>NC_048281.1:22093226-22693226 GCF_009762535.1 Notolabrus celidotus
CTAACCCGAATCCAAACCCTAACCCTAATCCAAACCCTAACCCTAACCCTAATCCAAACCCTTACCGTAACCCTAACCCTAATCCAAACCCTTAACCTAACCCTAACCCTAATCCAAACACTAACCCTAACCCTAATCCAAACCCTAACCCTAACCCTAATCCAAACTCTAACCCTAACCCTAACCCTAACCCTAACCCTAATCCAAACCCTAACCCTAACCCTAATCCAAACCCTAACCCTAACCCTAACCCTAATCCAAACCCTAACCCTAACCCTAATCCAAACCCTAACCCTAACCCTAACCCTAACCCTAATCCAAACCCTAACCCTAACCCTAATCCAAACCCTAACCCTAACCCTAACCATAATCCAAACCCTAACCCTAACCCTAACCCTAATCAAAACCCTAACCCTAACCCTAACCCTAATCCAAATCCTAACCCTAATCCAAACCCTAACCCTAACCCTAATCCAAACCCTAACCCTAACCCTAACCCTAATACAAACCCTAACCCTAACCCTAATCAAAACCTTAACCCTAACCGTAATCCAAACTCTAACCCTAACCCTAACCCGAATCCAAACCCTAACCCTAATCCAAACCCTCACCCTAACCCTAACCCTAACCCTAATCCAAACCCTAACCCTAACCCTAACCAAACCCTAACCCTAACCCTAATCCAAACTCTAACCCTAACCCTAACCTTAATCCTAACCCTAACCCTAATCCAAACCCTAACCCTAACCCTAACCCTAATCCAAACCCTAACCCTAACCGTAATCCAAACCCTAACCCTAACCCTAATCCAAACTCTAACCCTAACCCTAACCCTAATCCTAACCCTAACCCTAATCCAAACCCTAACCCTAACGCTTATCTGAACCCTGACCCCTAACCCTAATCCAAACCCTAACCCTAATCCAAACCCTAACCCTAACCCTAACCCTAATCCAAACCCTAACCCTAACCCTAACCCTAATCCAAACCCTAACCCTAATCCAAACTATAACCCTAACCCTAACCCTAACCCTAATCCAAACCCTAACCCTAATCCTAACCGTAATACAACCCTAACCCAAACTCTAACCCTAACCCTAACCGTAATCCTAACCCTAACCCTAACCCTAATCCAAACCCTAACCCTAACCCTAATCCAAACCCTAACCCTAACCCTAACCGTAATCCAAACCCTAACCCTAACCCTAATCCGAACCCTAACCCTAACCCTAACGCTAATCCTAACCGTAATACAACCCTAACCCAAACTCTAACCCTAACCCTAACCCTAACCCTAATCCTAACCCTAACCCTAATCCTAACCGTAATACAACCCTAACACAAACTCTAACCCTAACCCTAACCCTAATCCTAACCCTAACCCTAACCCTAATCCAAACCCTAACCCTAACCCTAATCCAAACCCTAACCCTAACCCTAACCGTAATCCAAACCCTAACCCTAACCCTAATCCGAACCCTAACCCTAACCCTAACGCTAATCCAAACCCTAACCCTAATCCTAACCCTAATCCAAACTCTAACCCTAACCCTAACCCTAACCCTAATCCTAACCCTAACCCTAATCCACACCCTAACCCTAACCCTAATCCAAATCCTAACCCTAACCGTAATCCAAACCCTAACCCTAACCCTAATCCAAACTATAACCCTAATCCAAACCCTAACCCTAACCCTAATCCAAACCCTAACCGTAATCCAAACCCTAACCCTAACCCTAATCCAATCTATAACCCTAACCCTAACCCTAATCCTAACCCTAACCCTAATCCAAACCTAAACCCTAATCCTAACCCTAATACAACCCTAACCCTAATCCAAACCCTAACCCTAACGCTTATCCAAACCCTAACCCCTAACCCGAATCCAAACCCTAACCCTAATCCAAACCCTAACCCTAACCCTAATCCTAACCCTAACCCTAATCCAAACCCTAACCCTAACCCTAATCCAAACCCTAACCCTAACCCTAACCCTAACCCTAATCCAAACTCTAACCCTAACCCTAATCCAAACCCTAACCCTAACCCTAACCCTAACCCTAATCCAAACCCTAACCCCAACCCTAATCCAAACCCTAACCCTAACCCTAATCCAAAGCCTAACCCTAACCCTAACCCTAATCCAAACCCTAACCCTAACCCTAAGCCAAACTCTAACCCTAACCCTAACCCTAATCCTAACCCTAACCCTAATCCAAACCCTAACCCTAACCCTAATCCAAACCCTAACCCTAACCCTAATCCAAACCCTAACCCTAACCCTAATCCAAACTCTAACCCTAACCCTGACCCTAACCCTAATCCTAACCCTAACCCTAACCCTAATCCAAACCCTAACCCTAATCCTAATCCAAACTCTAACCCTAACCCTAACCCTAACCCTAACCCTATTCCTAACCCTAAGCCTAAACCTAATCCAAACTCTAACCCTAACCCTAACCCTAATCCTAACCCTAACCCTAACTCTAATCCAAACCCTAACCCCAACCTTAATCCAAACCCTAACCCTAAACCTAATCCAAACCCTAACCCTAACCCTAACCCTAATCCAAACCCTAACCCTAACCCTAATCCAAACTCTAACCCTAACCCTAACCCTAATCCTAACCCTAACCCTAATCCAAACCCTAACCCTAACCCTAATCCAAACCCTAACCCTAACCGTAATCCAAACCCTAACCCTAACCCTAATCCAAACTCTAACCCTAACCCTAACCCTAATCCTAACCCTAACCCTAACCCTAATCCAAACCCTAACCCTAATCCTAACCCTAATACAACCCTAACCCTAATCCAAACCCTAACCCTAACGCTTATCCAAATCCTAACCCCTAGCCCGAATCCAAACGGTAACCCTAATCCAAACCCTAACCCTAATCCAAACCCTTACCCTAACCCTAACCCTAATCCAAACCCTTAACCTAACCCTAACCCTAATCCAAACCCTAACCCTAACCCTAATCCAAACCCTAACCCTAACCCTAATCCAAACTCTAACCCTAACCCTAACCCTAATCCTAACCCTAACCCTAATCCAAACCCTAACCCTAACCCTAATCCAAACCCTAACCCTAACCCTAACCCTAACCCTAATCCAAACCCTAACCCTAACCCTAACCCTAATCCTAACCCTAATCCAAACTCTAACCCTAACCCTAACCCTAATCCAAATTCTAACCCTAACCCTAACCCTAATCCTAACCCTAACCCTAATCCAAACCTTAACCCTAACCCTAATCCAAACCCTAACCCTAACCCTAATCCAAACCCTAACCCTAACCCTAACCGTAATCCAAACCCTAATCCAAACCCTAACCCTAACCCTAACCCTAATCCTAACCCTAATCCAAACCCTAACCCTAACCCTAACCCTAATCCTAACCCTAACCCTAATCCAAACCCTAACCCTAATCCTAACCCTAATACAACCCTAACCCTAATCCAAACCCTAACCCTAACGCTTATCCAAACCCTAACCCCTAACCCGAATCCAAACCCTAACCCTAATCCAAACCCTAACCCTAACCCTAACCCTAATCCAAACCCTAACCCTAACCCTAACCCTAACCCTAATCCTAACCCTAATCCAAACTCTAACCCTAACACTAACCCTAATCCAAACCCTAACCCTAACCCTAATCCTAACCCTAACCCTAATCCAAATCCTAACCCTAATCCTAACCCTAATACAACCCTAACCCTAATCCAAACCCTAACCCTAACGCTTATCCAAACCCTAACCCCTAACCCTAATCCAAACCCTAACCCTAATCCAAACCCTAACCCTAACCCTAATCCAAACCCTAACCCTAACCCTAATCCAAACCCTAACCCTAACCCTAATCCAAACCCTTAACCTAACCCTAACCCTAATCCAAACCCTAACCCTAACCCTAATCCAAACCCTAACCCTAACCCTAATCCAAACCCTTAACCTAACCCTAACCCTAATCCAAACCCTAACCCTAACCCTAACCCTAACCCTAACCCTCATCCAAACTCTCACCCTAACCCTAATCCTAACCCTAACCCTAATCCAAACCCTAACCCTAACCCTAACCCTAACCCAAACCCTAATCCTAACCCTAACCCTAATCCAAACCTTAACCCTAACCCTAATCCAAACCTTAACCCTAACCCTAATCCAAACCCTAACCCTAACCCTAACCCTAACCCTAATCCAAAGTCTAACCCTAACACTAACCCAAACCCTAATCCTAACCCTAACCCATATCCAAACCCTAACCCTAACCCTAACCCTAATCCAAACCCTAACCCTAACCCTAATCCAAACTCTAACCCCAACCCTAATCCAAACCCTAATCCTAATCCAAACCCTAACCCTAACCCTAATCCAAACCCTAACCCTAACCTTAATCCAAACTCTAACCCTAACCCTAACCCAAACCCTAATCCTAACCCTTACCCTAATCCAAACCCTAACCCTAACCCTAATCCAAACCCTAACCCTAACCCTAATCCAAACCCTAACCCTAACCCTAATCCAAACCCTAACCCTAACCCTAATCCAAACTTTAACCCTAACCCTAACCCTAATCCTAACCCTAACGCTTATCCAAACCCTAACCCTAACTCTAATTCAACCCTAACCCTAATCAAAACCCTAACCCTAACACTTATCCAAACCCTAACCCCTAAGCCTAACCCTAATTCGAACCCTAACCCTAACCCTAATCCTAACCCTAACCCTAATCCAAACCCTAACCCTAACCCTAACCCTAATCCAAACCCTAACCCTAACCCTAACCCCTAACTCTAATCCAAACCCTAACCCTAACCCTAATTCAAACCCTTACCCTAACCCTAACCCTAATTCAAACCCTAACCCTAACCCTAACCCTAATCCAAACCCTAACCCTAACCCTAATCCAAACCCTAACCCTAATTCAAACCCTAACCCTAACCCTAATCCTAACCCTAACCCTAATCCAAACTCTAACCCTAACCCTAACCCTAATCCTAACCCTAACCCTAATCCAAACTCTAACCCTAACCCTAACCCTAATCCTAACCCTAACCCTAATCCAAACCCTAACCCTAACCCTAAACCTAATTCAACCCTTACCCTAACCCTAATCCAAACTCTAACCCTAACCCTAACCCTAATCCAAACCCTAATCCTAACCCTAACCCTAATCCAAACCTTAACCCGAACCCTAATCTATACCCTAACCCTAACCCTAATCCAAACCCTAACCCTAACCCTAATCAAAACTCTAACCCTAACACTAACCCAAACCCTAATCCTAACCCTAACCCTAATCCAAACCCTAATCTTAACCCTAACCCTAATCCAAACCCTAACCCTAACCCTTATCCAAACCCTAACCCTAACCCTAACCCTAATCCAAACCCTAACCCTAACCCTAACCCTAATCCAAACTCTAACCCTAACCCTAACCCTAACCCTAATCCTAACCCTAACCCATATCCAAACCCTAACCCTAACCCTAACCCTAATCCAAACCCTAACCCTAACCCTAATCCAAACTCTAACCCTAACCCTAATCCAAACCCTAACCCTAACCCTAATCCAAACCCTAACCCTAACCCTAATCCAAACTCTAACCCTAACCCTAACCCTAATCCTAACCCTAACCCTAACCCTAATCCAAACCCTAACCCTAACCCTAATCCAAACCCCAACCCTAACCCTAACCCTAATCCAAACCCTAACCCTAACCCTAATCCAAACCCTAACCCTAATCCAAACCCTTAACCTTACCCTAATCCAAACCCTTAACCTAACCCTAACCCTAATCCAAACCCTAACCCTAACCCTAATCCAAACCCTAACCCTAACCCTAACCCTGATCCTAACCCTAATCCAAGGGTTATGGTTGGATTAGGATTAGGGTTAGGGTTAGGGTTAGGGTTTGGATTAGGATTAGGGTCAGGGTTTGGATTAGGGTTAGGGTTAGGGTTTGGATTAGGGTTAGGGTTTGGATTAGGGTTAGGGTTTTGTTAGGGTTAGGGTTAGGTTTTGGATTAGGGTTAGGGTTAGGGTTTGGATTAGGGTTTGGATTAGGGTTAGGGTTATGATTATAGTTAGGGTTTGGATTAGGGTTAGGGTTAGGGTTAGGGTAAGGGTAAGGGTTTGGATTAGGGTTAGGGTTAGGGTTTGGGCTTGGATTAGGGTTAGGGTTAGTGTTTGGATTAGGGTTAGGGTTAGGGTTTGGAATTCGGGATAGGGTTAGGGTTAGGGTTTGGATTAGGGTTAGGGTTAGGGTTTTTATTAGGGATAGGGTTAGCGTTAGGGTTAGGGTTTGGATTAGGGTTAGGGTTTGGATTAGGGTTAGGGTTGGGGTTAGAGTTTGGATTAGGATTAGGGTTAGGGTTTGGATTAGCTTTAGGGTTAGGGTTTTGATTAGGATTAGGGTTTGGATTATGGTTAGAGTTTGAATTAGGGTTAGGGTCTGGGTTTGGATTAGGGTTATGGTTAGGGTTTGGGTTTGGATTAGGGTTAGGGTTAGGGTTTGGGTTTGGATTAGGGTTAGGGTTAGGGTTTGGATTAGGGTTAGGGTTAGGGTAAGGGTTTGGATTAGGGTTAGGGTTAGGGTTGGATAAGTGTTAGGGTTAGGATTTGGATTAGGGTTAGGGTTGGGATTAGGGTTTGGATTAGGGTTAGGGTTAGTGTTTGGATTAGGGTTAGGGTTGGGATTATGGTTAGAGTTTGAATTAGGGTTAGGGTTTGGGTTTGGATTAGGGTTAGGGTTAGGGTTTGGGTTTGGATTAGGGTTAGGGTTAGGGTTTGGATTAGGGTTAGGGTTAGGGTTTGGATTAGGGTTAGGGTTAGGGTTGGATAAGTGTTAGGGTTAGGATTTGGATTAGGGTTAGGGTTGGGATTAGGGTTTGGATTAGGGTCAGGGTTAGTGTTTGGATTAGGGTTAGGGTTTGGATTAGGCTTAGGGTTAGGGTTAGGGTTTGGATTAGGGTTTGGAATAGGGTTAGGTTTGGGGTTTGGGTTTGGATTAGGGTTAGGGTTAGGGTTTGGATAAGGGTTAGGGTTAGATAAGTGTTAGGGTTAGGGTTAGGGTTAGGGTTAGGGTTAGGGTTTGGATTAGGGTTTGGATTAGGGTTAGGGTTAGGGTTGGGGTTAGGGTTTGGATTAGGGTTAGGGTTTTGGTTTGGATTAGGGTTAGGGTTAGGGTTAGGGTTTGGATTAGGGTTTGGAATAGGGTTAGGTTTGGGGATTATGGTTAGGGCATAACCCTAACCATAATCCTAACACTAACCATAACCCTAATCATAACCCTAACCCTAATAATCACCCTAACCCTAAACCTAACATCACCCCTAACCCAAACCCGGTCCCTAACCCCAACTCCTAACCCTAACCCCAACCCTAACCCTAACCCCACCTAACCCTAACCCTAGCCTTAACCCGGTCCCTAACCCCAACTCCTAGCCCTAATCCTAATCATAACCCTTAGCCTAATTGAAACCTTAACCCTAATCATAACCCTAACCCTCACCCTAAATCTAACCATAACCCTAAATCCAAACCCTAACCCTCACCCTAATCCAAACCCAAACCCTAACCCTAACCATAATCCAAACCCTAACCCTAACCCTAATCCAAACCCTAACCCTAACCCTTATCGCAACCCTAACCCTAATCCAAACCTTCACCCTTATCCAAACCCTAATCCAAACACTTACCCTAATCCAAACCCTAATCCAAACACTTACCCTGATCCTAACCCTAACCCTAAGGTTTAGGGTTAGGTTTAGGGTTAGGGTTATGATTAGGGTTAGGGTTAGGGTTTTGATTAGGGTTAGGGTTAGGGTTTTGATTAGGGTTAGGGTTAGGGTTTTGATTAGGGTTAGGGTTCGGGTTTTGATTAGGGTTAGCGTTAGGATTAATCATAACCCTAACCCTTGCTCTCAACCCTAACCCTTAACCCTAACATTTGGCTTTGTTTTTGACATGGAAAATGTTTCTGTTTTTTAAATGATAAATCGATAATTGATGGTTAACATTTCCAAAGATCGATCACGGAAAACACTTGAAATTTACATCCCATGTGCCTATATTTATTAGAATCGGTGTTGGAAGTATGCCTGCATCCCCTTTATCAGCTGTGATGTGAGTTCACAGCAGAGGTTTATTTTTACATCCTCAATATTTTGGTGGGGCAGTTCAAGCATCTAGAAATGGCCAAACTCTTCACAATACTGAGCTCCCTGATGCAGAAAAGAAAATACTGATCTCGGCACCTATGTGTCATCTCCTGAGGTATTGTAGACTGCCTTTGAAATTGCGCTTAAACTGCTGTGCCTATTTTATATTTAAATAGACTGTACTGTGTTGTAGACCGCTGTGTCTATTTTAAGTTCATGTACAGTACTTGACAATGCACCTGCCTGTCGCTGTCCATCTGTGTTGGTGCTGAACCATTCATTAATCAATGCAGTAGAGTGCTGTGTCCTGTCCTCGCTGCAGCTGAAACATTTGAACTCAACAAGCAACCTGTTGCCTTTTATGGGCTGTCTTGGATCAATAAGTGAGAATTTGTGTTTTTTATTGATAGGGGAGAAAATATATCAGCTGTTTTCCAGTTGTTAATTTGACTATCAGAAGGGCCCCTTGAGGATGCTCTGCCCTCTTTGCGCCGAGAGTCTAGCTCCGCCCCTGGTACTTGCTGTGTAAAATATTAAAAGTTTGTGGAAAAACTTTGATTGATTTAGATAGATTTAAGGAGGAAAAAGGAAATGGCCAAAGCATACTTTTACAGCTTTTGTTATGCTGCTTTAGGCCTAGACTGCCGGGGGAACTGGTGCACTGACACACTGGGATCCTAGCTCACCCCCTTCCCCCCAACCCCTTCATCACTTACTTTAACTCTGCCTGTTCCATTAAAGTTACTAACCATAGACCTTTCTGGAGTCCCTGAGCTCCATTGTCTCGTAGATTCCTCTGAGCTGCCGTAGACTTCCTCCTGCTGCGGACGTTCTGGATTCCAGCTGATACGGACGTGCTGGACTTCAGCGGCAACAGCTTCTACTACTCGTCTCATCACTATCACCTCTCTCTCTTACTCCCCTCTATCTGTCTTTCCAGACCCAACTCGGTCGAGGCATGATGGCTGTCTAACATGAGTCTGGTTCTGCCTGAGGTTTCTGCCTGTCAAATGGAAGTTTTTCCTCGCCACTGTAACTAGCTAAATACTGCGATGTGCAATGCTCATGATGGATTAAGGTGGGGTCAGACTGAGTCTTACCCTGTCTTGAAGTTGGGTCTCTGTTCATAATCTGACATAGAGTGGTCTAGACCTCCTATGTTTGTAAAAGCGTCTTGAGATAACGTTTGTTGTGATTTGGCACTATACAAATAAAGATTGATTAATTGATTGATTGATACTAAATGTGCCTTTGAGGCTGATATTCATCCCACAAAATTAAAGGCAGGCAGCATTTCGTCATATATAGATGATAATGTCTATTATGCCTTCTTTTAAATCAGGTTTTCTCTTAAGAGTATAATGCAATTGGGACTGGCCAGTGGTCTGGATGTGCTCTGGACAATACCTTCAGACAGGTGCAGTGTCAGGTTGGATAACAGGAGGTAAAACAGTAAGATGGCTGGGATTGAGTTATTCCAGTCATTCCAGTGTAAAACAGAATTTATTGAAACCACCTTAAATGCCACCTACAAAGATTTTTAAAAACACAATAATTTAATTTTCTGGCTTTAGTTTAGGTTTAGGTTTAGGTTTAGGGTTAGGGTTTCTGTTTAGGCCTCTAAAAAACCCATTTGTCCATAAAGGCATCGATCCTACAGTGAAGATTCTCCCCTGATTCATAAGTATTTCAGCACTTTTAGTCTACCTTAAATTTGTCTGGCATGAACCATTCCTGGAATTTCTTGCTGAATAGATCATACTGTTTTAAACATCCAAATTCTATCCATATAGTGCTACATCATCACGAAAGATATCTCCTGACTCTCTACACTAAGAGTCAGGAAAGCGTCTTTTTAACAGGCAGATACTTCGGGTAGAACCAGACTCATGTTTGACAGCCATTTTCCATGACCAGATGGGCTCAGAACATGATATACACGAAAAAACAGATAAAGAAGGAGATTGTGTTGGTTGCAATAGTAGAAATAGGACTAATAATAATGATGATATAAGCATGACTGCAGGCAGTCTGCAGGAGCACCCTTTGTAACATGGGAAGGCAAAAACTCTTGATGATACAAAGTTAGTAACATTGAAGGGGCATGAATGCATACATATAAGCTGGAAAGAAGGGGACAAAGGAACTCTTAAGTAAGCCAGCTGACTAAGCCTATAGCAGCAGAAAAAGTGGCGGCTACAGGCCTAAGCAAACCAAGTTAGGTGAAGAATTAAAGGATATTTTTAGAAATCTTACCTTAGTTTTCAGCTTCAATACAAAAACACAGAACAGAATGCCCCCCTTTAATTCTGCCTCCAACCTCATTCCAGCAAAGCAATCAAGCAGTTTTTGTATGTTTGTTTAGAAAAACCACAGGTGTTTTCATTTGTAAAGCAGGATCAATTGTTCTCTCTAATTTGTTTGCACATATATTTTTTTTATTTCAACACAAAGGGACTGAGCTTCTGAAAAGACTCTTGGAGCATATTTCAAGGCTTGATGTGAATGACAGTTTTCTCGTGCACATTTGACTGATACACTCAACCTATTGATTTCCTATCACAGTAACATAGAGAGGAAAGACCGCCTAAGACAACACCTCATGTCTTTGAATGTCTTCCCACATGCCCACATGTATGGACACAAACAGTGGACATGCACTCACCTGTGTTATTATGCACTTGTACATCTCACCAGTGGAAAACTCTGACTTCAAACGTGCCTTCTTCATTATAAAGTCTCTTCCTTTACCCTTTAATTTGCAATTTTGCCACCACTTTCATGTGAATTTACTGTGTCTCTTCAACAATGATGATTTGATGAATGAATGTAATTCACCTTGCTAAAAAGAAAAAAGTCAACGTTGTTTTTCAACCATGTTTGGTTTATATCACTATCACTCATCCACATTAGCACATATAATTCATCTAAACCTCTTTCTTTTGACAGTTTCTGCAGCCTTCTCATTGCTGCTGCACTTATTGATCACTGTGGTGGCTGCCTATGTATTGAACTGCAGTAAGTAATGAAAATGGTGTGTGTCCACTGTTCATTCTGCTATTGATCCCATCAGTGGTAAGTAGCTTGGCTTCAATTAGGCCTTAATAGGCCCAAGGGAGGGAAAGAGAGAAGGAGAGAAGGAAAGGGGAGATGAGTTTTGCATGGAAAATACTCAGATTTTAGCATTCTACATTACATTGGTGGAACATGTTTGGAATCCACTAAATTGATATCTGTATTTTGAAGAATAGAAATCCCCCTGTGATTGTTTAATCGTTATATCTTATCCCTTACAATAAAGTAACAATGTAGCATCATGGATAGTGATCTCCTGTTATCCCACTTGCTCCCCAATGTATACCTCTACCCCCAGCTGCTTAAAAATCGCTTTTCTTTCCTCTTAAAGAGCTGACAGGAGCTGACTGTCATTACAGCAATGCTAACATAATCAGCAGAACCTACACAGCCTCCGATGCACAAATTATATTACACTGTAGTTTAGAGGAGTGGGGAGATCCTTCAGATTGATTTAGTTAATGCTTGGTCTCAAAATGAATGTTGGGTGGGGGAGGGAGCTGCAGCCTTGAAGCTACATTACAGACATGCTGCTGAGGGCTACAAACTCAGAGTAATGCATGTTTGTGTGCTGTGTGTGTATTTGTGTCCACCTGTAATTCCAGTCCTCTTTCTGCTTCACTGCTGCAGCACATCTGGTTTCCTGTAGCAGATACTGTCAAAGCAGAGACGTCTGTTTGGTTTTAAAAAGAGCAAAAATGAAAATTAATGCTGAGATGAAAGAGGAAACCTGTCAGGTGAAACGATGATTTTCTTTCATTAATATGGGAGAAAACTAAGAATGTTTCATTTCAAAGAGAAGATGTCAATCCTGGCTTAATTGCACATTCACATGGAAAAAACAGAATGATTGTGTATTCCAGCTCCATTCTGATGGGACAGATGGATGGTAAAATAAATTGTCTATCCAGTTTGAACTTTGAATAAGAGATTTTTGTGGGGGTGGGTGCCTGATTTTACCACTTTAGGAAGCAAAACAAGTTCTTCAATCTTCTTCATACTATTTCCACTAAACTGTCAGTTTCACACAAACCTCAGATTCTTTCACATATGTTACACCTGTAAATTTCTGCTCTGTGTCTTTCCCTCCCATCTCTCTCTGGCTGTCCACACCTACAGGGATATTGCTCAGAAAACATTTTTTCTCTGTTTTAATAAAAATGATCCTTTCCACACCTGAGGGGCTTTTGAATATTTCTCAGTCTACACAACAACACAGAAACAGTTGAAAACACCTGCATAAGCATGCCAAGGAAGCAAGTGGTGAGCACGTGTATTTAGTCTGTCTCTAACAACATAGATAAGATAAGATAAGATAAGATAAGATAAGATAAGATAAGATAAGATATGATATTACTTGAATGATCCCCAGGGGGGAAATTTGGTTTTTGCAGCAACCCAGACATAATCGAGAATAATTTTAAATAAGTCAAAATAGATAAATAAAGATAGAATACAAATTTAAGATGTATACAAATGTTACAAATGTTGTAAATAGTGGCAATTACAGGCAGTATTTAAAGAAGTATTCAGTAGTGACAGGTTGACATGGTGTAATTATGGTTTGGTTATGACAGATTAAGCAATAAAGTAAAGAAATAAAGAAATATTGGTATGTAATGTGACTTTATGAAGATAAAAGAAAATAGAAATATATATACATATACAAAACCATTGTGTGCATTGGTTTTAAGTGTCTTCTTGAGCAAGCGTTCTTTAAACTGTGTAAGGACAGGAGTGGGGGTTAAAAAACTATTGAGCGTAATATATCAATTCCCCCTCATGCCAGTCACCCTTTATAATAATAAAGTACAACAACGTGTCCATCCATCTGTAATCAAACCAATAGCCCGCCTTCTTGGCACATGTAAAATACATAAACAATTGTGATGCGCAGGTACATCAGCATTTCTCAAAACTTTCCTTTATGCAATCTACACAACAAAGACAAATCTTTTTCATTTCTACTTTTTAAATCTCCGACTTTAAAGCCGTTTTCAAAAACCCTCTGTTTCCAGTGATCTTAAACTCTGTTAATGTGTGGGCGTAGGGCCAAAATGGAGATAAAAATGAACGTTACCAAAAATATCCACATATGTGTGGACAGGGCCCGTGTTCAGATAACGAGGTTCACCTGCTGTCCTCAGAGGAGTGAGGCATTTGATTGGGGGGACTGCTGCCGCTCACTTAGGGATTTTTTGTTCTTCTGTTCCATTGTGTTGTATCTATTATTTAGCTTTTTGGTTAATTGTTATCAGTGTTTCTTTAGTCATTTCATAAGAAATCCAATGATTTATATTGTTAATGACATTTTGGGGATTTTATTGGGTGTTCGCCCCAAAAGTCCACCTTGGGAGGGCCGTAACACATATTTTAAATTACTGTCTGGTCTTTTGTGTATTCCTTTCCCCCACCATTCCTACAGCTAACAGAATACAGAGACTAGCAAACAACTGTAAGTACAAAAGGATGATACTATCATCAATATTGCTTTGCTCATAAATAATATGTTAGCTTAGCATACTAGACAGAGTTGATGTGAGAGGAAAGCTAGCCTGCTGTCAGCTTAACCTCATGCAGTTTAAGTCTTATATTAAGTAAGTATACTAAGTATAGTTGGCTGGTAGTTATGCTGAAAAGTATCACGACAAGGTGAGACAAGAGAGTCTTTGCATAACCACCAGCTAACTACACATTATCCTGCTTCTTACCCAGCTATTAACTTAAGATACAAACAAGCTGACACTAAGTATTGATCCAAAGAAGATTTTGTTGCTAAAAAAAAATAGCTAAAGCCTTTTGCAACATGGATGCAAGTCCCAACTAGGCACAGAATAAATAACCAAAAATGAGTTGTTAAAGTGTTTCTTTAAATAATTTTCCATTTTCGAAAATTTGGGAATGTAGAAAGGAATACTTAAAATTCAACCAGGACAAACATTGCTTCAGTGTCAGTCTATAAACCATAAAAACGGTACGTCAGTGTATTTTTTTTACCCTCTACCATCTGCAGGGCACCTGTTGCAGCAGGCAGGATGTGTTTCTGATTAGAAGTGATACCAGCTGCTGGCTAACAGGCTAACAGGACAGAAGCATTTATCTGGCTAACAAAGCCCTGGCAGGGCCCCTGTCCTCGTTCTGCTCTCGGTAATGCTTTACGACACTGTCATTTAAAGATGACATATGATAGGAGCAGGTTTTGGCTTGCCAATATCCACTGACACCACACTAACATACACAGACATGGACGTAAACACACACACACACACACACACACACACACACACACACACACACACACACACACACACACACACAGCTGCTGAGGAGGCAACCCAGAGAGACAGACGAAGAGGCAGAGATGGATGAGCAGCTGCTTGTGTGTATGTGTGCTTGTGTGTGTGACCGTGTGTTAGCCACTGCAGTCTTGGTTATTTATTTGATTATTTTTCCCAGTTTTACATCCCTCATGAATCAGGACGAATGGGTGCTTGTGGCTTTTGGATATTGGCCATCGTCTCTGTTATTGCTGTGTTTGACTGAATGTGCTTGTGTGTGTGTGTGTGTGTATACGTGTCTGCATCAAACCCTTACGACAACCCAAGCACAACAGAACACTGTATGTTGTGCCAATGTGATTCCCATGGTCCCATAAGCCATCACTAATTGAAAAGACACATTACTTATTCACTTATCAATTAATAATTGATTAATTAACAAGCAAAAGTAAGTCCAGTGGCACATGAAAAACTAATTACAGTACACAGCAGAGGAAGCCGCAGAACACGCTGTTTCTATAGATAGATAGATAGATAGATAGATAGATAGATAGATAGATAGATAGATAGATAGATAGATAGATAGATAGATAGATAGATAGATAGATAGATAGATAGATAGATAGATAGATGTCCTTATGTAGCTTAACTTACTCTGTTTTAAGAGACAAATAAAGTGACATATATTTCCAATGTCCACCGAGTAGCTAAAGCTAGTAAAAAGGAAGACCACAGAGTACTATGATGTTTTTGTACAGCTACTATTATGTCATATTTACTGTGATTCAGCAGTGGATACTCAGACTGACATACTTCAGATGTTTTACAACCTGAAATTATACAATTAATTTTTGAAAGACTCAACCATTTGTCTCATCATAAACCACACTTATCCATGTAGGATTTGCAGATATGTACAAAGATGGATACAATGGGTAACCTCTGGACTCCCTTTCAAAACCTAATACCAAGTTGTGCAGACCTATGTTGCATTGCAACGCCAGCATAATAGATGGACTAAAATCTTTCTTTTGAGTTTGCTGTCAGGGTTCTTCCAGAACTTGATGACTTATAAAGAGAGAAAACTGAAGAAAGTTACATTGATATATCGAGCCAGTCGCATGTTACCAGTCTGTGCATATTTGTAACTTGTATATTGGTTCTGTAGATACACTGTAAATTTATTTTACACAATTTTAAACTTATTTCTGTACATGTTTTTCTTAGGATACACTAGTTTAGTCTGCAGATTTATTTTAGGTGGTTCTTTTTTCACACACCACTGCATATTGTTTGACAGTCTCGGGTGGCTCCCTCCAGAAAGAAGATGACTTTTCCACTGGTATCAGTTTATTTTTAAATGCTTTCATTTAAACTATCCCGATTGTTTGAAATGTTATTTAATACCTCTCACCTCAAGTTATTCATTAAGAAGTTCTGATCACTTTCGTTTGACAGTGCCATTTGCAGCCAAGGAAGTTGGTAAAAAAACTTTTATGTTTCAGGCTCCTTCCGACTGGAATAATTTACCTTTAAATATTCGCTCCATATCTTCTTTTCCCTTTTTTAAAAATTCTTTGTTTTACCATTTCAAAACAAACTGTTTATGTTTTCAGTAAAGCCTTCACTGTTCCTCTACTTCCTTTACTTATTTACTCATTTATTTTTTATGATGATTATTGTTATAAATCTTTCTTTGTGTGTTTCACCAATGCTCCTTTAGTTTATTGAATTGTAATGTTTTTGTCGTTGAGTTGGTTTATTGTGTGACTGCTGGTGGGTTGTTGTTTTTGTTTTTTGTTTTGTTTGTTTGTTTGTTTTTTCCCTTTTGAAGGATTCATGTTTTGTTGTATTTTTAGTATTGAACTGTTTTCTATTTGTTATTGTCTGTCTGGGACACCCTCTAAAACAAGATGGCACATCTCAAGGGGTTTATCCCAATAAAATAAATTTATTTCAAGTTTACTTTTACTTTTAATTCAATATTTACTATTTTTGTATGCTCTCTATTGTTGTAGATGTTTGCACTATCCACTTTGCTGCTGTAACGCTGTAAATTTTGCCGTTGTGGGACGAATAAAGGATTATCGTATCTTTTCTTATCGTATCCTTTAAAAGCAAATAACAACATCTGTCTTTGTCTTGTTCAAGCAAACCAACACCTTGAGTTCGTTCAGTATAGTCTGGGATAATTTTTTTATTATTGCAATATTGCCCTATGAATTTCATCAACATACTGTGTAGCCATTGTACTCTCTCAGCTCACATGGCACAAGAGATGAAGAAAAATCTACTATAAAAACAGTTCTCTCACTTTGCACTGTAATGCCCATATCAACTTTTCTTTTGCTGCATTTATGTTATGAAAAAAATTATTCAGTGCTGACTCCAGCAAAGAAAGTACATACCTGTGTATTTTAAAAGATGTCTTCCATTGTGTACTTGCCCTGGATGTACGCCGCAAAATAATTCCTAGTCTTAGTGGAATAAGAATACACAGCTTCAGATGCCCTATTTGGACTGCTGTCATGTAGAATTAGATGTGCAGCAGTAATCAATGTAGAATTATATACAAGATGTGGGCTAACTCACTCGAGACTGTTCTGCAGTCAGGGAAATTGGCATAAAAAACAAGTGAACTGAACAAGTTAAGTTGAAGGAGAATGCTTGAACACATTTTTATATTTTGCAAACATATGATTTGTACTTCAGCTCACTCCTGCTGCAGGTTTGACTCATGTCTTCCTCTACTCCCCACAGGAAGCAGCAGAAGATAATCACATTACTTGCTCTGAATTGGAATAGATAATTAAATCTTACATGAGCTGAACCATTTACTAATATATTGTCCCTGTCCCAGACTTTGAAACCTTTCCAAATGCAGAGGAATGACTCTTAGATTGAGAATAAAGACTCCAATTCTTACCCCTTTTGTATACCTAACCACAGCTATGATTGTGTTTGTCTGCTGGATAACCTTTTTCTGACCCCAGTTTATCAGTTGCTTCATTTTAAAAGTAATCTAATATCAGAACATTTCAGATTGTCATAAATGTTTATTTGTTCAGTTGTACAGCAGTGAAAGAAGACTGCAACATAACACAAATGCTGGGTACAGCTCCGTTCTGTCAGCATTTCACTGTGAGTTGGATTTCTTTAGTAAAGTGAAGTGCATCACCCCGTGCCAGAATAAAAGTGGGTTTTGGTTAGGGGCAGTGAGAATGGAAAGGTAAATGGATTAAGCCCTAAAGTCTGTCATGAAGTCGGAAAAACAGACACACACATAAACATACACATGAACACACACTGGGTTTCTGAGTAGCGCGAGAGTAACAGAACAGTGGTTTCAGGCTTATCTGCTGTGGTGCAGAATGGATGCAAAGGCACACATTTTGGAAAAATATTATAGATTGAGGAGGACACGGTATTGAAACACTTGAAATACTCAATACATATCCAACAAATCAAGCACCAGTCACAACAATGAAGTTGACCCCTAAATTGTCTATGGGAGTTTCACTCTGAATATAAACTGCCACGCTGTTATTGCTGAACAATAGGAATTGCACCAATATTAGCAACTTAATATTACTTAATCTTGTCAATAGTGGAAAAGGTCTGAAAGGGATCGTTTACAAAGGAAAGCAAAAGATTTAACTTTAACCTCTCAGGGGAAAAACTTGTTGATTCCACAAAAGTATTGTTGTTCGGTTCTTTGCTATGGTAGATAGTCTAAATGGAGGGGTTGGAGGGGAAAACAAATTTCTTGGCAAAATAACATTTGAATGTGCTAAAAACTGCTGGTACAAAGAAAAAGGCATGATGCTCAGACCAATTGTACACAATAAATGTCACAATTAGCATGTCCCGTTAATCAGTCTACATTTGTTGGCCCTTCATCCTTTCAGTCCACTAAAAATGTCCCCTTGCATTGACTCTTTGACAAAGAGCAAGTATAAAAGAAAACAACAGCAGAAAAGAAAGAGGGCATTGATTGTTCTGTTCCTAATATGGGAGGGAAGCTACAATCACAGTTCTGGGGAAAGGGCTCTCCATCAGTCTGATAGAAAATTCCATTCGTGGCATTTTGACACCAATATACAAGTCTGAACATGAACACTTCTGAGTCTTTAGCCTGGCCTGTCAAAACAGTTGATGTGATCGAAATTGTAATGAGTGAGTGCAGCAATTTATAAGGTAAAAATGTGAGTTAAATTGGTTAATTGATCGGAACAAGTAATAAATAGAAGATTAATTGCATTTTGGAATCATCAGTATTGCAGATGCCTGTGCTCACGAGCGGTGGCGTACTTATGCTGTTTGAGGGGCAAACCAAAAAAAGTGCACCTCCTTTCAAACCCCTGGTATTCATATTATATGGGTAAATTAAATTGATTGATGCAGCAGAAACAAGAGGAGGATTGTGGGACCTTCCCCTGAAAATTTCAAGCATCCAACACATAATTCCCTGCATCGTGGTGAATATTTTTTGGAACAATTGTTGTGTCAATTGAAAAAGGAAAACTCAAAACTATTGATATATTTATATATTATTGATTAAATTACATGACAAACACAACATAATTAACTACAAAGGCAACCAGAGGGCACTTCCTTTGAACATTTAATTCACTGGAGGGGTATCCAGATGGTATTTTTCACAGGAAGTCCATAGAAGTGAATATAGAAGGATTTCTTTTTGACATTTTATAAATTTGAGAGGCATACAGCGGGCACTTTTTTTATGTGTTTTACACTGAAAGCCGGAGAAGGCCTATTTTAATGCTTAATCTACTACAGTGGCCTATTACAGAAATCAATGATAATATATTTTTCCCTTTCTAAATTATAGCATATCAAATCTAAAACAGTTACTGGCTAGCATTTAATATACGTTTGTTTACTTTGTTATGATATACAGAATAATAATACTATGTTAGCCAGTTAGCCAGCAACGCACAACACATGTTCTTGGCGAAGATAATCATGTATATTGGATTAGGTGTAAGGTGCATGGAATAACAGATGTAACTATTAAACTATTGTATTTAACCGAATGCAGAACGACAACAGCAACAACGTAACATTGGCATTATTTATTGGCCCTTGTGCTCCAATTATCGGCATTGGCCCTTGAATAACTGATATCAGTGGACCACTAATAATAATAGGAATAAGCGTGAAAAGTTTCTTGTCCCATATCAGTTGTTGCTGGTGTTACTTTCATATACAGTGGATGATGTAAAGGACATCAGCAGCGAAAAAAGCAGCATAACACTGTAGAGTAACTCTTTCTTTAAAATTAAATGGGTTCCTCGAGAGGGGTGGAGAGGCTATTTGTCTCTTGGTCCAAACAAGCTGAATCTAAGTAGGAGATCAATACTGATATCTTTAGGCCGCTAACTGCTCCACTAATATATTATTGATGTCTGGGTCTCGCTGGATTAAATTTGGGCTGCACACGGCAGTTTATCTTGATCAGAGCACACGGGAGATACAGTGACAGAAAAGGACAAGAAGAAATTCCCCTAGAAGTGTGTACATGATGAACTAAAAAACAGAAAAGGTATCAAGTGTTAAAGGAGCTTTCAGGGTGAGTAATGCAGGACTTTACAATGTGTGATTGGAAAAGTCCATCACGGATTTTCAGTTGTCCACTCTGATATAGAGGAGCTTGACATTAAGAGGACCATGACTTAAACAGGAATGTTAATTCAGGGCCACAGGATAAGGATGGTTGTTTTCTGGGTTATCAGGCAGCACCAAAAGTGCATGATCAGGGCTTTGCTGAACAGCATAGAGTTAATGAGAAATTAAATGGCGGATGTCTGCCAATAGGCGTTTTTTGAATGAGAGAATTTTTCATATTTTAAGAGATAGAGGAATCCCTTCTTTTTCTTGCTAGAACCATAGACTGTATAAATAATGGACATAGTATCCATGACATCACCTATCTGTTCCTGAGCGCTGTTTTGAAGCCAATTGACGGCAACAGCCATAATGGAAATGCGGAACTCAACCAGGAATACTGTGACGTAAAGAGGCGGGGTTTGAGCCACCTAGCCAACAGCTATGTGTTCCCGTCCATGAGTCAAGTCAGTCATGTCCTTATTTGGGCAAAAACTCGTAATCTTAATATCTTCTGAACCGTCGCGTTAGAAATTTCACCCCCGTACAGTGTGTGCCGATAGAGAAATTAGCTACGTAGAGCCAAGACGTTTTTTGAACTAGGCTGTAAACATGTTTATTAATGCTGCAAAGATCGTCTTTTTTGAATTGGTGTCTATGTGGTTTCTGGTGTTTCTGCAGCCAGCCTCAAGCGGATTCTCGATGAATAGCAGTTTATAACACTTCCGCATCAGCTTTATAGTTTGAGACTGGAGGTTGCCGCTTGGCTAGAACACACTGCTAGAATTGATTACAGAGGTTTACATTAACTATTTGGGCACAATGATGGAAGGATACTTTAATGACATGTGATGTTAGGTGATTGGTTTGGATTAGACCAAGTGTGTCTGTCATATTGACTTACATTTGGAAACTTTGAATTTTTAATCAAAATCATGAGACAATTCAGCACCAGCAACTCCTATCTTCAACATACTGTGTAAGAGGTCATTAGAGTAGATCGAAAAACTGACCAAACTAAGGCTTCATGTGGAAAAAAGCCAAATAGAAGATATGAATTTCATGCTGAATAACAGAAATACTTTATTTTAACTCTTGACTCAAAAAAGAATTGTGCTGGTATTCAGCGGGCACTTTCCCTTAATGTCTTTTTCCTTTCATGTTGAGCTATAGTGACATCAGACGTTTTGTTCCAGTCAGCCCATTTGGAGCACAACTCAAAGTCGTGCTGTAATTGCTGTTTGTGCCCTTTTCCACATGAATATCCCACACAGTCCTGATTACAGCTGATTTGAAACAACATGATAAAGTTGTGTTTTGAGGTTGAATAAAGATTCTGCTTCAGTCTGAACACTGTTTTCTGTAAAAGGCATATCACAACTGATGGATTACCAATTGGAATTCATTAACTCCCCCCGTTTCCCTGTTTCTCTCTGCAGCACTCTGAAGCTGCTGTAATTCCACTAATGGAGTGCTTACCATTCAGGGCCAGTTTTCTGACACTGACTGATGCTGCTTAATTGCTGAAAAAATATAGAGTGGTCCCCGGCTGTTAACTGTAGCTACAGAGAGGTGCAGGAGTTCTCATCACGATACCCAAGACATGTTACACTTAAGCACGTCCCTTTGGGTGTCATATTGGAGCAAACGTAAATTTAAGTGGTTAATGCTGAGCAAGGCATTTCTTATGAAGAAAATGAGAAGCCATTATTTCACTGAGCTATATACTTGGGAACAGGATACAGGAAGAATATCAGTTAACAGCACAGCACATTTTTAATGACTGACTGAGAGAGAATACGTAGCTCTAGCAAGAACAGAACATTTTGAATGTAGTGGTTTTTTAGCTTAAAGAAGCAATTATTGTACAATAACAGTATGACAAAACTTTGGCAGGTGGCCACAAAAGACTGCATATTAAAATGGGCACCACAAGTATTCATGGACTGTAAAGCCAAAGTATTTGGAGCTCCCCTAGTGACAGGCTGCAGTAAAGGTCATTGCCCCCACCTCCTTCATTTTAACATATGGTACTTTTTTATTTGATATTTTATTAGTTATTTGATGTTAAAAATATTATTGACTGACAGCTTTGTTGACTAATGCAGACTCCTGCAGCAGTGTTCTTTCCTGGGTTAGCAGAGTAGGGGAGGGAATGTGAGAGAAAACGGACACTTATGGTAAATGGACTTACTTATATAGCGCTTCTCTAGTCTTTCTGACCACTTAAAGTGTTTACACATATCGTCACAGATACACATCATTCACACACTGATGGCAGAGGCTGCTATAGTAAGGGACCATCAGTATTAGCTAATCTCATTCATACACATTCACACCCCACGGATTATGTCACTATGATCAATTTGGGGTTCAGTGTCCTGCCCAAAGAACCTTCGACATATGACTGCAGGAGCTGATATCGAACCACCAACCTCCCTATTGAGAGACGACCAACTCTACCCACTGAGCCAAAGATCCTCTAACACTAACACAATAGTCATTGACCTGTCTGTAGCCATGCATGTCTGCTTGAAACCAATGCAAGAATATGTTCTGCTTTCGGACTGTACCAACCAGTATCAGTAAGTTTAATGGCCAGGTCCACATCTCACAATGAAGGGCGTATCGAGTGCTGTGTTCATTTAACTGGCAGTCAATGGTGGCTACAAAACATGACTCCAGCAGACAAAGCTCCTATGTAGATATAGCTGAATATCACTCTCCTCAACAAACAATCTACACCAATATAAACGCTCTAGTAATGAGTATGACGGTTCACTTACTCTACACTAATGTTAATAGGACATTGCTTTTTACTAACACATTGGTATCTTATTGGTATGTATTGTATTATTGTATTATTGGTATTTGCTGTGTCATTGGTATGCCACATCGGTATGCCACATGTTTTATTTATTTTGACAGTGGGCATGTTATTGTATATTGGTATGACGAATGAATGAATGTATTGATTGTGAGCAGCACTGCACTTTGTCCATAAACAATAAAGTTTATCTTATCTTATCTTATCCTGGAAAGAATATTTTGAAGTATTTAAACTACATGAGTGTTAAAGGTTATGTGTAAATACTGTTAACAGGTTGTTTTGCTGTCCCCAAGTGGCTAAAAAAAAAATAGATACTGCTGATTCAGCACAGTTAAGGATTTGGAGAGCTAAGACAACACACAATGTAAAAATAGTTTGCTACCAGAAATTGTATTTCTTTTGACCTTAACTGACATTAAGAATGACAAACTAAAGCAGAAATACTGGTTGCAGTATCGTATCATTCCTTTAGATAGTTGTTTATCATAGAAATTGGGTGCTTAGGATCACAGCAGGTATTTCTCCTGCTCTCAGAGCAAAAATGTGCGACTACTTATGTGCACAATAATTGTGCAGTGGCCCTCCCAACACTGCACATCTTTTAAAACAACTATAATTTTTTATTTCTACCTCAGTGCTTTGGAGTTAAACAGTCTACTTTCCTCAAAACATGCATAATTGCCTTCATGTGGTTTGGTACATATATATTTAGTATTATCAGCGTTGTCGTCTTTGGCTTCATGTACTCTGTTGACTTCTTTGACTCTTCTTTCATTCATATTGCTATTTTTTACCAGTAATAATAAAACATACCTTCATTAGAGGTCTTGATTGGAGTTGGCTACCTCTGCCTCTAGTTCATCTTGTTAATTTATATATCCAAGACAATGCTATGCCACAGAAACCACTGTTATGCTGAGTAGTATTTTTTGGAGGATTAAGGATAATTTTACAGTTTACTGCTAATGCTGCGCTTGTGTGGACCAAATGTATTACTTACTAACACGGTGCAGCTGCTGTGCTGTGGTTGTGTGTGTGCTGGAGACCAGGGCTGAGCTAAGTGTGGGCCAGCACTTCCATTAACTCTGATTAAAACTGAGGCAGAGCAGATGAAATATATTCAGTTAAGGTTAAGAGTCTTCTTCAGTGCACACATGCACACACCCATTCGTTCTTCAGGGCAATGCTAACAGCTCCACCAAGCTGATGATGAATGAAAAGAAGTAGGGGAGAGAGAAAAAGATGGAGAGAAAAGGAGCATTAGAGGCAGACAGAGCGAGAGAGGAGGCAGTATTTCAGTCACACTTAGCAAACGGCTGTCATTGACAAATCCAGATGCCTCATCACTCTCCTCACCATCAGCTACTGTGTTGTATCTCCACTACTGCAAATGAAATCAGCACTGGCATGCTGCATGCATGTGTGCGTGTGTGAATGTGTGTTTTGTTTCTGTGTGTATGTGCCGGGCTGTGGTAAAGGAGCATGCATTAAACAGGGCTGTCATTTCAGGGCTGCCTGATGAGGCTGAGTGAATGTGTACATTAGCTTCCATGGTGACTGCACATAGTAATGTGTAACCCCCTGACACTGAAAAATGGTCCTTAAAAAAGTGCAACAGCTAGCTGAGTCTGTGTGGAAAAATTGATCCAGCAAAAAAGAGCTGCAAGGTGGTTCCAGGTGTCTTAAATACAGCGCTAATCCTCAATTTGTTTATTGCTTCAGTTTTGTTGTGTTTTTGCAACTATCTCCCAAGATGGGGTTTGACAAATAAGAATAAGGCTGCCAGCTTTTTAACCGTCTAGCTACAAATGCAGAAAGAAAGCTGCTAAAAAAAATGCTACCTTAGGAAATAAAACTCATGGTCAAATCAGCATACTCTTAAATTTGAGTTATATCAACATGCTGCTGCAATTAGACTTCAGTTCCTACTTAGTTTAAAAATTGATATATGATCTCTTTGCAGGCTGCATAGTGGTTTGCAGTGTTGGCTCACAGCAAGAAGGTTCCTGTTTATAATCCCACCTGGGCTGTTCTCTGTGGAGTTTGCATGTTCTCCCTGTGCTAGTGAGGGTTCCCTCTGGGTGCTCCGGCTTCCTCCCACAGTCCAAAGACAAGACAAAATGATCTCAAATCAAGGGAGACTAACCAGATTTTCTGATTATTGATAACGTCACACACACAAAAAAAATGAGAATGAACATAAAAACGTTCTTTGTAGTCAAGTGGGGTTCCCCAAAAAAGAGCAGTCACTCTGTCATAGTGTTTACTCTGATGCAGCTGTGGACTATACATAAAATAGAAGAAACCATTTTTTCAAACAACATTTGAATTAATGTCTTTGGGAACTTCAGTTCAATCATTCTGATCTAATAACTAATCCTTCTGGCTTCTGATTGGTAACCAGCTTTAATGAATACAACAGAAATAGGACAATATGAACAAAATGTGCTACAAAGCTGCAGCTTGTACAAAGGATTTTACTTGTTATGTTGCCTTTAATTTCTCAATGTACAGTAACTGTGTAAAGATGTATTGTGGTCAATTTTTTGACTTGAAAGGGCAAAATGTTGGACATTCTCAGCCCAGAAGTGCAACATGATTGTTTACCCTGAAAATAATAATGCCTTGAAGCAGCAGAATAGTCCAAATACGAATAACCAGCAAGCTCCTTGTACCAGTGTTGTCTTAACTTAGAAAAAGGTGACATAACAACCTTGTTTCAACTCTGCTGGTCAAGGAATAAGTGAAACAGCTACATTTGTACAGGATGTGTAAATAGTGCTGTAGGTGTGTAAGAACAGGAGAGCAACAGAGGGGAGGAAAAGGAAGAGAGGAAGACTGCTGTAATCAATGTTGGTACTTTAAGTGCAGACGGATGCAGGTTGTGCCTGTGGTTCTTGATGAAGTGCTGTTCTCCTGCTGAGCCACCAAACTATTTATATACAACGCACTGACAGCCTATGGGCATGGAAGAAAAAAGTGCTACCCTTTCCTACTAATCAGTTGATTCTTCACTTTTATGCCCTGTCTCACAGTGGAACCTTAAAGAAAGGGCATACATTAAGCGTACATGAAACTTAGTCTGGCATGGTTTGTCCCTTGATGGCAGACTTTGGCTGTATATAATGTTAAACAGATAAAGAAACATTTAATGGCAGTTTGTTGTCTCTGATTCTTTTAAATTGACTTCTTGACCCCTGCCTCAAAAATTTAGAGAGACCCGAAATCAACGCTGCGATCAAAGGTCAGCTGTGCAGCTTGGATTCGTCGGATCAGAGGGACAGCTGACGGTATGACATCATTAATAATAGACAAGCTCCAGGATGGGTTCGCCACTGCTACTGTCATACACGCAAACACTCAAACACTCAAACACAATATCTGTCTTATTTTTGAGCTGTCACAAAGCCAGATATGCAGTCACAATGCAATTTTTTCTGCAACAAAAATTTTGGTTGCACAAGCTAGCTTTAAAGCAAAAAATATTCCTATCAGCCTCAGTCCTTTTTAAGATTATTTCAACAGATCCTATTACAGACTCTTTGTATTTTTGTGTTTCCAATTTCACAAAGTGGGAATTCTTAATAGATGTAAATTTCCATGTGAAAGATAGACGTTTGAAACACAAGTCAAACAAGAAAGGGCGTTAGCTGATGGACAAGACAAACGAGACAGGGCCAAGTGGACACAATAAGACCAGACAAGACAAACAGGACAGGAGCAAACAGACAAACAAGACAGAGTCAGAGAGAGGGAAAAAAAGAAAGATCTAATACCACATGTTGTGATTTGCTGTTGCTTTGTTAACCCATACAAAAGAAGAAAAAAAACTAATAGTTTCAAATAAATAAAAAAGAAAATACGATTCTTAAAAGGAAGCAAAAAAAGAGGTAGAGTGGATAAATGGTTAGATATATGACAAGTAATAACAGAAGAGACTTCACATGCACTTTTTGTTGTTAGCATCCTATCACATCAAGCTAAAATGATGAGCAAGATTATTTTTGCTATCATTGTTGCTATACACTAGCATGTTAGCTTTGTGAGCATGCTAGCTTGCTAGCTTAAAGTAAGTAGGTAAGTAAGTAAATTTTATTTACTATAGCACCTTTGATAGAATAAAATCCCAAAGTGCTTCACAGGAAAAATATTCAATTTAAAATGAAATAATAAACACTAAAATGAAATCATAAAACAGTCAAAGGAAACAGACATTAGCGTAATTACAACATTAGTCAAACATTAGTTAAACAGTAAACTCAAAGCTAGGTTTTAGATTACAGCTTTATCAAGGTCCTACTATTGCTTTAGACATTTAAGCATTCTAAGTGCAGAAAAATAACATACAGGTTATTGCAGTAATGATGAGTATTAATATGTTTGCACCAAGTAGAACCCTTTGTCATAACATCCTTCAGCATAACAGCCAACCAAACAGACTGATTTAAAAACTCTCCTAAAATGCATTACAAGGGATTGTGTCTCTCATTCACAGCGTCTGAAAATCCTAATGTCAGACAGATTACCTTCTCTTGAAAATATGACACAAACCTTATTAACTTTTAACCTCTCATGCAAGGAGCTGACACTATTAACAGCTTAGAGAAAAATGACACTTCTATAATCCTTTTCAGAAGCTTTGGTCATTTATTATAAAAAGTAACTCTTTCCGGTTCTATTCCAAGAAGAACAAAACAAGAGGTTCAATTCCCTTATTAATATATTAAAATGCCAGAGCTATATGTTAAAATGTCAAAGCTATTAATGGTACTGCCAGTCAGCGGAGGTAAAATGTCAGGAAGAAAATAAATGCAGGCAGCGAATGAAATAAGGACTCCACGAGTATGAATGCCTTGTATTAGATTACAATCTTATCTCAAGATTCATTCAGTGAAATGCAAATGCCAATTTTAGGGGATATGATGAAATACCAAATTTCCAGTAACGCACACTGTTATTCTCCAAAAAATGTGTGATTGTGATGTTCTAAAATTAGAAAATAAAATGCAAGTCACTAACAGATGAGTGAAAAATGTTGGAGGGTCACATGTTATTGCAGAACTACTGAATGATGGTCAATGTTTCATCATTTACAATTTCTTCTTCATCATTAGATCCAGTTAAGCAAAAACTACAATTACAGTCTCTTCACTGTGAAATTGGTGTTTATCCAAGCACTAATCTACGACTCCATCTTTCTATGCCACTTCAGGAGCCCCACTGAGAGGCTTCAATCATGCTGTAGGAGGTTGGTGACATAACCACTCCAACCCGCAACCTCCAAAGTCACCTTTTGCTGATTGGGTAGAGGGGTTGAGTGCATTGAGTGAAAGAGTACAACAGTAAGGTAAGGAGAAACAGAGGCTAGAGAGGTCAGCTCAATCAGTGTCTCTCACTTCATTGTATCTTCAACTCTACTGATTAATCTCAGAGGACAGTATCGACCATATAGGCCATATGAAGACTGAGTCAATTACTACAATATGTACCTTTGGAATCTTACTATGTTTTTGACTTGTTGTACACAGCAAGGTCCTCCAGGCCATTTATGAGACAGAATGCTTAAAGTTTAAGGATATTTATTCCTAAAGCTGCTCCTGAGTGGCGTAGTCAGCAGTGTATAAATTGGTATGAAATACTGATAAGCACTTTACAAAGTACCCTCTACAATTAGTGTACAAATGTATGGCTTGTTGGGACATGTGGTGTGAAAAGAGCATTGAAAGTTCTGCAGACAAGAATAGTGCTATTTAAGTAAATTCCATTTAACTATTTACCATGATGGGCTTAGATGTGCTTTGACTCATGCACATGTAATATGTGATATAAAAATCATTGTAACCCCAATGACTCAATTTGGGTTCACTGTAAACTGTGTGACCAGTCCTTTGGGTCCTGGTCAGTGAGACATGCTCAGAGCATACGCAAGTTTTTATCTGTTGAACATGGGAGAACCATAGTAATGGCGTTATCTCTGCCTGCTGGGTCTATGTTGAATGTTTTTTTGTATTTTGTTTTTTTTGTGAGCTCTAAAACCCTACTCCAAATAAAGAATCTCAAAGTTTGAAAAAGTATCAGGAAAACAAGTTGGGAGACATAGGAGAGCAAACAGGAACTTTGGAAAAATATAAATTGGGCTTCTCCTTAAGGAATAAATATTGAAAGCACCTATGGGTACAAATTGTTTTGTTTGACCAAGGACTAATTCTGAAGAGGTTTGACTCAACTCTTGATTTTTCAGTTGCTTCAAATGAAGCTGATATTCTTCTAAAGTCTAATTTCTCTCTCTGTTGATGAAACACTGTTTAATTTTATGTCCAGCTGGGTGCCTCTCTCTTTGTGGCTCTATTAAAGTGTCGTGGCCCCTTTGCTGCCACCTGGCTGGTGGTGTGTGATGCATTTTGGGCACAATTTACTGCACCCCATGTAGCTCCTTACTCTTACAATGACAGGAGTGAATGTGCAGGTGCAACTTGTATGGAAAAGTCAATGGAGGCCTGAGAGTGAGTCAAGTCATGCAGATTAGGGTACCTCTAATGCAACGTTTGTATTTGCTATAGGTCAGATGTATGGAATAGTGCATTTTAAGTGTGAAGGGGGAATCTATAAGACATTTCTCTGTTCCAATTTCTAAATTATATTTCATTCATGAGGTAACAGAAAAAGATGAACTAGGTCACTCTCTATGTTAAGTTGGAAAATTGGTAATTGTTAAGACATAACTGGCCAAGGACAGCGATTGAGAGAACAGAAAAAAAGAGAGAAAGCAAAGGAGAATGAGAGAAGCATGAAAGAGTGTGCGCTACTCGCTGCTCCTGATAGACCCAGCTAGGCTATTCATTACTCCCTGAACGCCAGCTAGTGTCAGTTATATTACTGCGAAGCCTTCCCTGACTGACGTCCACGAGTGGGGGGAGAAAAATGGCTGCAAAATACTGCTCAATGCCCTGGGAGAAAACAAGGGAGGGGCTGTGATGGATGGGTGTGTTTGACCCAGGCTGAGTGGAAGGCAGAGTTGGGTCTCTTCCAGATGAGACAGGAAGTCGGCAGAGCCCCTGCCCCTCTGCCCAGAGCATCCCAGGCTTGTCAGGATGAGAGGCATCTCGCTAAGCTGCCTGCGTCAGTGCTTCTATCACTTGTGTCAAAACAGACGCTCTCCATATTCAACAGATAGCACTGGACCTCACGTGATGGGAATACAGAAGCGCAGTTAGGCCATCAATTGAGTTTGTGACAGGCCTGATGTCAGCATGAGGGCAACACCCCCCACCTCCCTGTAGCATTCTACAAAACAATGTTATTGTAGCAGCAGACAGCTTTGGAATGATGTTGTGCCCCATACGGCTTTAGAGTAAAAAATACATTCAGAAAGGTAGTTTATAGGTCCTTGGCTACAGCATTACAACCACAATGCAACACCAGACTCTGTTTAACAAACTCTTTTTCCTATCAAGGTCTGTGCATATTATTCATTTCAGTGCTGGATCTTTTTAAATACTATTTATCAGTGCTAGTGTTAGTTTTGATAAAGATGTGTATTCTATGTCATCAATGTACCTATTGCCAATCTGATTTCTCCCTTTTATATTCACAGAGAAATTATATCAACCTACACATGCACTGTGCCGATGCTCTTTCTTATTCTACCCGGCAAACTTTTAAGCATTCTATTTTTTGAAATCATCATTTTTGTAGATCCAGTAAGGTGATAATTATTCTAATAAGGAGCAAAAGTGTTTGTACAATCCTTTGACCTACAGACTGTACAAACTTTTTTGACTGGGGTTGCCAAAGTGGTGAATTCACTTCTGCATGAATGTCAGCAACATTGCTGATTGGCAACATATAACCTTTAAAGCTTAAATGAGGACATACAATGATGTCTGCCCAACATCGTAATTTAAAATACTATGTAATGCAAAAAAAGGGCTACAACCCCAGTTCCGAAAATTGGTGGTTTGTAAGTCATTCAGACTATATTACATTGATTTGTATGTTTTATGACAGAAATGTATGCTCATTTTAATTCGGAATTTTGAAAGTAAAATAATGTGTTGTTCTTACCTGATTTTGGAAGTGTTTATTTTGGCATTACACAAAATGTTCAGTGTTTTGTTACAGCTGTCCTAACTGTTTTGAAATGTATTACTTTCATAAAACGTAACATATTTTTTCACGAAACAATACAATTTTACAGTTTCCAGATTTTGTCTATGCAATACTTTCAATTAAACATAGGGTTTAAAAGATTTCCAAAACATCTAAATCTCTTTTTATTTACATACAGTGTCCAAACTTTTAGGGATTGGCGTTGTCTATTCAGCATGGATCCTTCCTCTGTCAAATAGCCAATCATCGCTCAGGGTTTTGGAGTGGTTGAAGCTATGGTTTGTTTTTTTCAAATGGGGGTTATATTTAAGATCTGAACTCTTATCTTTTTCTGAGCTTTTTTCTCTATTAAATAAATACAAATAAATGATAAGATATAAATACATTTTCATTGAGAAATTTAGGGTAAAATCCGTTATCACATTTATTCAAACATTTTAAAACAAGTCTGCATTGTTAGTTTCATAATGGCCTGCACTTCTGGATTATTTTTGGGTACTGTAGTATGTAACCTGTGCTCGGGTAAAGGGTATTTCATTATTAAACAATGCATTGCTACCTCTTCTTCATATGAGGAGAACTGAAAAGGTTAAAGGTCTTGTTTTGACCTTTTCATCACTCCATCATAACACATGCTGGGGGCCCCCAGGTAGGATGTCACGCACATTTCTGCCTCCACATTTCCACCCCAGTCAGCCTAATACAGCCACATTGGAACTAATAAGGGTTACTAGTTAACCACTAGGTTGCCCAGAGGGTGAGTTTTGTTTTGTTTTTTACATTTTGGGTCAGTAAAAATATAATTTTGTTATATAAATTTCAGAGGTGTCAAGTAAGTACAAATACTTTGTTACCTTACTTAAGTAGAAATTTTGGGTATCTATACTTTATTGGAGTTATTATTTTTCCGCCGCCTTTTTACTTCTACTCCTTACATTAGCAAGCAATCATCTTTCCTTTCTACTCTTTACATTTTAAAAATAGCCTCGTTACTCTTATTTCGTTTCGGTTTGTTCTCATTCTGGCTTGTCATTGTTAAAAAAAAACACATTCATGACCATTTATATTCCAATAAAGGCTTTTGATAACATGTCTGTGAAGTTTGTCTTTTTGCACCATTAAAATACTTATTGGCAACTAGTCATCATATCCTCTGCTCCATGAAACACGTTAATGCTCAGTAGCACATATAAATGCTTCATTAATGTATCTGCATTGTACTAAAATGTGTTCATTTTCAATGGGCATAAATGCAGCTGAAACAGGTGCAACCATAGACTGTATAAAATATGGACGTAGTATCCGTGACAACACCCATCTGTGCCTGAAGAGCTGCTTTGAGACCAGTCGACGGCGGCAGCCATATTGCTGCTGTTGAGCCAGTGTGACGTAAAGAGGCGGGCTTTGAGTCTCCTAGCCAACAGCTGCAGTGTTCCCACAGGCAGCTGTGCCTCTCATTGGAAGACTAGTAATCTCAATATCTTCGAAATTGCCGCGTTAGAAAAAATGTCACCCCCATCACAGTGAGAGCACATCGAGAAATGAGCTATTCAGACTACACTTGTCTTTTGTACCAGGATGTAAACACGTTTATTTCTGCTGCAAAGATCGTCTTTTTCCCATTCATGTGTATGTGACTCCGGTACTTCCGGAGCCAGCCTCAAGCGGATCCTCGATGAACTGCAGCTTTTAACACTTCTGCATTGGACAATATTTTTAGACCGGAGGTTGCCGCCTGGGTGCAACTCAAATATTTCAACATTAACACATTAATTAGACGTTATAGTCATTATGGCCTTTAGAAACATGTTTTTTGGGGAGGTGGGGTAGTGCACTATAGGCCCCTGTGGCGCAGCCTAAGCTTTTGTCCTTAATGGCATTTTTATCCCCTTACATTGGTTTTACTTTTATACTTTAAGTAGTTTTGTAAAACCAGTACTTTTACACTTTTACTTGAGTAAAAAGCTTGAGTTGATACTTCAACTTCTACAGAAGTCTTTTAAAACCCTAGTATCTGTACTTCTACTTGGGTAATGAATGTGAATACTTTTGACACCTCTGATAAATTCTCGAGTGTTCCTTGGGCAAAAGAAAAAACAAACACTGGTCTCCTCAGCTTCAGTATCCTGTTGAATGTGTGACGTATATCATGCTGACGTCACATGGTTGACGTTTGCGGAAGCAGGTCGGCGCTCTAGCTTGTTAACTCGAAAACCAAAACAGAGGCTATGTTTTCGCTTTAAATCTCCAAGGAATCAAAATATAATTCAGACATCACTTCGAATCTCTGCGGTGGATTCATCAGTACATCTCTGTGTTTGTCAGAAGACTTTGAGGCAGCTAAACTTCGATAGAGATGGAGGTAAGTGTCGATTATTTAGCTTTAGCTTGTGTGCAATAACTTAGTATTTCCCGTTTGGTGTCTTAAAGAACGCTTGTAATGTATTGTTCTGCTGTTTGTAATAGTGGCACAAGCCAGCCATGTTTAATTCTGAAATTGAAAATAGGTCTGGTAACAGCAGCAGCCTGCAGCAGGTTCATCCGTCCATCATGTCCCGTGTACTCACCGACCTGCATTCCACGCCTCGCTCCTGAAATGCTCTGAATACCGAACACGAAGCTTTTTTGTTGCAAAACAGAAGATTCAATGAAGCTCCAACGCTGTTTTCTATTTAAACAACATGCATACAATATACAGTCAGCTCCCCGATTGGGTTGACATCAACGTAATAAGCAGCTCAGGCATACAATAGAAGTACAGTATGTCTAATTATCATATCTGATAGACTTATCAATCAGTCAATAACAATAATAATACTTTATTCATATAGCACTTCAATACAGGTAACAAAGTCCTTCACAGTGGGCAATAAAAACAAGAAGAAGTGCAAAGATAAAATGAACTGATAAAAAAATTAATGAAATAAAAACTTAAAAGCATTACAAACAGACCCTTAAAAACAGAGTTAAAATAGATAAAATCACACAATAAATGTTTTCCTGTAAAAATGTGTCTTGAGTAATGGCATAAAACAAGGGACTGATTCTGCAAGTCTGATCTACTCTGTCAGGCTGTTCCACAGTATATGAGCCCTGACTGAAAAGACCTGAAAAATCAAATAATCTTAAAATCAATAGAAGTACAGTATGTCTAATTATGTATAACCTATCTGATAGACTTCTCAATTAATCAAGACACTTTTACAAACATAGCAGGTCTAGATCATGCTCTATGTTAAATGATTAACAAAGACCTAAGATGCAGACAGGATATAATCCAGCCCCCTCTTACAGACAGGACTTATCTCATCTTAATCCACCATGAGCATTGCACCTTGCAGTATTCAGCAAGTTACAGCGGCAAGGGAAATCTTCCATTTAACAGACAGAAACCTCGAGCAGAACCAGACTCATGTTAGACAGCAATCTGCCTCGACTGTGTTGGGGTTGGAAAGAGGGATAGAAGAGAATAAGAGAGAGAGCGATAGTAGTGATGGGACGAATAGTAGTATTACTTACTATTCATTTAACTCATAGGTCGATTTGTTGCGATCTGTTTAGCCAGACTTAAAATTACTGCCTTTTCCCTTTCTCTGACACAGGACCCTGGTGGTACTGGACCAGAGTCTGTGGCTCCATCCCCAGCAAGTTCAACCAAGTCAAAGGTATTGCACATCTGCAAATGCACTATTGTTCCGGCTGGTGACATTAGATACAGTTTGTTGGATTTGTAATTGCTTCAATTTCTATCTGTTCTTTATTTTTATTTTTTTGTTCACAGCTGGACACATTGTCGAAAGATGACCTCATCAAGTTTGCAAAGAAGCAGATGGCTGCTATGCAGAAGATGAAGAGCAGATATGCAGGTAGACCGCTGAGCTATAAATACTATACTAAAAGCTTTTTTAAATTTTTGTTAGACACTTTGACTTTGTGGGCCAGTGCTATACACCTATGTGACTTTACATCTGTTTTTAGATTTGGAGAAAGAAGTTGAATCCCTCAAACAACAACCTAAAAGCAATAACCTCAGTTCAGATGACTCTACCCTGATGCAGGTTGGTGTTTTGGATTATATGTTTACAAAAATATTTTCCTATTAACCCTTTATTTTAATGCATGATGTGAATCATTTGATTATGTGCAATAGGAGCTGACAGAGAGGATGGATGCCTTACTACTGGAAAAGGCAGAAACTCAGCAAAGGCTTTCACTGTCCCGTAAGGATCTAGAGAAGACTAAGCAGCAAGCCAAGGTGAAGTTCATCAGTGCTTACTGAATGCTGTGAAACAGTTGTTATTTGGCCAGTTGTACTGAAATCAAAAGGGCTCCTCTGACCACTCTATGTATTAACATATGTAAAACAATGTTACTCTGTGCAGGATGAACTAGCAGCCCTGAAAGAGGAGCTAGACCATGTTTTAGAAGACCACCAAAAGAAGATCAAGATCCTTGAAAGCACTATTGAAGAATCCAGCAACAAACACCAAGAGGAAGTGGCTCGCTTCCAGAATTTACTAAAAGAAAGAGAAGAGATTGACCGCGAGAGGGAAAGTGAAAGAGAGAGGGAACGCCTGGCCGAACATACAAAAGAGAATTTTGAAGAAGTGCGACGTCACTTGGAGGCTCAACTCAAATCCCTCCGAGCCGAACTGGAGGCAGTCCAGGAGCAAAAATCACAGGAGATCGCAGAGGTGCAGGAGAGCTGCCAAAGGGAGTTGACAAAAGCCCAGCAGGAGGTGGAGAATCTGAAGGAGGAGCTGGCTCAGAAGAGTCTGCAGCATGAGGAGGAAATGAGGGCTCTGGAGGAAGACTGTGAAATGGAGAGAGAGCGTCTCCTGTTGCTCCACGAGGAGCTGACAGAGCAGCTTGCTCTCAAAGGTACAACAGCAGTCATTTTATGATAAAGGTCAAATCAGGAGTTGAATCTGTTACTGTAAAGGTTGCACAATATGTTCTGTAGGTGAATTCCTCTATGTATGCACAACCTTTTATTTATTTCATGAGGCCACCCAGTCCACAGAAGAGAGCATAGCTGGGTCAAACCTATTTTGACAGCAAAGCAGAATTTATTACCTTTATTAGATTATAAGACTTAAATTGAAATACATTTTCAGCTAATTTGACACCTGTTTTCCAGACAGCTACCTGCAGGATGTACAAGAGGAAGATGAGGAGCCAGCCCGTGGTTCTGGGATCGCCAAAATGCTGGAGCTGTCTGCCTGCAGTCAGGGTGACTCAAGCCCCGGTGATTTAGAGGAGACAGAGATTGGGAAACTGAAAGTAGCCGTGGAAGACCTTCAAGCCCAAAACACCATGTTCCAGGATGAACTCACCCTGCTCAGTAACGTAAAAGGTGAGCTGGAGGCTGAGCTGGAGAGAACTAGAGACGAGTTCCAGTTGGAGAGAGAGGAGCTTGAGTTCAAAATTGATGAACTGCAGATGAGCCGGGACGGTGCTCCCAACGAACAGGCCGTAACCCTGGACCCTGAGACACAAGACACCAGAGGAGAGCTCCAGCAAGTGAGTGAAGTTCACAAAGATGGGAAGAACCGTCTTGCGTCTGAATCCAAAGAGTCATCGATGTTAGCTGGGGACCAAAATCTACCAAATCCAGAGGAGCTCAGAGCTCAGTGTGAGGCTTTGACCACAGAGAGAGACTCTGCCTTGGCTGAGTGTCAACACATGAGAGAGATACTGCAAGGCTTTGAGACAGAGCTGGGTAAGAACACACAAGATTTTGTTCTCCAGTACAAAGCCATGAAGGAACAAAGTACAAACACTGTGAAGGAACTCCAAACCAAGATAGAAGAGCTGACCCAGGAAAAGGGTGAGGTGTTAGAGAGGATGACAGCGGTAACAGAGGAGAGGAACACTCTGGAGAAGAACATACAAGACCTGAGGCTTAAGCTCGAAGGTTCTGTAGGGGAGGACCAGAAACTTCGGTCCTCTGTCGAGGAACAAACAACTCTAGCCTGTGAGCTGAAGCAGTCTGTAGTGGAACTGACCAGGCAGAACGAGGAGATCCTCTCCCAGCTGCACATGAAGGAAAATGTGACTCAAGATCTAAAAGAGATGGTCAACATGTTGAGCGAGGAGAAGAATAAAGTGCAATCTCAGCTTCAGGACAGGGAAGAGGAGATGAAATGTCTGAAGGATGAGAAAACAAAAGAGATCCAGAGGCAGCTGGAGGAGAAGGAGAGGGAGGCACTGTTGTATAGAGAGGAGAAAGAGAAAGAGTTGACGTGCCTCAAAAAAGAGAGGGAGGAAGAAGTGCAGCATTTAAAAGAAGATAGGGAAAAAGTAGAGCACAGCATGAAAGAGGAAGTTGAAAGAAGGCAGGAGAAAATTAGTTCTTTGGAGATGACGAATACAGGCCTCTCCACTGAAAACGCTGACCTCCATAAGAAATTGGGAGACACTTCTTCTGGGCTTTCCAGGACCCAGGAAACAACAGAGCTTTTGGGCTCCAAACTTGCAGCCCTGGAGGCTCAGCTAGAGCAGGAGATGTCTGAGAAGCATGACAGAGAGGCAGACTTGAAGTCACTCGCACAAGATGCAGAGCAGGCCCGCTCCGCCATCAGAGCACTGGAGGAAAAACAAGGCGAGGTACTCCACAACACCAGTGAAGAAGCCGAGGAGCTCCGAGCACGCGTTGAGGAGCTGGAAAAGGAGAGGAGCCTGCTGAGGAGTAGTCTCGAGGAGGCTCGAGGAGAGGCTACAGTGGAGGAGGTGCAAAAGGAGCTCCAGGCTCGTATCACGGATCTGGAAAAGGAGAGGAACATGTTGCGAAACAACCTGGAGGAGGTGCTGAGTGACACCAAAGGGCTGCAGAAAGACCTGGAGGAAATGAAGGTGGCCAATGAGAAGGTTAGCACGGAGAATCAGAAACTTCAGGCCCAGATCTCTCTGATGAGTCAAGAAGGAGAAGAGAAGGAAGACGGGGGAGTGGACAGAGAGGGGGATACTTCGGAGAAAGAGATCACAGAACTCAAAGACCAGCTTACAGAGAAGGAAACTCTCATATCTCAGCTGAGGAGTGAATTGGCCGCCCTCCAGGTGAGTGGAGAACCCAATATCCCAGGTTCTGTACAACTGGTAGCTTTGGTCTCTCCTGGTTACAACCAAAACAACAGATACCTTTCTCTCTGTGAAGGTGCCTTTCTTATTACACCATTGGGAATTGTCTTAAAATGTCCTAAATTTGCACATAATGGACGCTAAGTTGTGAATTCATTTAAATACCTAACGTTTGTAGCTTACTTGTGATGCTTGCTTTTTTAGTGCTTTGAAAGGGCAAGCAGTTAAAAGACCTCAACTTGGTTTCAGTGGGACACTCTTGGGTAGTCAATTGGAACTATTTTTGAGTCTTAATTTACACAATTCTTAAATAAATTAATGAAATAGTATTAAGGGTAACTGATCAGTAAAGTAAATCTCTCTTGTAGCTTTTTACTTTATGCGGTTGTAATTTCTGTCACATGAAGTAGAGTGAAGGTAATCCACTCATCCTGAGATGCAACTCTAATAGAAAAAAAGTTAAATGTAAAGTTGGGAAAAAATATTTCTGTCATGAAAATGTTAAATGGGAGAAGGTCCAGGGGTAGACTCAGAACTCAGTGGAGGGATTATATCTCCCGCCTGGTCTGGGATCACCTCGGGATTCCCAAGGAGGAGCTGGAAGGTGTTGCTGGGGAGAGGGAGGTCTGGGTCAATTTGCTTGAACTGCTACCTCCGCGACCCGACCCTGGAAGCAAAAATGGATGGATGGATGGAAATGTTAAATATTTCTTAGAGTCCTGTAATAAACGGTATGTAATCAGATTTTTTTTCTTCCGTGTCTGTCATCTCTATCAGGAGGCTGCTGCTCAATCTGCTTCCTCGGATGAAAATGCAAACAGTGAGCTCACAAAGAAAATTGGTATGGGAGTGACTCTAAAGTAACATTTGGAACAATTTTATTTATAATTATCATCCTTCAAAAATCGACTTTAGTGTACCTGCTTTATGAGGAAGGTGATACACTCTTAGTTATATATTCAAAGTGTTACTCAGACTATGTCATTACTGCTACTTTTGCAGCTCTCCTGGAGAAAGGGCACAAAGAGAAGGATGAGAAGATGAACAAGATAAAGGCGGTGGCCATCAAAGCAAAGAAGGAAATGGACATCAGTAAGAAAGAGGTAAAGTGAAGTGTGACATTTTATATGGTTAATCCCAGTTTATTTTGTAACTGACTATGTGAACAAAGTGTATACTAGGGATAGACAGATTATCGACCTGGCTGATTATCGGCGCCGATATCCGGCATTTTGACGCTGGCGGCATGAGCCTTTTTTAAAAATCTGACGACCAATAAGAGATCAATTTAAAACTGGGTTATTTTGGCTCTGATGCAGCCGCGCTTCACTGTCTGCTGTCACTGCTCTGTCTCCAGAATTGTCACACCCACAGCATGGGTAACAGCCAATCAGCCAATGAGAAACTGCAGGGAGAAATGGAACGCAAGCTAGGCTACCTGTAATTTCTGCCACGTGATTTAGCAAATTTTTAAAGATTCTAACCCCAGCACTCACTTCTGTTTAGGTGTACGCTCCACTTGGATTTTTTTCAGCACTTTAATTTGCCGCCAGAAAGTCAGTTCATTTTTGCACTATTTACGGCCGCAACACAGACGTGCTCTTCCTCATGAATATCGGCTTCAAATATCAGTTATCAGCCTCCTCGTCTACTAATAATCGGTATTGGCCCTGAAAAAAACATATCGGTCTATCTCTAGTGTATACTAGATAAATGACATATTAAAGTGGTTAAAAAAAACTTGGAAACAATGAGTATTATCAATGACCTGATTATTCTTGCATTTTCTCTTCAGTGCTCAGATCAGTGATCATCCAAAACTTCCTCTACTTTCTTTTCAGGTTGAAACCCTCAAGGAGGAAGTGACATCTTTGAAAGCAGAGAGGAAGAAAGTTAGCAGCTCTATGAAAGACATCATCCATGGAGCTGAAGGCTACAAGGTTGGAGTGAAAACTACCAGAATATACACTTTAAGTTGTGTTGTTTCTGTTGTTATTTTTTACTTGAGTGTCTGACTACAAGTTACTGCCATGAAGATGTCACTGAAAGTTAAAGAACAACTCCAGGAACTATGGAACATGGCCTTTTCTACCTTGATGACCATGCACCATTCAGTTCACCCAACTGGCAAATGAATGACCGCACCATGGCTACAGGGCTGCTAATTTAAACTCTTATTTATCCATAAGTGCTTTCATTACAAACAGTTTTACAATGTGAATGTTTCTTTAAAATATGTGCTAAACGGCCTGCTTTTAGAGAGACAGTTTTAAATCCATTCAATCTTTAAACATCTGGTTAATTGTATGCATTGCTAATATGTTGCTAATTACTAAGAGGTAGCATAATTACTTGGAAACAGACTTTCTTTAAATGATGCTCCCAGATATCTCTTCAAACAGCCCCTCGACTGTACTGTGCTTTATGACTGTGTCTCCATTAGTGGAGAAGCCACTGTAGTGTTTCTAATGACAGTTTGTCCCATGCTCAATGTAAAAGCAGCTCATAACTGAGATGCATTGTGTTTACCTTTACCGAGCCTCCAGTAATGAATGAATATGTGTTTGTGTGGATGTGTTTTTGTGTGTGTGTAGAACCTGCAGATAGATTACGACAGTCAGACAGAGCAACTGGATAAAGAGAGAGAGAAGGCGGAGGCAGCAGAGAGACAGATTGCCGAGCTGACCAAACGACTCAGCAGTGCTGTCACACAGGTAACGCAGCTACACACTCACACCTTTAATACTAACAAACACACAAACTGCTCTCCCCCTCCAGTAAATCTACGCAGTGTCACTTTGTCAAGCAATACATCTCAACAGTGCTTCTCACATAACTCAGTTTTGTCTGATTTACAGTGAGTCGCTCTCTTCACCCAGCTCTGCCTGACAGACCAGCACCCACAAATAGCCTATCAGATGTGTCTGGGTGAGCTAGGGAGAAATTTTCTTCATATATACTGCTCTCCCAAGCTCATAACTGTTTCTCTCCAGTGAGAGAACAACGGGCCGGTAAATGGAGCGGAGTGGAACTTCCATCTGCTGTGTGCTTGTGCAACACTATTTTTCAAGGCCCAGGTTTATTCTTGTGTGTGTTCATTGGTCTCGAGGGGGTGGCAGACTGAAAGCTAGTCGGGTATCTTAGAGTACGTCTGGCAACTTCTGTTTACCAATCACAATTTCAGTGTTTGGCTGACAGATGATGGGGGGAGGTGGCTGCTGCTGCTGCTGCTGCTGCTGCTGCTGCTGCTGCTGCCACTACTGCTGCTGGTTCAGTGTTCCTTGCAGAGAAAGTCCTCCGAGTCTGCAGCTGTCAGTTTTGCATGAACAGTTTTTAAATGTGTCAAATGGTTTCTTGGGGTCTGGCGCATTTGCCTACATTTTCAGATAGAATATAGAATAATTAAAACAGCATCCTCTTAGAGAGGACTTTCTTTTCAGTGGAAGTCTTTTAAAAAGATAGAACAATAGTTCCAACTCCCAAAGCAGATGAATGTAACAGCCAATCTCACCACAACTGACACTTTTCAAAGAATGCCTCAATGGATTTCAGCCCTTATAAGTTCACCTTTATTTTATTGTTTTGGGGTTTTTCTTCAGTTGCCACCTTGGAGATGTATATTGTTGTGGTACAGTAACGTGAGTTTTTATGCCTTTCCAGAATGAGACTGTGAACAGTGAGAAAGAGGACCTGCGGGCCAGTATAGAGACTACAAGGAGCAACGTGTGGCAGCTCGAAGCCCAGAACCAGGAGCTGCAGAGACAGTCTGACCGTCTGGAGAAAGACCTAATCGCTGAGAGAGCTATGAAAGAGCAGAAGATCAAGGTAAGAATAAGAAGAGTTAGATAATCTCCACTCTGTACTGATCATTGGCCCTGTCAGCTGTTGAGGTTGATAAAGAAAAATGAAAAAAGAAATGAAATATACAGTCAAATATACATACTGGGTTCCCTTGTGTATTTGTTTCCTTGCTCCACCAGGACTTGTCATCTGCCACAAAGGAAGTAGAAGAGCTGACAGCACAGCTACGTAAGCAGCAGCAGCAGTCTCAGCAGACTGCCCAGGAGCTGGAGCAGCTACGCAAGGTACACACACACGCACGCACACTCTCACAAACACACAGCCTCTCAGACACTAGTGTCTCCGAGGGCCTGTCCAGTCAAACGACTGGATTGGTGATGGCCGGCCTGCAGCTACAGATAGAAAGAAAGCAGCTCTTGCCCACAGGACAGGAGCTTCTGTTACTTTTCCATTAGTGGAAGGTTTCATAGTACAGCAGTGAACATGGAAACTGCCCAGAGGCATGACTTTGTCATTTTTCCACTTACTAAGACAGCCCTACAAACTATAGCTTTCTTGAGTTACAACCTGATTGTGAGAGAATAGAAAAAAAAGAAAAAGAAACATTTGGTCTTCTCTTTATTTTTTTTGCAGATAGAGCTTGTTATCAAATGTAAGATATGATACAAGTAGACTTACATCATTAAAGGAGGTATATTTAAGTTACGTATTATTATAAAATATTTCAGTAACAGTAAATAAATGAAGAGTCATATTTTCTCCAAACTTCGCTGAAGTGATACAATGGGTACGACATTGTATCACTTATTATATGATAAAATGTCACATTTTACATTTATATACAATACATTATAGACAACAAACTTATACATTTTACAACATTTTTATATACTGTAAATCCTCCAATATAAACCAAGACCTTTGTGCTTTTACTGCCGAAGGTACCAGTTCTTCTATATGAAGCAGGCTTGTATTAGAGGCAGGCCTTTATTTTAAATTCTCATTGTTGGAGAGGTATTGTTCATATTTTAGTACAATGTAAAAGCCTGGTTAACAAATGGATGGTGCAGCTTGTGTTTCCACTAAACCCGTGCAAATGAGCCAAAAGACATGGTCTAATTCACAAAGCACGTGCGAAGGGTTTAATTCTCTACACACTGCGCTGCCAAGCAAATAGCATCTCTGTGCACCAGTGTTGTTTGCATGCACTTAACTGAGTCACGCTCCATCTCTTCGTGATCAAGACAACGATTGTTCCCTTGGATGACCAAGAAGTAATATTACTGAATATATATTAATTGCTAACTTACTCCAGGAAGTAAGCTGGTTATTAACTGTGAAATTTGTCACATCTGTCTTATATTGACTCAGCAGTAAAATGGTAAGGGCTTTCCCTTTCCATCCAGCTAATCATTTATGTGGATAGAATTTCAGGCCATCAGGATGAGAGCACAGAGCGCAGCTTTGAGCAGCAGAGAGTGGAGATGCTAACAGTTCATCTCGGTCATAATAAAACTGGAGCAAACTGCACAGAGAGGGCCTGTGATGTAGCTCAAATCTGGCATTGTTTTTTATTTTTTATTTTTTTAATTAGCATTTTTCAAGATTGTTACATAGAGTTAGTCAAACGAACAAAAGAAAAAAGAAAAATAAACAAGACAGATGGATAAAGTAATATACAACAAACCAATGAAAAGGATAATAATAATAATAATAATAATAATAATAATTATAATAATAATAATAATAATGATAATAATGATAATGATGATGATGATGATAATAATAATATTAAATAAAAGTAAAATAATAATTAATTTTCAATAAGAATGCAAATTACATGGAAATAAGAATTACATTGAATTTTGATTGACTTCTTACACTTGTAAAGTATGGGGATTTATTACCATTATTAGTGGTCGTGACATCCAAGGGGGCTTAATTCATATAGTTAATGCAGCGAGTCGATACATATTTGAAAATAGACAAGGTGTACACCTGTGTACAATTTCATGTGTATATTAAGTGTTGAAATCTGGCATTGTTATAACTGAACAGAGCATATAGCTAGTGCATGACAATCCTGAACTCACCAATTAGTTGCTCTCTGTAATAGAACTATGAAGTTCTCCAGTTAATAATTGTAAGCCGGCCTTTATTCACTTGTAAAAGCTGTGATCCTAGTCATAATAGGAGGCCTGGAATACTGGTCTTTATTAGAGGATTTACAGTATTTAAAAAAACTTTATAAACATTTTGAATGCAGATCAGGTTAGGTTTTAATTTTTTTTTTTTTATAAAATTCTGAACTTACTGATGGTGAGATGACTTAGCATGTTGAATCTGCCTCTAGGAGGCACAGCAGAGCTCCCTGATGGACATGGAGATGGCGGACTATGAACGGCTGGTGAAAGAACTCAATGCCAAACTCGTCTATCAAGATGAATGTACTGAAGAGTTAAAGGCCCAGATAAACACACTTACCCAGAAGGAGAACACTCTCAAAGAGGAAATTGGTATGTATAAGAGGTTTGGATAAAAAAGCTGTTATTCAGTGCACAGATTAACACATCTATAATTTGTATATTGACAGCTAGGGTTGGCTTATCGGTGTGTCTCTGTGTGACTGTGTGTCTGTTTTGTTATTTTGGTCTCCAGAGTCTTTGAAGTCCCAGATGGACCAGGGGGAGGAGAAGACCTCCAAGATGAAACAGCTGCTGGTGAAGACCAAAAAGGACCTGGCCGATTCCAAGAAACAGGTCTGTTCTGTGTGTCTGCTGTGTGTCAGTGAGTGTGTCTCAGAGGATTTCCTAAGACTGTGTGTAATATGTAACATCACTGTCTGATGAATGTAAATAGTCTTATGCAGCCAAGTGTGGCATGATTGTGGGGGAGGCCTTGAAGATGTTGGGAACAGTTAATCGTGTCTTGCCATGTTTTGGAATATGTGCAATGCATTTACATCTTCACCGTGTGTGTGTGTGTGTGTGCATGCAGGAAAACTCCCTCATGATACAGCAGGCCTCTCTTAAAGGAGAGCTGGAAGCTAACCAACAGCAGCTAGAAAGCTCAAAGGTAACATAGACACTCACCAGCAAAAATGGTTTAAATCCTCTCTGTTGATGAAATATAGTTATACAAATCAACATCTCAGTCCAACACAAGCCACATATTACAGTGTGTGTCGTTGTGTGTTAAGATCGAGATGTGTGAGCTGACAGCTGAGCGCCACCGTCTGAGGGAGCAACTGAGGTCTACTTTGGAGCAGCAACAAAGAACCAGCAGCTCCCTGCAGCAAAGGATCAACAACCTGCAGCAGGAGAGAGACACTGCAAAGGTAGACACACACAAACAAACGGATTACATTTTTCCATTAGACTATTTTTGATATCAATCTTTCAATAATTAATGGCTAATTAGCCTCAAGCACATGTTTTGCCTGGGTTTTGGCTCACAAAATGTCAATTATATATTTTTAGGGCCCGAGCACCGACAAGGTCGGTGAAGGCCCTCTTGTAATTTTATAATTAGTAATTTTATTGAGTTTTTGGTTTTTTTTAAACAAGAATTATGAACAACAAAGACATAACAAATAAAATGGCCTATGACAACATCAGATAAAATAAGTAAATATGCAAATAAATGAAACAAAAAAAACAAATAATACTAATAAATAAAAATAATAATAAAAAATAAAAAAAATAGGTTGGCAGAAAACAGTGGGCATTTACATTTACGTTTTCATTTACATATTAAGGGAAATTACCATACATTCTTCACAGGGTAACATTGCTTCCCCCAGTCTTAAAGTCACTGAAGCTGTCACATTGTTCTTTAATCATATTGTTTCTGGAGTTTAATTTCCCCAACATCTTCTCACATGAAGCAATTCCTGTCATTTGCTCCCTCCACATTTTCACAAAATGTCAATTATAAAAATGTTTTTGCAAAATAATTTTCTATGAAATGACTAATCAGTTAATCTTGTTTCTGCAGCTGTATAAGATGTGACTGGGATTTTTTAGATGCTGGGGTTCAATATTTTTCTGTAATTACATAAACGTTATCAATCAATCAATCAATCAATCAATCAATCAATCATTATTTGTATAGCACCAAATCACAACAAACATTATCTTAAGACGCTTTTACAAACATAGCAAGTCTAGACCATACTGTTAAATTATAAACAAAGACCCAACATCAGGACAGGATAAGATCCAGTGACCTCTTACTGACGGGTCTTATCTCATCCTAATCCACCATGAGCGTTGCACCTCGCAGTATTTAGCTAGTAACAGCAGCAAGGAAAAACGTCCTTTTAACAGGCAGCAACCTCAAGCAGAACCAGACTCATGTTAGACAGCCATCTGCCTCAATTGAGTTGGGGTTGTAAAGAGGGATAGAGGAGATTCAGAGAGAGATAATAGTGATGAGATGGATAGTAGCAGCTGGAGTCTGGAACGTCCACAGCATAACACAAGTTATATGAAAATCTTTTCCTAGCTTAAACACAATCAACTTATATTTGTCTTAAATAAAAAGAAGGGATTATTTCAGCAAAAAGTAGAAGAAAAAAACACATGGAATGTGCCTGCCTGCAGAGTACTGTGTTTTTTTAATGCACCGTAAATCAAATACATACCTGTAATTAACTAACACATCTGTAGCATTTTGCTAACCGTCCTCTCCACTAAACGGTATCATCCAATAGTCTGTCTTCAAGTGTGATGACATTTCAGTCAATATCTATTGTAACTGAAAGAGCAGCTTTATGGACTTCAAAGGGCTGGAGATGCTGTTGATGTTAAACTGTGCTCTGTTTAACTGAGTGGTGTTTGTGACATGCTGTTCACCCCAAGTATTTTACTCCTCCTCAAACCCCCATTACCTTGCTCTTTGTATTTGTCAGTCAGCGCATACTTAATCCTGCCCTTGTGATTTCTCATCTCGCTGTGGTCTCCTTTATGAGACGTGACTTGAGCGAGGTTGGTGAGTTTATATGCAGCAGTGGACCGGCAAAGAACAATTAGAGATAATGGGAGACAAGTCACAAGATGAAGCAGAGTGATGATAATGTAATGCACTGTTTAAATATACATGGTTGAAGTAATGAACAGTTACATACCACAAGTGTTTTACCTGTTGATCTCAGCTAAATGAGATCCTTACAGCTGATTTTGAATCCTTGGATTGGTCAAATTAAGACCATGAGTGTGAGAGTTTCATCAAGTGAACATGTTTTATAAATGTATTGTTTCTAAATATTTGTGTTGTTTCTAGGCTGAACTTATGGCAACAGCTGGGGAGTTTGAGAGTTACAAGGTGCGTGTCCACAATGTGCTCAAACAGCAGAAGAGCAAAACCACTGCTCTGAATGAGGGAGACTCCAGCAAACTAGAGAGGTAAGGACAACACTTGTGAGAAAAAAAGTGCACAATAAAGGGAGATGCAGGGAGGCATTCAGGGTAAATGGATGTTGATGTTTGAGGGATGTAATCTACAGTGAACAGTGACACATTGATTGAGTCTATAGCTAACTGACCATGACACAAGAAAAAAATGAATTAAGGGATTTTTTAAGTAGATGAAAGGCTGAACAATGTTTTTTAGATTACAAAAAGACATAAACAACTATTGCACAGCATGGTCTTTCACAAATATTCAAACAGAAGGTGGGCTAAATGTAACACATCGCACTAGAGAGAATTTGAACACCAATTGGCAGCATGTGTCAGTCAACACTGTAAAAATGATGTGTAAATGTAATGGAAATGCAATGTGTGTTTGTGTGTGGCAGGGAGCAGTTGTCTTCTCAGGTAGAACAGCTGAGGTCTAAGCTGGCAGAGAGTCAGCAGAGCCTCCTGAGCAGCACAGCAGATCTGCAGCAGCTCCAGACTGATCACGACACTCTGCTGGAAAGACACAACAAAATCCTTCAGGAGACCATCAGCAAGGAGGCTGAGCTCCGTGAGAGGTGTGAGAGAGATCTTGGCGTCGTCTAAAATGTTTCATACTACCATGGTTATGTAGAGTATGATCTCTCATAAACCTTATTTTTATGCATCCAGGCTTATGTCAGTGCAGTCGGAGAACGTTGGCCTGCGGTCAGATCTGTCCCAGGCTCAGGCCGACCTCTCCTCCCAGGCTGAGGCTCAGCGGCAGTCATACAGGGAGCAGCTGAGGAAGCTGCAGGACGACCATCGGGCTACTGTGGAGACCCTGCAGGGCCAGCTGACCCGGGTTGAGGAGCAACTCTTTCATCTGCAGAGCCAGAGCAGTAAGCATGGAGGCAAAGTTGATCCAGATAAACCAATCACTTAATAAGTACCTGATTATGTACGTTAAGCAGCATTGCAAATCAAAAGTATATGAAAATCCTATATGGCTAGCAGCAGGATGATCCAAAAGAAAGGAGTGCTGCCGAAAGCTCAAATGGGTTCATGAATGCTGTCACAGAAAGAGATCCATCATAGTCTCAAGTGTTAAGAAGTTTGTTTACTCTGCTTTTCTTTGAGAGGAGTGATGAGAGAGAGAACAGAAGAGGTGGGTTATTGGTGTGTTTATCAGAAGGGTAGCCGTGGAAAGTCGTTGATCACCTCCCACACAGCTGCCCTCTGGAGTCAAACAGAAAATACACACATAGCAACGTGTGTGTGTGTGTGTTATTCTGTCACCTCATTACGGCCAGGTGTTGGCGTGGCTCCTCAGCTACGTCCCCGCCTCTCAGAGGGGCAAGCAGCTCACTGTGGCATCTGGAGAGACTCATCATTAGCAGCAAACGCATATGCAATAGTCCGGTGTATGCAGCCAATATTAACCCCTCCTGTGATTCAGATTTGAGCCTTTTTATCACATTTTCTATCTGTACTTATTTTTTTTTTAAAGAAGAAGATAAAATCATACAGAATATTCATATTCATTCCATCCTTCTACATGAAACCTGTAGAAGCTTTTGTTATCTACTCCCCTGTGTTGCTGACGCTCACAATGCTAACCTTTATTTGTGGTTTCTTTTACCTTTCCTGTCATAGCTTTCTTTTACCACTACAGCTTAATTGGCTGTAACAGAGATACATGTAATCTAAAATGTATGTTCTGGGCACCTCGCTCTTCATCCTCAGCAGGAGGATGAGGAGGAGTTTGCAGTGTCAGACTGGAGGTGGAATATGAAGGGAGTGGTTTGGTGTACGATGTTTTGGTTCTATTACAGGATCATTTATCACTCTTCTCTATTGTCCACCTACTCTCTTGAGGTCCTTACCCTTTCCTCTCATCCCTATCCACACACACACACACACACACACACACACACACACTAGCGTCTGCCTTTATGCCAGCTGAACTATGTAATGCCAGAGTGTGTCTGGTGCCCCCTCTTGTCATAAATAAGTAGCACACTGAGTTGCAACTTTTGATTAAGTTGAGGGGAATCTGTGCAGTTTGTTGAGGGGGTTGATCACACTGTTTCAGCAGGAAGAGTTCAGAGACGTTCTTTGACATGTAGGAATTAGGAAAAGACATATGTTGAACGGATTTTCTTTAGCTTTTGCACTACTGACTGGAAAACCCCCTGGCTGGAAGAAAGAGATCAACACACTTTATTCTAAATATAACAAATATGATAAAGGTTTATTTAAAGACAACACATTAAAGGTTGGTTTTTAACATTTTCGTATTAATCTCATTTTTAAAAATCCATCAACATGTCTTTCTACACTTTTTCAGGTTTAGGGTCAGTCCAGTCCAGCCGGAAGCCGCTCACATTAGACCTCCAGCGCAGAAACACCGATCAGAATCAGGCCGGTCTGCCTCTTATGACTCTCGCAGACCTCCAGTCTATGGCCAGAGAAGAGGGTGAAGGCATGGAGACCACAGAGACTGAGAGTCCTTCGCCTGCTCTTACACCCCTGCCTTCTCTGGAACATCTTCTCACGTCCCCGGACCCCAAACAAGGTGTGTCAGAAAGAACCTTGAATACAGTGTTTTTATAGTAAAAATAGCATGTACAATTCATTACCTGGTAGGAATTGGCATGCATGACACACACAATAGCAATCAAATTCAGAGGTAGAAATAAAATTTGGACTTAACTAATATGTTTGAGGAGTTTTTATCTGTGGTGAAAACTCCAAAGATCTTAGAAGAATAGCATATGCGTTTGTTTGTTTTTCCTGTTAATTAAATATGTAACAAATAGAAGATAAAATATTTGAGGTCAGAATCATAAAAAATAAATATGTATACCCATGACTAATATTCTCATTTAAAAAATGTTGTCTTTGGTCTGTAGAGCCATTTGTGTGGAATGTGGAGCCTACCAAAGCAGAGCTAAGTCAAAAGCTGAGCACAGCCACCCGTAGCATGGAGCACATGAACAGCCTCCTGCACGAAACTGAGGCCACCAATGCTGTTCTCATGGAGCAGATCACTGTACGTATATTTAATTACCAGTACACACATATGAGGAAAACACAGACTTTTTTCAGTTGTGTTCTTTATTCTCAGCATATCATGTTTGTGATTAGACATGAAGTGATCTAAAGAGTTCACTTTTGATGTAATGGTTCAAAAAAATACAATCAAGCAGATACTGAAGTCAAGCTTTGGAGTCATGTAAAGTCTCATCTGTGGATCAATGATGCATTTAGTGGTAAAACAGGTATGGTCCAGAACTTAAAAGGCCCTGTAAGCTCCAACAGTGATATCAAACAGTCTAGTGTTGTTCACAGTCCCGTCTTTGTCCAGGAGATAATAGAACTTGTGTCCTTTGACCCTGAGAGGGATGAATGAAGGGGACTCCTGTCTGTGAGCATGGCAGGCCACCTGCGATAGAGGGACTGTTATTCTCCGACCTCGTCCTGGTCCCAAAGGTGACTGTGTGGTCACTGTCACCATTTTCCCACCTTGGTGTAAAACTACCTGGCTGACAGAGCGCCGACAATACAAGACCGCGAGCCCGACTATCCAAGCCCCTATAGCAAGACACCCCGCGGTGAAGCCGTACCTCCAGGCGCTCGACCCCAGGTTCATCTCAAAGCTCCACATCCCAGCGAGCTCGAATGTGGTTGCAACCTTGTCTTTCTCTTTCACCGAAGAAGCTCTTGTATCTCTTAGCCCGTGGAAAGCGAAATGGCCCAGGTACGTCCAAAATAGAAACTGGCCGCCACAGAAGACGGACAGGAGCCGGAAGAAGCGGGTCCTGTCGTGCTGGAACAGGGTGACATCTCTGGGGGGCTGGACGGAGGAGCCGAGGCTGCGGCGGGGAACCAGCTGTCTGTGAGCGGTCCCGAAGTGACTTGTGTGGCTGAACAGCCTGCAGCACAATCCTGTTATGCTAGTAGACCTGATCACTTCGTTGGACCTGCCCGGAACACAAACAACACTGACTTTTTGCAGAGTAGTTACGTGTCGAAACTGTGCCGAGAAACACGTCAGTGTCCCGCGGAGAAACCGTTCTAACCCCATGTTTTACGTAAATAGTTATTAATAGTATTTCAACACTTGCAGAGTTTCTAAGAACTACAATTTTAAACGTTTGGTATCGCTGTCACAACTCCATGTCTAATGTTCTTTGCCTACATTCTACAAGAGTAAAGAGGGCGCCGCCATACTTGCTTTGGCTTTGCCTGACGTAAGGCATTCAGCTACGGAAAGCTGTGCTGACCAAAAATCATTTACGCGCGCTTATTCATCGGCACTAGAGATGGGATTTATGGCTCTTTGAAGGGAACCGGATCTTTGGGAGCCGATCCTTTCAGAGAGCCGTTCAGAAGACTGGCCCTTTGGCTCATTGTTATATTTATTTATTTTTTAGAAGTCAACCAGGGGTAACTCGTTTTTATCAAGGAAGCAATCACTGGTAGCAGTTATAAGATTTGGATCAGAATAATTCAAACTTACATATCCCGCCAATATATATGTATATATATATATATATATATTCTATTGGTGGGAATTATTCTGAAATATTGATTATAATTTAATTTGGCATTGTAAACATTCTATAAGATGGAGCCATGTCCGCATGCTTCGACAGTGAGACCACTATTTTGAATTTTCCCTCACCTAAAAAACTTTGTGGCACTATAAAAACTACGCAGGCTACAGATAACTTCCATGTAAAACAACTTAACAGTAAAATCTTCCACACAAGAACATTTTAATAATACAGAATACAATATAAAAAAATAATAAATAAGAATAGATATATATGTATATAAAAAATATAAATACAACTAGATTAAAAATTAGGACATTATAAAAACGTGAATGCAAAACAATAACAAAGTGTAGACAATAAGTGAACAAAATACTCATGGGGCACGCAGGTGACGCATAAAGGCAGCGTGGGCAATCTGCATATAAAAACGGCTCCCAAATGAACGGCTCGCAACTGCGAATCGGTTCTCATCGTTCACTTAAAATAGCCGTTCAAAAGACCGACTCGTTCGCAAACGTCACATCTCTACTCAGCACACTATAAAGTCAATATATCTTTTTGATTTCCATCCCTTATTGCAACAATTCTTTTAAATATTATGTAAGTACACATTACAGAAAAGCTTCTGAAAGAATGTACTCTGATGGCATCACATTCTTCAATTGAAACAAGGTATGACAGAAATTAATTAAATTACTCTCTCTTTTGTGAATCTCTGTAGATTTCAGAGATTTAGGTGCGCAGATCGCCATGCAAATTATGTGACGTTTACAATGTTAAAGGGGAATTTCGTGTCAAAGCCCCATTTTTTTTAATTTGCTGATGTGTTCTGTCCACTAGTTGTTGAAGAGTGAGGTACGTCGTCTGGAGCGAAACCAGGAGAGAGAGAAGAGTGTGGCCAACCTGGAGTATCTGAAGAATGTCTTGCTGCAGTTCATCTTTCTGCAATGTGGCAGCGAGAGGCAAGCCCTTCTCCCTGTCATTCAGACAATGCTGCAGCTCAGTCCAGAAGAGAAAAGCAAACTGGCTGCCATCGCACAAGGTATGAACTTTTTATGCTTTGGGTGTCACTATAGAGCCTATTAATCATCATATTCACAACCATATTTATTCTGTTTAACCAGATTTTACACACTTTTCTGTACCCATCTTTTTCTCTCCTTGTTACTGAGAGTGCTACGGGATGGACCCACGGTAATGTGTTCATATTTTTAACCAGGTTCTCCTTTTTGATTTCCTGCAGGTCAGGAAGAAGGATCTGTTAACCGGGGCGCAGGCTGGAGCTCCTATCTTCACAGCTGGTCTGGGATTAGATAGACTTAATAATCAACCGACCCAACAAACCAGAAACAGTGCTAACATGTAACAAAGCCTTTTCTTATGAAAGCCATTACAAAGCAGTAATGCTGCAAGTTTGAAATTGTGTCAGAAGACAAAGAAAGAGAGGACAAATGGGGCACTTACAAACTTTTGGGCACACATAAGAAGGGACAAGGATAAGAGTGAGGAGGGTTTGAAGTAGAGGTGAAACTGAAATCTTGACATGATGACTGATTTTGAGTTGCAGTGCAATAGTTACATTGGTCTCTTATGAATGAAAATTCAACTGTGACACATGTCTGACTTCCTTACTCTTAATATTGATGCCTGTATTTATAACATATATCAGACATGCGGGTGATATGTCCTTGAAGGGGATTAAAGGCATTATAAGGCACTATTAGCACTATTTAAAAATTGTAGCTGATATGATTAATAATGTGTATATTGTGTAGCAATGAAAACAAGGTGTAATGTGTATGAGGTGCACACATTCAAAGAGGAGGGAATAATCATGGGGATAGCAGTGTGGTTAATGAGAGTACTTGAAAATGATTTTCAGATTAAATGAGTATAGCAGAGGCCTACAGAAAATAACTATAAACACGTTTCATTCCTTTACAAACTGTTATCAAGGGCATATGTAAGTGTTTAAGATTATCGAGTGTGCTTTGACGACCTTAAAAGTAAGATTTCCATGCAACATGCCAGAGACACCGGAGATGACTTGATCTCTGCTTTTATTTTTAAGCACAGTAGTTATAAAAAAGCAGCACTAGTAATGGGCTTCAACAGCTAACCCTCAGGTGTGGCAGTGGCGGCTTCTACGATGTCAGATGTACCTGACAAACATGGCTGAAGTGATCGTAAAAGATGATCTGATTTTTGATTGGTTTAGCAGTTGTTCACTAATACCTCATGTTCTGAAATCAGTAGCAGTTATGCTTTCTTGAAATTTGACTCAGCATATCCTGTAGTGTTGGTTGGTTTGTGTTTTTCTTCTGGTCTTAGTGTAATTTGTTGTAACTCTTGTACTGATTGCTATCTAATAGCTACTTTCTGAATGGTTTCTGATACTGATTGATTTTATGGGTTTTGTGCTGTTGTTTAATCACTGAACATGAAAGATTTGTTGCCAGTCTTGTTAAAGGAGGGCCATGACAGCAAGTGCACCCAGCCCTGCTGAAGTATCCTTGGGCGAGACTATTAACTGGACCCAATGGTGCTGCTTTTTGCAGTGTCCGACCATGACCTCTGACCTTTTAGTTGAGGTAAAAGGGAGGGATGATTTCACACTGAAATCCCCCTCCCTGCAAAGCACACATCCACACAGGTTTCCATTGCACAAATACAAGATTTGCTCTCATCCCAACATTGAATGAAGATAACTGTTGATTATTTTCTCATTCCAGTGGCAGCTTTCGGTTATTCCTTCAGCATAAGTGAATGTATTTTTATCTTAGGCTTTTATATTTATGATGAGGTCAACAGAGGCTACAAGAGATTACAGCAGCTATCACTTTTGACATGTATAACAAAGGCTGGGCATTTACATTATGTAAACTACTTCAGAGTGAAACGACTCATTTCAGATGAAGATCTTTGTGGTTATGTTCAAATGCTAACCAAAATAAAGCTGATATGTATGAGAATTCTCCTGTTTATGTTGCAGTTAATTGTACTGAGTAATTCTTTGTTTGTCTTTTTTTTTATTTGAAAGATCATAAGAAATAATGAATAAGGAATGTAGGTTTTTTATTTTTTTTCAAATAAATCACTCATTTATTTTTGCTTGAGAATTAATGTATGTTTCTTAGCAGTTCAGAGAATACAGGATATAAATGATCAACATGACAAAGTTAACAATGTAAGTGTCCCCACTTAATATCCTATTTTTAAATCCTTAATATGAATGACTGATAGCTATATCAGATGTCTGTTTGTGGCGTTTCCTGTGTATCCATGTTTAGATTCATATCTTGCTATAGAAATGTTCATCCTTTTTTAAGGAGGGAAAGGGGTGGACTGGCTTTCCTTTTAAGGACATTTATGTGGTTTCCAGAATCATGACGCATTTAGAGGAGGAAACAACAAATAATAGCTCTGTCTGCTACTGGAAGGAAAGGTTATTATACCTCCCTGGAGAACAGCACTAATGTAACAGCTACCTTTTATGAAATGCATTTAGTCACTAAAACTGATTTGTTTTAATTTAAGCAGGGGGGGGTCAGTAGAAACAAAAGCAGTAGGAGTAGCTAAGATGAAGTGTAATTATCAAATGGGTCTGTAAAAACCTGCTGATGGCTCAAACATTTTAACTTTAAGCAATACTATCTGTAGGAGATGATCCCTTTACACTTTTGTCCAACTTATGTGGAGTTTAGAGTAGCCTACTCAGAAAAGTCACACAATCTAAATATCCATACCAAACTGATGCTTCATGTGTGAATAGGATTAGATTTAAGTGGATGAAGGCTAAGTAGCCAGCATCGGTGCATCAAAATGTAAGTTTAATCTGTTAAGAATTGATGATTTTACCGTTTTCTAGCTGTAAAACCCAAATAATGAGTTTCCAGCGGTGAAAACTCAGTGTAAAAGAAAGCTGCAACAGATAGACAGAAAAACTGCAAATTGACCCATTGGTTTTCAAAATAAAAGCGCTAAGTTTCATATCTGGCTGTTTTTGTAAGTGACTTGTAACCTGTCTCCACAGAACTTAGCCCACCTGCTCCCAAAGCACATTTAAACAGCCTGTTGCTCTAGTGGCTCTGAATAATCATGATAATGCATTGGTGTGTTATGACCCTGAACAGGATTTATCAGCTGCAGCTCCTCCCTAAAAGCTGACCTGGTATCTTTTATGATAATTTGTAAGACACAGAGATCATCTCTCTCTCTCTCTCTCTCTCTCTCTCTCTCTCTCTCTCTCTCTCTCTCTCTCTCTCTCTCTCTCTTTCTGGTCAACATGATTCTGGTTCTGCTTAAGGCTTCTTCCTGGTGAAAGAAAGTTTTTCCTTGCCACTGTTACTTGCTAAATGTTGCAAAGTGCTTTTCTCATGATGGAATAATATACGACAGAACTGTTATCTTAAAGAGTATAGTTTGGACCTGCTCTTTTTCAAATTGTCTAGAGATAACATTTGTAATGAATTGGCGCTATATCAATAAAGATGGATGATTGTTTCTAATGTCAGACAGAACAGTAAATAATAATTTCTAAAGGCAGAAAAACATGCTAGATTTAGGTGTTTGGGTGCAAATCTGCTAAGAAAAACAATCATCAATCGTGTTTATTATTGAATTGAATATTCTCTTTGATTTAAAAATGTTCATATTATCAATTTTAAATAAGAAATGTCTAGGTTTTATGTTTTGTCAAAGCAATTGAATATAAACCATTGATGTTGTTAACCACTTACTTCCATACTTCATTGTAATAAAGTAAATTGATAACAAGATGATTCTTTATTCGTCCCACGATGGGGAAATTTAAGTGTTACAGCAGCAAAGTAGACAATGCTAAACAGTAGAAAGTAAACAAGAGTATATATAGCAATTATTAAAAATGTATTAATAATTAAAAATAAAGAAGTAAAAATAAGCATATCTTATATACACAACTAAATAAGTGAATTTACAAATATTTACAAAACCAGTGACGAGGTGAAAAATTTGCAGACTTGTAGCATAGTATATATACAACAATGTACAGAACAGAACTGAGAAGGTGAGTAGAAAAACGTATTGCACATGTAAGATGAGAGGGATGAGTAATTATTGCATATTAATAAATATAGGGGTTAGATATTGCACATGAGTCTGTTTTGGTGAGGTTATTTTTGATTATAGAGTCTGGCCACTGCAGGAAGAAAAGACCTGTCTAACGTAGACACTACTTGTGTTTTTTTCAACACATTTTTCCTTAATTAAAAGTTTCTACCTTGCATTTATGTAGTTTTCAAATAATGGTTGATGAAAGGCGAGGAGGGGCTTTTACTTTGAAGGCAATGGCGGAAGTGCGACACCTTATCCAGGGTACCTTGACGATTGGTTTAACAGAGGCGAGGCCCACTCTCGCCATTCTGCTACTCGGTAACGTTACATCCTGGACTGGACAACATCTGGATATCTGCATCTGAACCCAGAACACATTCGTCTGGTCCGGGAGAGAGTGGAGCGATGCTCGGCATCACTGAAATGACGAATGGGTGAGTGAGAAGTTCAGAAGTTTTACCCTGAGAGACTTTTTCCTGTTTAGTTTGGAAGTTGTCATTTTCTCGCTGGAAGAAAAAAAAACGCAGCCTGGTATGTTCCATTCTCTCATGGGCAAAGGAACTGAGCTGAAGTTGCTACAAACTCATTGAAAAATCTGCAACATGTAATTTGCCTTTTATATACACACACCTTGCTTCATGGATCCCTTTAAAATAAAAGTGAAGGTAGATTATGTTCACTCTTTCTATGCATTTAATTTACTGTAGGCTGTATCTTCTATAGCTACAATCTTAATCTGGTTACTTGAACTCCTCACAGGCGCCATCTACTGTCTCATTGATAGAAGCTTAGAAGGCTGGGGAACTAGCTCCTCTATTTTCTGCTTTAAAAAAATAGTGATCAGATACTAGGCTTACTAAGCCTACAACTATAAGCTTATCATGTCAAGAGACCACAATCTAATCTGTTAGAATAGTTGTTTTTATTTTGATTCTAATGATCAGGTGGATCAGTAGTTATAAAGTTATGTTTGGTTGCATTGTGATAGGCTGGCTTATATTTTACTTAATAATAATAATAATACTACTACTAATAATAATAATAATAATAATAATAATACTTTTTATATATAGCACTTTTCAATACAGGTAATAAAGTTCTTCACAGTGGGCAATAAAAACAAGAAGAAGTGCAGCGCAATATGGAGGGATAAAAAATAAAATGAAATAAAAACTAAAAAGCATGCAAGCTTGTAAAACAAACCCTTAAAAACAGAGTTAGAATTACATAAAATCACACAATAAAAGCTTTCCTGTAAAAATGTGTCTTAAGTAATGGCATAAACAAGGGACTGATTCTGCAAGTCTTATCTCCTCTGGCAGGCTGTTCCATAGTGAAGGAGCCCTGACTAAAAACGCCCCGTCCCCTTTGGTTTTCAGTCAGGTCCTTGGAACAACTAACAGAGCACTGCCAGAGGATCTCAGATTGCGTCCAGGTTTGTAGGGGGATAAAAGCTCAGAGATATATAGAGGGGCAAGTCCATGTTGCGCTTTAAAAGTCAGTGAAATAATCTTAAAATCAATCCAAAAATCAACAGGCAGCCAGTGTAGATGAGCTAAAATGGGGGTGATGTGGGCACATTTTTTAGTTCCCGTTAAAACACGAGCTGCTGCATTTTAAACTAATTGGAGAAGGTGGATTGATTTTTGACTAAGACATGAGTACAAGGAATTACAATAATCGAGACGGGAGGATATAAAAGCATGAATGTGTTTCTGTAGATCTTCTGCTGACATTAACAACTTGACTTTAGATATATTTCTGAGCTGATAAAAGCAAGACTGGACAACTTTTTTCACCTGGGGTTCAAATCACAAATTTTGGTCAAAAATTACACAGAGGTTTTTACTTGACATATTAAAATTGATGAATGTTCAGTTACAGAAAAATATTTGTGCTGTGTCAGCACTACATTTTCTGTTAAATATGTGAAATCAACATACTGTTTGCTCTAATGGAGTTCTGAGTTAAAGCTCATAGGGATTAACTTGTAATATTCTTTAATAGGCTACACAGATTGGCAGTCCCCATGACATTAGAGTTATTATAAACCTTATAATAACAGCAATTCCATGTTGCATTTCTAAAAATGCCTCATAGTTCAGACAGTGCTGCTCAGTGGTGGACAAAATACACAACTTCATTATGTAAGTCACATAAGTATGGATACTCCCTCTCAAATATTATTTCAATACCACAGAAAGTTTCAAAATTTCTACTTGAATTTAAGTAAAATTAAAGTGGAGTGCTTGCTTTTGAAAATGCTAAAGTATTCAAACAACTCACATAATAATAATAATAATAATAATAACAACAACAACAACAACAACAACGATCATAATAATAATAATAATAATAATAACTTTATTCATATAACGCCTTTCAGAACAAATTACAAAGCACTTTACAAACATTTTTTAAAAAGCAGTAGGCAGTAATTAAAAACATATTATTATCCAAGAGAAGTATTAAAACAAGCATCAAAGCAATAAATCATAAAATCAATAAAAAGCAAATTTAAAATAGTGAGTTTTTAGGAGTGACTTAAAAGACGACAGTGTGTTAGCTTCCCTGAAAATCCTCCGGCAGGTCATTCCACAGCTCAGGGGCCTGAACAGAAAATGCTCGATTGCCTTTTGTTTTTCGGTTTGAGCATGGAATAGTTAGTAAAGACCTACTGGAGAATCTGAGGTTACATGAAGACTCATAAGGAGTCAGGATGTTACAGATTTCCAGATTTGTTGCTCCAAAAAATCAAGAACAATAATAAAAACAACCAAAAGAACATGATGACCAGGTTAAATGTCAGCCAGGCTTTACACAACCCCTGGAGTTGGTGCTGTGATGAAGTTTGTGGGAGGTATACAGAGCAAACATTGGTGGAGAATCCTAATGCTTCTCTGCTGTAGCCATCATTACCACCGCTAAATGAACTGCCTGATCTGAGTGGCATTTGCTATGCATTGGCTCTATGTTCAACTATTGAGATGCACCATGTTTAGGTATAGGTACGTCAACACCACTTAGACAAACTGCACACAGAGCGACAGCAACAATATTTCGGATTGGATTTAAGGAAAGAAAAAAATGTCATCAGCTGACTTCAGAGCAACAGTAGCAAGAACATTCATAGAAATGTTAGCTAAGATCATCAGTATAAGTCAATATGTCACATTATTTATATGCTTTCTTCAAATATCTGCAATTTTGACTGCTGCAGCAAAGTGTTATTTATTTTCTGCATTGTTTGTGATGCTTTCCATGGTCACATATCTGATCTAATGTGTTTTAAATATCCTGAAAACCATCTTTCACAAACTCAAATTCAGTAGAATCCTTGGCTGTGTTACTGTGTCAGTGGAGGGATCACAGGAGCTGCAGAGTTGAATTATCAAAAAACACTCACATAAGACAACAGTGATAATAAAAAATGTAGCAGAAGCAATGAGGATGTTCCTCCATTTTCTGCAGCTCAGCCTCCTCCCTGCACAGGAATGTCCACACAAACTCACTGGACAGTAGTTATTGCTTTCTGAACCACTTCCTGACCATCCATTCCCCGGGGAGCAGCCTTCAGAGCAGTATGTTTTTCCACCAGTGTGAATGCTGCTGTGTGCTGTGCCAAATAAATTATGGCCTGGGATGAATCTAGCTTTTATGAAGCACTCTGGACGCTGAAAGCTGTAAGAGGGCGAGTCTTTTAAAGGGCCCGAGGATTGCTGCATTCCCAAAGCATTACTTTTAAATCTGATTCTGCTCTGTGTTGATACAACTGGAGCTTAGAGGAGTGACTGCAGGCTCCAGTGTGGACTTGTCCTTGTTTGGAAGAGTGTTGAGCTTGTGTGATGTGGGATTTGAGTAGTGTGTGTACTAACTTGATGCATGCAGAGGAATGTAAGACAAATATCACTTACTGAGTTTTTAACATTACATAATACAGATGCCTAGTAGTTCATATAATGTGAGCATTAACTGAGGACATGAGAGTCCCATGATCTCTGCTCTTTGAAGCACGGTGAAGCTGACTGTTTTCACATGAATGCTTCCGTTGTGAGGTGAACTAGTATAAAGTGTAGTGTGTTCAAATGAGGAAAGGAAGTAACAACAATCATTGCCATGGTTACTTGCAGCAGTTCCTCCATGGTCAAGTGTGTGTAAAGGGATTATGCAAAAGACAGGTCATGCAACAAGTGCAGATTTTAATGTGCAGGTTTAATACTCAGTTTTCAATAAACCAATCAATCGTTATTTGTACAGCCCCAAATCGCAACAAACGTTATCTCAAGATGTTTTTACAAACATAGCAGGTATAGACTGTACTCTATGTTAAATTATTAACAAAGACCCAACACCAAGACCGGATAAAACTCTTATCTCATCGTAATCCTTATTTCCTACAAATATCTAGGTGTACACCTGGACAACAAGTTGGACTGGTCCCTTCACACAGATGCACTCTACAGGAAGGGGCAGAGCCGCCTCTTTTTCTTAAGGAGGCTCAGATCCATAGATACCTGCAGAGAGATGCTGCAGATGTTTTATCAGTCTGTGGTGGCAAGTGTGTTATTCCATGCTGCAGTCTGCTAGGGAAGCAGTATAAAACACAAGGATGTGAGGCGACTGGACAAACTAGTGAAAAGAGCTGGCAGTGTGATTGGAACCAGGTTGGACTCACTGGAGGCTGTGGTGGAGAGATGTAAACAGAAGAAGCTAGAGGTCATTCTAAATTACACAGATCATCCACTTCACAACTTCTTTGTGGACCAGAGAAACAGTGGCAGGGGACGGCTCATCTGTCTACACTGCAGGACTGAGAAATACAGAAAATCATTCATCCATGCAGCCATTAGGCTTCATAATAGGGATAGACCGATTATCGGCATTTTGACGCATATTAGCATCGGCCTTTGTAAACAAATTCGACGGCTATATAGAAATTTTGGAAAACTTTATTTACTGTAGAAAACTTTAGAGAGCTATCCATTTGTTTAAGTTTTCATTTAACTTTATAATACAAGCTGCTGAGCCTAGGAGCTCCCTGCACTTTTTGATAGAACTTTAAAACAAAGATGTCTGTTGTCCAAGAAAAAGAAAAACCTTTAACATGTTGCAAATCTGAAAAGCTGTTTAATAAACATATGCTTAAAGTCATTTAAACAAAGTTAAGGGTTGTATTACTCAAAATTTTGACGCCAATATTTCCCCTTTTACTGCAAATGAATATTGGCTCCAAATATCGGTTATCGGCCTCCTTGACTACTAATAATCGGTATCGGTATCATCCCTGAAAAAAACATATCGGTCTATCTCTACTTCATAACTCTCTAGCCAATGGGAGATGAGCTGACAGACACCTGAGTTACTTGTTTTATGTGATTTTTATAATTTTATCTGCCCAGACACCTGAATTTCCCCCTTCGAGGATGAATAAAGTACATTCTATTCTATTCTATTCTATTCTAATCCACCATAAGCAGTGCACCTCGCAGTATTTAGCAAGTTACAGCGGCAAGGAAAAACGTCCTTTTAACAGGAAGAAACCTCGAGCAGAACCAGACTCATGTTCAACAGCCATCTGCCTTGGCCGAGTTGGGGTTGTAAAGAGGGATAGAGGAGAATAAGAGAGAGAAAGAGCAATGATGGGGATGATGAGATGAATAGTAGTAGTAGTAGTAGTAGTAGTAGTAGTAGTAGTAGTAGTAGTAGTAGTTGTTGCCGCTGGAGTCCAGCACGTCTGGATCAGCTGGAGTCTGGAACGTCCACGATAGGAAGACGTCCATGACAGTGACTCAAGTTTTGTGACGCTTGTTAATTTCATGGTTAATCCACACGACCTGAACACTGTGTCAGTGGCAGTCAGTGTGGTCAGTGGGTTCAGCCTTTATCGTCCTCTTAAGAAGCTGGAGAAACAAACATTACAGCTCTATGAGATCTGCTTCATCATCCATTTGGCCCATTCATTGAAAAGCACCCTGCACCCTCTCACACCTCTATAGTGCTTCCTCTTCTTCTCCCACAACAGCTTTGATCTGCCTCCTCCTCCCTCCTCACACCCCACCTCCATCCTGGTGCTGTCCTTAAACTGAAGGCTTAAAGCTAAAGTTTTTTTATGCTGTCACATATGCACAAGTGAACGCACACACGCTCACACAGACACAGGAAACAGGAAGTGATGTGGCCATGCAGACTGAGATAACAGCAGGAGTGTTTGCAGTGACAGCAAAGGGAGTTAAGCACCAGCTACAATATCCTCACTGCAGTTTGTCAGGATCGACTGGTAAGATGAATTTAAACACTCTAAAACACTTTTATAAGTGTAGTAGCATCAACAGCTTTGCACACAAGATGCTAGATGCACAGATCTTATTGTTTTTAGAGCTGTGCATCGACTAACACCTCGGGGTGCCTTTTTGATATGTCTGAGGTAGTCAGCTTGATGTTTGAGAGTGTTATTAATCTTTGACTTTAACTCAGTGTTTGGACATTTGTGTTTTTACTTCCTCTTCCTTTGGAAGGATTCTAATTTGAACTTAAGTCAATGAGCATACTGTAAAAGAGAATTTAAGCATTAAATCAGAGAAGCAGTGGTACAGTTTTTGAGTCATAAATAGGGGAAAGCAGGAAAAGTGCAACACAAGTGGAATATTTCAAACAATTAAGATAAAATAAGATAATACTTTATTGATCCCCGTGGGGAAATTTGGTTGTTGCAGCAACACAGACATAAGCACAAATAAAACATAAAATAAGAATACAAATTTAAGGTATATACAAATGTTACAAATGGTGTAAGTAGTTATAACTACAAGCTGTAGTCAAATATTATTCTGTAGTGACAGGTTGACATGGTGAGATTATGATTTGGTTATGACGGATTGTAAGCAATATGAATAGATAATAAATATGGATATGTATTACAACTGTATGAAGATAAAGAGAATAGTAAAAAAAAGTACTATATATACTATAATATACTATACTACTATATACTAATAATATATAATAACATGACAGTTGTAATAACCAATTATATAATATAATGTAATATGCATTATATATTACTTTCAGTTTGTTGTCTCAATTTTAAAGGGAAAAATATATTGATGAATTTATGAGTCTGGCAGATACAAACTCCAACGTGAACACAATGTGTCACATTTTATTCATAACTGTCTTAAACCTCCTATTATCCTTGGGGTCAATTGGACCCTATTCAATGTTTAACGTCTCTAAATTAATGACTAACATCATTTTTTTTTGGCTTCATATTTCATGACTTTTCCTAATTTAATAGGGACAACTGGGAAAACGTAAAATGAAAATGTTGATATGTTCCAATTTACTGTACAAAAAAATTTACGCATCGGTGTTCCTTGGGGTCAATTTGACCCCAGGCTGTTTTAGCTGTATATAACATAAGAAATATCAACATTTTATACACATTTGTTTCGGTTGTTTTGGATGATATTGAGGTCACTATAACCAAGGACACTTCTGCATGTGACTGCAGGAGCTGGGAACCGCCAACCTTTAGATTGAGATATAATATTTCCAGCCACCATGTCTCTAAAGACATTCAATGATGTGTCCTGTGTCATACGTTTTGATAACATAGAAACAAGGCAGGGCAGACGAGAGCATGATAAACTCACAGCAGTTTGTTGTTCTGTTTTACAATAAAGTCCTTCTGAATGCTTTAAAGTATGTTTATGCTTGAAATATGTTTTATTTAAAGGGCTATTTAGATAGTCAACAAAGAAACATAGAGTACCTGACACATAAACCTAGGTAACAATCGGTTTCTGGAGGTGTAAATTGCTGGGGTCAAACTGACCCCATGGATAAAAGACGTTAGTACATTTGAGGGTAACAGGAGGGTTAAGAATAATCAGTACGAAAGCAAAGATGCAGCTTATGAAGTTGTATTTGAAGCTGTCTTACCAGAGTTGTCCACACAGTGGCAATGTACTCATGTAGCAAACAGGTCTTTCCTTGAGTGTCAGGGGCTGTCTGTGCAGTTAAGCCTCACAGGAATATATGAGTAAGTGACTATGTGTGTGTGGATGTATGTACGTAGTTGCAGCAAGATAGCGTAATTTGCCCCCTTTTTTTTCTTGCATTTGTGCATTTTTTCCTTTTATGGATAAGACAGCTGACAGGAGACAGGAAATGTGAGGGAGCAGAGAGAGGGGGAAGACATGCAGCAAAGGTTGTGCTGCCATAGGGTCTGTAGGCTGCTAAGCTAAACTGGCGCCTTATAACCAGACAGCTTTGTGCATATTTTATATTCTCACAAAACTTTGGCTGCATGTGAGTTCAGTTGAAATCACAGTGATTGTAGAGCCATAATTCCTTACACATTGTGTGTGCTTACTGTGTAATCCAGAGCAGATGACATAACTGTATTGTCACTTTTACACTCCCATATTAGATTTGAATTGTGTGCAAATAATCTTTCTTTTTTGAGAGAGAGAAATTCCAAATGAATGGAAGTAAGAAAGTTTTACTGTTTTATATAAAGATATAAAACCTAAAACGATGACTCATCATTAATACCATGGCATACTCAGACATGTCATCCCGTGCTTCTCCTGCTGCTTCAGGATGTGGAGCTGATGGTTGAAGTTCAACATTCACGCTGTGTGCTCTTTTCTATGGTTGTGTGTGAGTATTTCAAAGCGATGTGGAATGCTGAACAGGTTAAGGCAGGCTGCTGAAGGTGAGTCTGCATAGTGTGAACTATTCACAAGGCATGTAACTGTGTGCACACAAGGAGAGACATGGCTTCTGACAGACAGAAATTCCCTTCAAACTATCTGAAACAATATTATCGAAAAAGATAAACACAGTTAGCCCAGAACTAGCTGTTGTAGGAACAGATCATCAATCAGTACATGCATGCTTCACAGTGTGAGCTCTGTTTGCATCTGTTTCTTCTTCAGCGGCTTGTTTACTCTGCTTGTTTGCTGACCGATCTTTTTCCCTGCCTCCGTGACATCACAGCTCCTTGTTTTTAATTAGACGAATCTGAGGGGGAATTCAGCTCCATCTGAAAATGTGCATCTGCTGTGGTTTGTGTCTGTTTGGGAGGATCTCTTGTTCCCACATAACGTTTGGATGAATTATTCATGGACTGACATTTTCCCCTTTTTCAATAGTTTGTTGTTCCACAGCTGAGAAATATTCTCACAGTTTACCAAATAGGAGCTCAAGTCTAATTGAATAGCAGTCAGTGTTTGAAACTTGAGCATGATACTCCATAACTCCGTTTGTTGTTCAGCAAATTTACTCAGTCTGTTTCTATAGTTCGTGGAGAGCTGCTTTTCGGGTGGAAATATTGTCTTATCACAGACATTGTGTGATATTATGTTGTTGTTAATGATGGATCAGATGCAAAAGGGAAGGGAGGAAGGAAACAGCAGCTCATGAGGTGATTTACAGATTACATGTATGCATATTTCACTACTTCTCTTTAGCCATGTGTGTTGTTTTGTTTCAGTAATGGAGTATTTCTTAAACTATATTTTAGTTTGAGTTTCAAAAATCCAGTATTAGTGACAATGACCTCAAATAACCTTTATTGAGTGATTGGTATACCTGGGTAGTTTTCAGTAGGAACAACCTGCCCGTCAGTGTTTCTATTACCCTGTTGTTTGAACTCAGGCTTTCTTTTACAACAGCGTGAGCCAGAGAGAAGTAGGAGGTAAAAAGAGGCAGCGGGGGGTAAAGGCCAGAAAGGGGAATGGCTCTCTCATCCTCTTTTTTACCTGCTACAGGAGAAGGAGGTGGAGCCACATGGAGCTGATAGGTGTGCAGCCTGTGAAACCACACCTCTGTAGAAGTGTGAGCGCTGGAGGTGTGTTTGGGAGCAGCGGCCGACAGCGGCTCAGGACTTTTTTTTATTATAGGCTTGTCACATACACTTTTCTGGACGTGATTCCTGTGTGTGTGGACTGAGGGTTCCCAACAGACAGGGGGTAGAAGGGAAGTAAGGAAGGAAGGAAGGAAGCAAGCAAGCAAGGAAGGAAGGAAGGAAGGAAGGAAGGGAGAGAGGTAAACGGGAGATGAACTCTTTGAGGCTGAAAGAGTTGTCAAACTCAGACTTGTACAGGCGGAGGCAAGAGAGACCAGACAGCTATGGAAGTCAGGCCGGGGACAACCTCAGGTGAGTTGAAGCTCCTCATACTCTGGCTAATGTCAAAGAACTTCTGAGACTGCATCAGAGAAAAAAGAAAGATATGGTGCACAAAGCCGCACATAAAAAGATACAACTCTTTAATGATTGTATGCCTGTCAGGATGTCCAGTTTCTACAGTGGCTTGTTTAAGAATATGTTGTCAACTGCAGGATTATATTTTGTGACAAACTTCTACTAAAAAGTGTTTTGCCTCCTAACATAACCATTCCTTCGTTCTGTGTCGTCATTTTTCCTCATAAGAGAAGTCTTTTACCGTAATAGGTTTCCTCATGAAGGCTGCTTTTTCCTGTGTTATGAAAGATGACCTTTTAATATTCCTTAGATCAACTTTCATACAATTGCACATGATCCCCTTTGTTATCATTAGCTGAAACAGATTGCCTCGATCTTGAATCATTCAGTGACTCAGAGCAGGTTCATCGCGTTGCTTCAGAGCGGCTATCATTACCAAAGAGCCTTTAAAGAAAAGTGCTATTCTGTGTGTCTTGTTTTGACAGGGATAGATGGGGTGAGATGTGGTGGGGTGTTTGATCAGCAAACACTGCAGCTGATGGTGGAATTCCTCTAAGATGTGAGACTCACAGTGATAGACGATGCACAGCATGTGCAGATTTTAGCGGTGTTCATTTTTAAAAAGTGATAACATCAGTTCTGGATCATCTTTCTGTCTTACAAACACGTTTCCATCTACTCCTTTCTACTCCCATTCTGTCCCTCTGCGTGAATTCCCCCTCTTTTGTGTGTGGTTATGTGTGTGTGTGTGTGTGTGTGTGTATTCCTGAAGTGATTAGAGGAATGTAATGTGAAGAATGTGGTCTGAAAGAGAGAGCTCTCTCTTTGGAGATGGACCAAGTCAAGCACTTGGAGTCCTCCCTCTTTGTCATGCAATGCAGTGTGGTGTCGGATGGGTTCTTGAATCATTGTTTTCTCACCTTGCAGACTACAAAGCACTTCGTATCACTGGAAAAAAATTAAACTTCAGGACAGGGGAGCATCCCTTTGGACACATGGAGTCTGTTTACACCTGGTGTTTACATGCTTTCTTGGTCAACTGTCACAATTGAGCAAGTGTGGTTGTCCAAATCTGGTGTTAATGTGCTGTCTCTACACACGTCTCCAGTGACTGCTTGTAAAACAATCTCACTTTCAGTTCTATGTTTGAATAAACATCTAGAATAAACGACCTTTATTGACCTCTAAAAGTAAGAAATAAAAAAACAGGAAGCAAACTGACAGCAGAGAGAGAGAGAGAGAGAGAGAGAGAGAGAGAGAGAGAGAGAGAGAGAGAGGGTGTGCTCATATGGACAGTATACAGTCCTCTGAATTCACACCTCACTGGAGTTTCTGTGAAAATGTACAGTATCCTTCCTTTGTGGAACATCTGTATCCTCTCTGTGCTGTATTATAAGCTGTAAAAAATAAGTAATTCCTTAACCACAATCCTCATCTGTATGGGATTCTCTCTTTTTGGAAAAAACGATGTGTAGTCTGTGAATAACCTTAGCTTTTCTGCACATGCTGGAAAACTGAAAATGACACAGCATGCCAGAGAACATTAAACACCAAAGAGGTTGATTTATGTGTACACCTGCATCTCGAGGCCCATTTGTGATGACTCAGCACACGTCTTAATGCTAAGTGTAAACAGGGCCTGTGCTGAACAAGCTGAACAGTGCACATTAACTTCCTGTCTAAGAATCTCAGAGTACCTTGTTGGGCAGCTGTGGCTCACAGGTAGAGTCGGCCATCTCTCAGTCAGGAGGTTGGTGGTCTGATCCCAGCTCCCAACAGTCCACATGCCAAAGTGGCCTTGGGCGAGACACTGAGCCCTAGATTGCTCCTGGTGGCATATAGTCAGCAGTGTGTGAATGTGTGTAGATGGGATTACTTAACACTGGTGGGCACTTTAAATAGCATGCACTGCCATCAGTGTGATGTGTGAATGTGACATGTAGTCAGAAGAAAGCTCTATGTTAGTAGAGTCTATTTACAGTTTTGCACAAACACATACAGTATGTGAAGAGTAGTGGTTGAAAAGTCAAAATCTGGACTGATAACCTAAGTCTTAAATCCTGACTTTATTTCAGTACTTGCCTAAAGACAATCAGTATGATCTACCTCTTTATAAACGATGCGTGGACAAGCTATTGTTCTTAATGATAATGATTACAATCAGTTAAAAGAAACCCCTGCAAGTGTTGGCAAGATAATAACTTCCATGTTCTTAACTTGAACAAAAACCAAGCGGGGAGAATTGAAGCCAGTGTAGAAGTGATAAAAACTGCAGTTCATCGAGGAGCCGCTTGAGGTTTGGCTCTGGAAGTACCAGAAACCACATACACACAAATTCAAAAAAGCAGATCTTTACAGCAGAAATAAACATGTTTACAACCTGGTACAAAAATGAGTGTAGTCTGGATAGCTCTTTTCTCGATCGGCGCACACTGTACGGGGGTTGGATTTTTTCATAACGCAGCAATTTCCAAGATATTAAGATTACGTGTGTTCCATTATGAGAGGCACAGCTGCTTGATTGACAGGTGGGAACACTGTAGCTGTTGGCTAGGAGGCTCAAAGCCCGCCTCTTTACCTCACACTAGATCAACAGCAGTCAGGTTGAGTTCAGCATTTCCAATATGGTTCCCGACGAAGATTGGATTCCAAACAGCGCTTCAGAAACAGAGGGGTGACGTCACGGATACTACATCCATTAATTATACAGTCTATGACAAAAAACAAGAAACAGGAATTCTGTTTAGTTGCGTTTTCAAATATAAATTTAATAGCACATCAAGGTTTGTTCTTTTTAACCCTCCTGTTATGTTCGTTTCTCTGGAACAGCAATCATGTTCCTGGGTCAATTTGATCATATTTGATTATCCAAAAGTGTCAGAACCCAAAATAATGCCAATACACTTTTTAAAAATCTAATTTTTAACTCCATTACTAAGCGTTTAAATCAAGATTTAGCCCATTGGTGTTCTTTAATTCTCACAGATCATGGTTCAATGAGGATAACTCACTAAAATTAAAGTTAAACTTTTTTTTAATGTACATTGGAAAGCCCTTATTATAAATACAATAGTTTGACACAAAATACATTTTTTAAAATTTCATTTTAAATTTATTATTTGTTTTTATTTTTATGAAGTAAATGGACTTGTACTTATATAGCGTGAAGTGATGTTAATAAATGAACACGACACCTCCTCTGTCACATGCTCCCCAGATTTGTATGCTGTATTTAGCTGGTTTGGAAGGCAGATATTGCCTAAAATAGACTTTAAAAAGGGTCAATTTGACCCGCAACATAACAGGAGGGTTGAGAAACATTCATAAATCTCTCTATAAAGAAATATTTGCCACTGCAGAGCCGCTTCATAAACTGTAAGACCTGAATAGTCAGTAGAAATATGTAGTGACAGGATATTGAAAGCCATGGAAACTAGCAGGATATTTTTCTTGCATACATGACCTTTAAAAAAAATGATAGGTATGAATTGGAAAAAAATACTTTCCCCATACTTTTGCATTTGTAAATCTTGAATTGTGCAGCCTGAAATGTATACTGAGTATTGTTTAATGATGCTTACCATGTAAAAATTAGTAGCAGGATCCTAGATCCACTAAGCTTATGTTTTTTTCCCTCCCTTTCGATTCCAAACCTCATTAATTAACAACGCTGTCTTGAGTACAAAACACAACATGGTTTTCAAAATGTAAAGGAAACTTCCACATGCAAAATGTGGAAAAATAAATACCTCAATTAGGACTGTTGTCTGCATGCATTGGGGTGTTATGAGATATGATATATTACTGTTTTCCTCTGGCCGGCATGTTCCAGGCTGTCTGTGGAGTTAAGTAGAAAAAGACCCTTGATGGTGCCGGTCAAGAGGGCGTCAAACAGGAACAAAAAGTGCACAACAAGAGGAAATGTTAGTCATAAATTATGTTTGCGCAGTCACTGAATCAGTGTGTCACTAAGTGTTACACACTTGTGTGTTCTTTCTTTCTGTCTTGCCAAAGGAAAAATTATTTTGCCCAACAGCCCTTATGTCCTTGTTGCCATGGTTGCTGTTGACACAGTGCGTGAGGAGGAGTGTTGGTGTGTTTGGGAAGGGTGTGTTTGATTTGTTCCGTCTGCCAGAACCTGCACATTTCACATTTTAGTGTTAAATTATTTTGTTATCAAATGTTTGTGGCATGATGATGATGATGATGATGCTATTGAGGTTTCTTCTGCTAAATGAAATTGTAACATTGTAACATTCGTTTTTTCATACTTGCTGATTTTTGCATTACGTCCTTAAGTCAAGTTATTTAAATATGTATTGCCCAACCATTTGAAGATAATTATTTTGCTTCCTTAACCCTCCTGTTATGTTGCGGGTCAAATTGACCCTTTTTTAAGTCTATTTTAGGCAATATATGCCTTCCGAAACAGCTAAATGCTGCATAAAAATCTGGGCAGCATGTGACAGAAGAGGAGTCGTGTTAATTTATCAACATCACTTCATAAAAAAATCAAAAAATCCAAATGTAAAATAAAATTAAAAAAAATCAATGTTATGTGAAACTACTGTATATATATTCAGGGATTTCCAATTTACATTAAAAAAAATGTATATATTATTTTTTTATGAAAAGTTGAGTTATCCTCATTGAACCAAGATCTGTGAGAATTAAAGAACACCAATGGACTAAATCTTGATATCAATGGTTAATGATTGAGTTAACAATTCGATTTTTAAAAAATGTGTATTGGGATTTTTTGGGGTTCTGACACTTTTGGATAATTGAAAATGCCCCGGGTCAAATTGATCCAGGAACATTATTGCTGTTCCAGAGAAACAAACATAACAGGAGGGTTAATGGGTATATGAGAATGGGTAATACTACAGGTTTCACAGCCTGACCCACCCTTTAAACATAGAGCAAAATAAACAGATAACAGATGAGTGCTTGTTGAGTTTTGGCAAAAAACTTCCTACTAATGAGACCCCAGCCCACATTCAAAAGGACTGTTAATACACATTACCCCTCTGTTAGAAAACCACCAGCCTTATCTTGCTAACTTCAGTGGTCATTTCACTTCAACAGTAAATATTCCTCCTCATCTTGCAAGTTGTCACCATCAATGACCTGCATTATGACCTCTCTTGTGACCTTTAATGTCCCCATGAGGAAGTCTCTAAATCCTGTCCTGTGGAGGGAATGCACCAGAGACACTATTTCTGCTGCTGACAGTTGCTGTGGCCATTTTTAAGCTCAGGTTGGCATTCATATAGCCACTCACATTCACTCTCTTCTCTTGTTCACGCTCTCTTTCAGGCATATCTCACTATTCACCATTCCTGATTGTTAAATAATAAGGTTTAAAATACTGTAGTTAAGATTATGTCTTATTTTATTCCTCAAGGATCTTTTAAGTGCAATATTTTTCAAGGACAAAATCACATGCTACTAAATCCTTTGTAGGCTTAGGATGCTCCAGAGGCCAGAGTGTGAAAGCTCTGGCATGTCAGATTTTTTTATACCTTCTTTCTGATTCAGATATTTCCCCTGTGTCTGTCCACCCTTTTCCTGTTTACAAAACATTTATTGAACACTTTTTCTTCATTGAGTAGACACTTTCTAGCTTGTCACCTTACCACTGAAAAAATCTTTCTCATCTGATTTAATTTACTTGGTCTTAAATGTACATTCAAGTGCTTTTATTTTGAAGGGCAATTTGGCCTTAATCAAGTACAGGCAATGCATATTTTTGTACAATATATTATACAATCTGGACACCAAAGAGCAGTTCTTAAGCTCTCATTTTAGGGAGCAACACCCTGCATTATAGCTCTGACCGTAATCAGGAGGAAAGACGTGTTTCCTGTGAAAGCACCCACCCTACCCATTGTACCCCGCTCACTCAACACTGGTTCCCATTGGATAACATTCCCCAGTGCAGCCTCAGCTGAAGACAGGTGACTTTTCTGCAGTTGTTGTTCTGTTTTAGAAAGACTCTTAAAGCTTAAAATAGTGCCCGGTCGAAATGCGTGTTGTCATTCATTCTAGAAACCCCCTTGAGAGCAACTGAAAAATAAAAAAGAAGGTTTCAAAGCAACAAAGCATCTCTGCTTCTGTTTAGAGGACAGATGTAATAGAATGAACGTGTTTATGTTGTGGGTTTCAGTGAAAAAGAAAGCGAATACATTGGATATTTGATGCAGGTTGGAAGCCCCGTTTAGCGGAGGCAGAGTTGGCTCCTGCTATGTATACAAACTCACTCTCTCTCTCTCTCTCTCTCTCTCTCTCTCTCACACACACACACACACACACACACACACACACACACACACACAGACACACACACACAGACACACAGACACACAGACGCAGAGCAGCAGCTGCCAGCACCTAGTTTGGAACTGAGGCTCCACTGGGCGTCTATTTGTAGAATGATGGAGTCATGTAGAAGACTGTTTTACTGAAGAACTCACAGACATGTTTCAGCCAAATACACACACACACACACACACACACACATACACACACACCAACCGTACTCTTTGGTAACGTATTTATTTATTGCACATTCCTTCATTTTGTAGGATGAGCACTTGAGCCCAGCATCTGCTCTCCAATGAGCGTCCAACATGTTTGTATCCCTGGGGTGTATTTCCAGTGCTGGTTTAATGTTGTTTTGACGATTTGGCAAGTGGTCATTAATTTGAGATGCCAGTTGAGTTTAGCCACATAAAGAGCTATCATTTAGAAGACGCATAGTCTGAGGGAATGCTTAGCCTTAGACCAATGTGGGATTTGTGAGGACCATTAATGCATTTTATAATTGCAGCGTTGGATAACTTCTGAGGGATGTTTCAGACAGAGGTTCAAGCAGTTCTTGAGACAGATTTTGGAAAAAGAGACATGCAGTGTTTTCATTAAATTCTGAGTTTAATCCTGTCAGGGAAAAATGAGCAGTCCTTTAACTGTCACATGACAGGGTTTACCAGTAGGGGGGTGAGAGAGTATTTGGTAATGGTGAAGCCGGTATGCAGTTGAAATTACTTTTGTATGTATTCTCCATAGAATCAGCTGTATTACATCTTTTGTATCAGAATGGTAACTTATCACAGAAATACTGCATCCTGCTGCTGGAGTTCTTGTTCCAGTGTATTTTGCTATCACACTGGAAATGTCCCCTGGAATAAACAGAACATTATCCTCCACTCTGTTCCAGTCATGTTGGTATCTCACTACTAAAGCCTCTTTGCTTTCCTGTGCTACATTCCCACTTTGCGTAATATTGAGTTGGAGCCATGTTGTTATATCTACCAGAGGGCTGAGAGCTACAGCTGCTAAACACACATAAACACAGATTGATAGCAAGGGCAGATATTAGTCATTGACTGTGGCTATTAGGAATGCAAAACACTTATTAATGAAAATACAGCAAAGTGTTTGTGTCTTTGTGTGTGTGTGTGTGTGTGTGTGTGTGTGTGTGTGTGTGTGTGTGTGTGTGTGTGTGTGTGTGTGTGTGTGTGTGTGTGTGTGTGTGTGTGTGTGTGTGTGTGTAATGGCACACTGACCTCTGGTTGGACAGGCGTCAGACTGGGCTCTGTAATGTCAGTAACCTGCCCCAAGAATAGACAGAGAGGGTGACAGGAGGGGTGTGTGTGTGTGTGTGTGTATGTGTGTGTGTGTGTGTGTGTGTGTGTGTGTGTGTGTGTGTGTGTGTGTGTGTGTGTGTGTGTGTGTGTGTGTGTTACAGGGAGAAGGAGAGAAAGAGTTGATGTGGGAATGTGAGAAAGAGGGAGTGTGTGTGTGTGTGTGTGAGTGAGTGAGAGAGTGGGAGAGTACTCCCAGTGCAGTCTGATCAGTGTTTCGGTCTGTGTTCCGTCTTGCCGGATTACAGCTCCCAGTGCAATCTGGAAACTTTCACGGAACAGCCAAGGAGGATTTCTACTGGAGGGTTTTTACTTTTTAGACAGCAGTTGACTTTCACATTTGAGTGCTAGGAGGGGGACTGTTGCAGATGAGAATGGAGATAAACGGTCGTGCCTTGCCTCCGTCAATACCTGAGGATGGAGAAGCCCCAGACCTTGTGACTCATGGTGAAATGAATGGTTATCACCAGAGGCTTCGGGATGGGGATGGAGGAGAGGCAGAGGTCCCGGTGTCCAAGTCCCAGAGACGAAAGAGCGATGTCAAAGTCTATAAAGAGTTTTGTGATTTTTATGCTCGCTTGTAAGTACTCCATTTGAAGTTTTCTTAAACGTAGGTTGGCCTAGCAGATGACAAAGAGGAAGAAAAGTTGCATTATAGGAATTTATTGCTACCAAGTGGTGTTTTTTAATAGCAATTTTATCAGTTTTATGTTGTAACAGAGAAATCCTTCTGTGTGGTGTGAACAGGATTCTGCTGCTAACGCTGAAAACATGGAGTTCAGATACTCATAAAATTATGGTTGATGTTTTGAAGCAAGAACATATTTCAATTCTTAATTTCCATAAAAATACCAAAAAAACTCATAATTATCTAACGCATAGAAAGAGGTTGAAGTTGTGGTTAGATTCCCAGTGCCTGTGATTGGCTGAGGACGTTTGAGAACAGAACATTTTGGTCAATGATGACCTCATATCATAACTGTGCAGGTACGAAAGTCGGAGGAAGGCGAGCTGTGGGTATAGGAATTCAGTCCACTCATACCCTGGCATGGTATTAGTGTGTATGCTCCGAGCTTACTGTAGTGTTACAGAATGTGAAGAATTCTCATATTGTAATAGCTGGCTTTACCCGTTAGTTTGATGTGCTTAAGCTATCCTCTGTGCCATGTTTGTGCAGGGACAGCTCTCAGCGCCACAGGAGGGAGCACACAGGAAGGGATATCTTTGTGCCAGGGGGGGGGAGTTGTTATGCAAAGTAGAATATGCCAACTGGCATTTCAAGAATGTGTGCATGACGGACAGGAAGGCTATATATACGAACTGTATTTTTGACTAATCTGGCCTCATTACAGGTTGCAGTAAAACATGGTTGAGGGTGACCCACAAGTTTGTTTCACTCTGAAGCTTTCTTTGGAACTCAGGTGATACAAGTGGGCAGCTATGATTGGGGGACTGTAAGATGAGATAATAACCTGATAGTTCTGTCCATCATGGAGGAAAATAAAGCCCTTGTGTTTGGTATTTGAAAATCTTTGATTGGTCCAAGTGGCTATTTTAAAATTCATATATCATTTTAGGCCTGATGTGTCTGTCGTTATAATTTGAATGTACACAAACTGGAGATGTTGCCTCTTCCCTAGTGGAAGAATACACAATGCAATGCTGTTGGAGTCTGTAATTAATGTTGCTGTCCTTTATTTATACAGACCGGTTGGAAAATTACATCATCGTCCAATAAAACAAGTATTTTTTATCATTGAATGACATGTCAGACATCATTACAGTAAACTTTCAAAGCTTGAATCTGCTACATGTGAGCTCCCTCGGAGAAACTCATCTCAACTTTATTTATATAGCACCTTTCATACATACAAGCATGCAGCCCAAAGTGCTTCACAAAAGAACAGAGACAGAAAGCAGAAATGGTAAAATAATAATAAAAAAATTAGATTAGATTAAAAAAAAATCAATACAGTAAAACTAATAAAATAAGTAAGAGTAAAAATCCCAATTAAAAATCAAAGAAAGTTAAAACGATCAGATAATTACAAGAAATAAATAGATAGATAAATAAATAAATAAATGTTGTTAAAACAATGATTAGAATAATGCAGTCCAGGGCTAAAAATAAATTACTCAAAATTAAAAGCCAGGCGTGTCAAACATGTTCACATCTTCTTTTACCCGCTTGTAATCCCACTTGTTGACCTCCTTACTGTCAGTTGCTTGTTCTGTATAATTTGTACAGATAAACTTTTTACTTAAATAACAGTGTCCTCATCCTCCACCATGTAAAATCAACCCCTGGTATTTATTAAAAGCTTAAATTACAAGTAGAGAGAACTTAAGAGCCAAACCTTGACTGACCCTGAAATAATCAGAATACTGTTAGTAATGTTGTGGTCACAGTTTACCCTCCTTGTTGCCATAAACTCAGGTCTGCAGATATTTATAAAACTATTAGAACCTATGAAAAAGAAGAAAATGTTACATGGAGGGAACAGGAGACACTCTACATCCTTTCTCTGTGCTGACAACCAGCGTCCATTTTCAAGAGGATGAAAGGAAAAGATTTTGAATGTATTAAAAAGCGTAGGCTGATTACTTATAGCACCTGGTTTTGACTCTGATTTTACCAAACCACTGTTTGGTAAAACAGACAAGTTTTGTCTGTATTGCTTTTTGAAGGTCAGAAAGAGGCGTCAATATTAATCTAGGTCTTTTTGATAACCATCAAAAAACTCCTTACAGTACCTTTAAGTAGTTTTGTGTGAAGTTAAATGTCTGAATTTGTATCAAAGCAGTCTAAAGCTAAATATGCTGTGATGATTGATTTAAAGTAGTTAAATGACTGCACTGTTTGTAGAACCTGGATGCTGCACAGCACTTCATCATGGAACCAAGGCCACTGTTTGGCTCTACTTTTATCTTGACAGTCAGCATTTTGTGGGAATCAGGTGAGGGATCATTTCTGTCATACTACAGTTACAACTTCCTCACATGATCTATCCACAGTTTCTTCTTCAATCTAAATCATTTTTATAACTGTTCTTACAGCAGTGACATCTGCTGTTTTGAGTACAACAACCTATCCTGTTTTTAGTCCTGGGACTGCTCCTAAGCTTCTTCACACAGGGTGCTCCAGGCAGATAGGAGGGTGGAAATGCCTTAGGGATGTATCATTTCCTCCCATAAATCCTTTGGACAGGGCAGGGCTGTCAGTGTGTCTGATATGGGTCTAGGCAGGGTGTATAGAACAATATGTATTTGATAAGTCTGTGAAGGAGAACCCAGATGGAAGCTGTGGTATCCCTACATCTTTTTTTCAACTTACCAAACTTAAAGTGCAGATTCCTGAACAGACGTTCAGTATCAGATTGTTTACATGACAACAGCACTGAATAAAATCCATACACACTGGGTATGATGAGCACAGTGTCTGGGAGTTTGAGAAACTCTTGTTAATTCATAAATTACTCTAACTAAGTTTAAATTAACAGAAAAACTCCATCACAGTCTTGTTTGTGTGTCTGTGTGTTGCCTGGATACACTTTGGTATTTTGACCTTTCAAACAAAGTGGAAAAGCCCGGATGGTCCAGCCATTCTTGTCTCAGTCTTTTTCCTTCTTCCTCTTTAACATCTATGTCTGCAACAGCTTCTCATTAACTTCTTAAACATTTGTATTTGGGTATTTAACATTGTAGCTGCTCTGTATCAGCATTCATCCTCATAATTGATTTGATTTGATTTGATGTCTTTATTTTGAACATGTAAAAGTAAAATAAAAAACAACAACAACATACAAGTAGAAAAAAAGATCTAGTTCTACAAACAAACAAGAAAAAAAAGAAATAGTTATACAGAAACAAAATCAATCAGTTCCATTAACAAGCACTGAAACATTTTACTTTACATGTGTGAAAAGGAGTAGGAAGAAGTTAAAACTTATCTAATCGTACCCCTTTATTTACTATTATCTGGCATTATACTAGTGCACTACCACAAGTCAAATCTTCATATTTACACCAACAATCAAAAGTAAACCCCTCGTGATTTTCAACAGTTGTCATCCTCCTTGTGTCAGTTAAAAAAAATAATTTCTTTATACTTCTTCTTGAACTGGATTATGTTCTGACATTGCTGTACTTCCATATTGAGACTGTTCCAAAGTTTTACACCACAGATTGAAATACAAAAACTTCTCCTGGTGGTCCGAACACTCACCATCTTTAATCTTAAGTTATAACCCCCCTCTCTTTCAAAGAACAAGCTTTGAATATTTCCTGAAAGGAGATTTTTCCTTGCCTTATACACAATTTGTGCAGTTTTAAAAGCTACAAGGTCAAAAATTTTCAATATTTTGGATTTGAGGAACAATGAATTTGTGTAATAATGATTGTATCATGGTGGTTTTAGTTTTAGGTTTAGCTTAAGCTTAAATCTATGATAGAGATTAGAGATGGGATTTACAGATCTTTGAAGAGAGCTGGATCTTGTTGATCCGCTCCTTTCAAAGAGCCGTTCAAAAGACTAGTTCCTTTTTATATGTATTTATTTATTTTTAAGAAGCCAGCTTGGGGTTGACTCATTTTATCTGGGAAATAATAACTGGGAGGAGGATTTACATCTCCTGTCGATAAAAAAAAAATAATAATAATGGCACGCAACTACAAATCGGTTCCTATTGTTCGTGTTAAAGAGATTCGGTTTGTTCGTGAATGTCACAACCCTAATAGAGAAAGGTTTGCTGACATAGTCATGAGTTCAAAGATAAGTTTCCCTTCTCACGTGTCCATACTACCTCAGACTCTTGTGCATAGTTTTCTCAAAAGATATTAAAGACATCAAAACACCTTCTATACATGTACAGAATTATTTCAGGTTGATCACATGCATATTGTATCAATCAGCCATCTAGTATGAGCATGACTTCATTTCTCTTAAACTGTAACTCATATCAGCAAATACAAGAATTAAGTGTTGGTAATATGAACTGGCTTACCATTTAACACACACGTTTTGCACATTTCATAAATCCTGGATGTGTTCAGAAGGATTAAGACCTCCTCCCAGTTTGAAAAGTAGAAGCAGTACCAGTGACTGTTGAGTGTTTCCAGGTGTAAGAAGAGTTTGAATTCCATATGAAAGTGAAAGGAAATGACGCATAGATGTTTCAATACAAGTGTCATTTAAATTCATTCTCATGCTGACCTTATAAAAGAGTTCAATTCTTTTTTTTATGTCTGTTTGTGTAGTAAAAAAGGATGATGGTGAGCAGAATGAAGAGGCATAAATAATTAGGTTTCTAAGAAACATTGAGGCAGGCAGGTCTTTGGGTGTGACTGTATTTGTGCTGCAGGTTTTGGCACCAGAAACTCGTAAAATAAATTATTAGCCTGGGGCCCCTCCCCAAAGATATATGACAGTCACGCTTTGCAGAGAGGCAGTAAAACAAATCAGACTGTTTAATGAACGGGGGGGGGGGGGGGGGGGGGGGGGGGGGGGGGGCGCTTAATGTCAGATGTCGTTTTAACTCCATGCCTCGGTGGGTTTGTTCATCAGCCTTTGTCAAACCTGTGTGTCTACGCACACAGCCACACATACAAACACACTGCTGAGTCCAGCAGCGCACATGATAAAATGGAAACTTCAGCTTCTCTCTCAAAAAGACAACATGTAGGTTCCCACCTCATAGATCCCCACACCCTGATAAGAGAAGCCAGAATAAACATTCAACCAAGACATTGTGTGTGAAGCTGTTCAAAACCTTTCCCCACTCTTCTCTGCTTTCTCTTTTAGGTGTTCCGACTGTTTTCATTACTCCAGTGATAATCTTTGAGAAATGAGGCTAAAAATAAAAACAAAACAGAAGAGAAGTGTGACCTTTTAGAGTTAGATATCCTATTATAGAGATATGTAAGTTATGACATAAAAATCAATGAGAAATGTATCAATATCCTCTTAATATGCTACATTAAAGACTTAAATGCATCATAAAAAATAATCAAACTTTAAGGATTAATTTTAAATTATCTTGTTGGGGACATTACACATTCAGTTATCATTTTAACAAGTTAATAAAAAGGTCAAACAAATGAGAAATTAAATTAAATACGGATATTACATTATTAACCCTTCTGAATATACATTATAATAAAACAGGAGTTAAATAATCTACTGACAAACCTGTTGACAGTAAATGTCATAATGTGCTCTGTTGAATTGTTTGAATTATGATTAATTTATTGATAGATATTGCATTCTCTTCCTCTACTTTTAACATGACATATCTTACATGCCTTAATATGTATTTCTCTGATCCTGATTTGTGATGTTTCTTTCTTCCCAGCAACATGGCCAATGCTCTGGCCAACGCCATGTGTGAGCGCTGCAAGAGCGGCTTCGCCCCTGCAGAGAAGATAGTGAACAGTAACGGGGAACTTTACCATGAGCAGTGCTTTGTGTGCGCCCAGTGTTTCCAGCAGTTCCCTGAGGGACTCTTCTATGAGGTAACCCACTGTCTTTACCGCTGTGTTGTTAGAGTGACGTAGCTCATCCAGTAAAAGATGGATGATGCAGGGAGTGAAAGATTTAAATACACTAATGGATTGCAACTGCAAAAGTAGACCCTTTGCCGCAGACCATAAATACATGACACACAATCAACATGACAGCATGTGCGGTCTGATGAGGAGCCTCAGAAATGTTTACTACAAAATTTACACTGATGTAATAAATATATTCAAGGCTACCCTTCTTTTTTTTTACTGTAGATTTGGAATGGCCATGAGTGGTCACAGAAATGAGTCAGCCATCAGTGCTTAGGGCAGAATAATTAAGCAGTGTCAAACCACACAGCCCTGTTGATGCAAATAAGGAGGGAAGTATTGAATTGTTGAAACTCCCGCCTTCCAGTAAGCTGAGTGTTTACCAGTTTTGACACAAGGCCAGATGTTTCTCCAGCAGGCCCCTGGGAACCTGGCATTCCTCTGTTCAGAGAAGGTGTCTCTAAGATTAGAGTCAATTTCAAACTCAAAGCCAAGCGATTGACATTCACTCTGAGCCTTGGTTAAATATTTTATCGGTCGATCATTACCTTATCTTCTGTGTTCAGAAAACAAGTTTGAATGACAGGGAATGTACTATTTTTGCATTTCAATGTGCACTAGCTTCTACTTCTGAACTTTAAATATTGAGAGGAATTGTTCTGTTCTCTGTCTAAAAATACATTTTCAAGTTGATGTTTAAGAGCATCACTGGTGTTCCAGTTAGATATTAAAGCTACAGTAAGGAGTTTTGAAAGGGTTGTGAAACAGATTGAAATTACCAGTAATGCGTCTTTATGACCTCCAAAAGCAAACAAGACCAACAGCGACAAGAGTAACAATTCCTACATTGTACTTTCTAATGCCGGTAGCAACTGTGAGGGGGTAGGTGTAAGCGGCACACTGAGGAAAGTGCTTCTTTGTTATTTTTCCACAGTAAATACTCTCACTGTGTCATAGAGTTCACTGTTATAAGAAAGCAGGATGGTTTTCTTTTTGTCAGGATACACAACTTACACTGCACAGGACAAAATCAGCAAAGATGTGTGTTACTCTGCAGGAACAATCTTAGGGAGACCCGGACATCAGCAAGAGGAGACTGTTCAGCTAAACTCAGGAAGACTGCATTGGGATAGTTTGCATTTTCAGTCAGAGCAGCAGGAAAATGGAACTCAATTCCTACCCACATTAGAGACTGTGCAAGCCTCAGTGTTTTTAAAAGTAAACTGAAATTATGGCTCAAGGAAAAACAATCATGTGGTCACTGAGTTAATCCTCTGACTGCATCAAAATAGAGACAATGAAATGTAATTTTAAATGTGTTGTTATTAGTGATGGACTGTGTTGAGTAGCCTATGTATTGTTTTAAATGCTAGTATGTTTTTATCATTTGTATTGTACATTCTTTTCCATCTTCCTGCCCAGGGACCACAGATGAAAATTAGCTTATAGCTAACTCTGGCTTGACAGTTTTTGTTTTGCATGGCCCCTGTCAAATAAACTAATAAATAATCAAATAAAATAATGTAAGAGGTACTGCTTTCACCACAGGGAGTACCAAGATTAAGACACAACAGAAAATTGCTCACAGGAGCTTTAACTTATTAGATAGACTCAGAATAAAATCATGATAAAATGTTGTGAGATACTTACAGGCACATTTCATATGATTGTAATCCATAAAGGGTGCTATGCATATCATTTTATAATAATAATAAAATGCTAACAGATAACTATACATAGTTATTTTTGATGTACAGTACAGTAGATACATTTGATTGTAATGTTTCAATTAATGCGTTACTGTGAAGCCATGCTGCACTGATGACTGCTGGGATTATCAGAGTGTTTGTACAGTACAGCATACAGTCATGCTTGCAGACTAGAATCACATGGGGACTTGTGACTTTGGACATGTGATTCAGATATTAAACCCTACATCTGCATTTGGGGCTGCACAAGCACAAAGGGAAGAAAACTTGACCAGGTTGCAGGTCATCAATTCTTTATGTTCTGACTGCTTGACTGAGTCGAGCTTGCTGCTCCAAAGTGCTTTTATTTTTTAAATATGGATGTCAGCACAGCAAGGGGGGCTCATTCAAATCTTTTCTTTGCTTCTTTTCTTTTTGAACAGTGTGTCAGTGTTGCTGAGTAATATCAAATTTTTTTCTGTCTTGCTTCTCAACTGTACCTCTTCGCCAAATAGAATAGCTTCAGGGTAAAGTGTTTGCAAAAACTTAGACACTGACTTTTCACGACACTTGCTCTTAATGCAGTAGCTTTTCAACACAGTCGTCATTAAGATGTGTTCTCTAATTACATTACTTTATTGACTGAGTCAGAGTTTTAGCTAAAACTAAAAACAGAGTGTCAACATTATGATCAGAGACATATTGCTTGGTTTGGTGATTTAATAGTTGTGTTCAAAATATTGTACTTCTTTTGACAGTTTGAAGGCAGGAAATACTGTGAACATGACTTCCAGATGCTGTTCGCCCCTTGCTGTCACCAGTGTGGTAAGTACAAGAACTGCAGTAACAAGAAAAAAATACTATCAATCCATGTTTTGTACCTGACCCTGCCGGTTCAAGCTCTTATTCGGACACTATTGAGAGGAGATGCTCTTTTAACTATGAGTTTCTGTTGAACTGTGTGCTTCTGAACTATAAGCCCTCCATTTTTCTCCAGGTGAGTTCATCATTGGCCGTGTGATCAAGGCAATGAACAACAGCTGGCATCCAGACTGCTTCTGCTGTGATATCTGCCAGGCCGTGCTCGCTGATGTTGGATTCGTTAAGAATGCCGGAAGGTGAGCTCCTACTACCCAGTATCTCTTTCTTTCTTTTATTGTCACTTTTTATGCTTATTGTTCCTCACTCTCCGATCAGGCACCTGTGTCGTCCGTGTCACAACCGAGAGAAGGCTCGTGGCCTCGGCAAGTACATCTGTCAGAAGTGTCATGCCATTATAGAGGAGCAGCCTCTCCTTTTCAAGAATGACCCCTACCACCCGGATCATTTCAACTGCAACAACTGCGGGTAAACATGCACACACACATATCTGGCAATCTCACACACAGACTGTATGAAAAAGGGGATGCAGCCACCATGACATCCCCCATTGTTTTTCTTTTTGAGCTTTCAGTCTCTTATTTCCCATAGCAACTTAAGTTTCTTGTAACCAAGTGACTTTATTTGGACCATAGCTGGATTGGATTAAAGTCTTCATCCTGATTTATAGGTCGCCATGGCCAATTGCCTACTATTCTTCTTTATCAGCAAATAAATTCTAAATTGGACCAGAATTAACAAAACTTATATGATGAATCATTCAAGAAGACTTGAAACAAAGACTTAAAACCAAGAAGGAAAAACAGGCTCATTTTCTCATCTGTCCAAATCCAATCAGATCTGCTTTTGCAAACATTAGAGTCTCCCCTTGCTGGTCAAAATAAAGAATGCAGGTTCAACACATTTCTATACTGACTTCACTCTTGAAATCATAATGTTTATATCCACTCCTTATGATTATGTAGAGCATTTACGGAATAGTAAGACTAGATGCTTCAAGTGGAAAATGCATGATGTTGAATTCAGTCCATAAAACACACCAGACTCACAGATCTTGAATTCTATGCCAGACTATCTCCTTACTTGTCATACAGTCACAGTACTTCCAGGTTTATGAACACTTTGATTACTTCATTGATGAAATCAAAATGAAACTTCGTAGGGATCCTGAAATTGGTTAAATGAGCATAGACTTTAAAGATTCAAAACAAGCAGCACTTCCAGTTTGTATTGCAATGATGGACCAAAGATTGCCCTCTAGTGGACAAACCTTGTAACTGTATATGACAATATGTGACTGAAAGTGTCTTATGACTTCTTATAAAAACAAAATTCTCTGACTACACTTATTGTTGTTTCAACCCATGTGTTGTCTTCGGTGTCCCCCACTTTGTGCAAATGTACCATAAATACAATTTCAAAATCAGCATTATTTTTGACTTTCTTAAAAAAGAAACAACTTTCCGTCTCCATGGGAAGTTTCAGAATGTTTCATTAGGCCACTGTGAAAATGCTCCATGTCTTGCATTTAAATGAATGTGTCTTTCCTAAATCAAAGCAAAGCTAGATCTAGTTTCATATACTTCTCTCAACAGTAAGGAGCTGACAGCTGATGCCAGGGAGCTGAAGGGAGAGCTCTACTGCCTGCCCTGCCACGACAAGATGGGTGTCCCCATTTGTGGCGCCTGCAGGAGGCCCATCGAGGGTCGTGTGGTTAATGCCATGGGCAAGCAATGGCATGTGGAGGTGCGGAGATGTTTCACTGTTAAACTTTGCGAGCCAAGATACCTGATGCTTTGAAACATTACATAAACTCCGAATTGGATTCTCACTCAAATTAAAGAACAGTTCATTTTAAATGTTTCCACGTTCAATATAACAGACTTCCGGCTGAGATGCAATATACTTGATATTGCATGTATTTTTTAAATGGCGTAACTATAGAATCAGCCATTGTTTTGTTCTTTTTCTTCCCATTCAAAATCATTCCATGTCTGTGTTTTGATCTTAAACCAGCCTTTCTTCACAGTTAGATTCAGGCCGCCCGGTCTCCAAGCTTTAAAATCATTCCTTTGCTCTCTGTCTGTTTCTTCCTTGTGTCCTATTTTCCATCGCATATTTGCATCTTATCTTCAGTATATTTAAATGTTATTGTCATCTTCTGGTCTTCCCTCCTCCTCATCTAGCACCATGTGTGCACTGTATGTGAGCGCCCATTTCAGGGCCACCCATATTATGAGCGAGGTGGTCGAGCTTATTGCGAGAGACACTTTGACATGGTGAGGGGATCGATAAAGGATTGGTCTGAGGTTGACTGCTGCCCCGCGTCTGCCTTGTCTTTGCCTGGCAAGAATCTCCCAGCCCTCCTTACTGTACTAATATAAAAGTTCACCAGTTTATGTCTGTCTGTCTGACCAGCATTTAGGTCCAGAGCATGACCTGTATGGCTCAAGTCGCCAATAATCAAGTTTGGTATAATTATTCAAATGAACTACTTTATTCAAATGAACTACTTTTTTTTACATAGATTAATAATGATAATAATAAGTATGTATATGTGTGTATATATATATATATATATATTATAATAATTTACAACTCATAAAGTGCTTTTCTTGGTACACATTTACAAAATGTAAATTTTTATTACAAAAAATAAAAATAAAACAAAATATTACCAGATATATATACTATACACTACAATAATCTAAGAAATCCTTCGTTTATTTGAGGAATACAAACATTAAATAATGGGAGAAAATTGAACTGACAACCTCATTCTCTTAAAGTTAACCTTTGTTTTGGATTTTATATACTCAGCCATTCCTACTTAACTCATGGACACATAGTAGGTCCTTATCTGGTTACTATTGAGCTCATTATCAGTCACATCCTACCATTCCTCCCTCACATAGGATACAATATGATGTACTTTATTGTCCCCATAGGGAAATTTGTCTTTGACATCAGTGCTCCACATGTTACCTGCTCCTTCAAAAATCACTACAATGATACAAGAACACATAAATAAATAACACAATACAAATAAAAGTACAATAAATAGTACACATTCATACAACACACAGCATAATCTTAGAGAGAGAGCACCATAACACTGTCCCAACTGTAACAGGCTATTTACTATTTAAAATTCTAATAGAGATCGGCACAAAGGAGTTTTTAAAGCGATTAAATTTACACTTGGGGTCTCTGTACCTTCTTACAGATGGTAAAAGTTCATACTCAGAGTAAAGAATGTGCATATCTGTTTGAAGGATAAAAACATCCTCTGAAGCTCACTACTCTGTGCATGTTTTGTACTCCGTTTCCTGTTTGGACACCGCAAAAGGACATGTGGACTGAAGTGATGTGGTTGTGGTCTGACCTGATAATGTTTGTAATAATGGACTGACTGACACTGGTGCTAATCATGTGTGTTTGACTGTGGGTTTGTTTTCAGCATTTTGTGTGTGCTAAGTGTGAGAAACCATTCCTGGGACACCGTCACTACGAACGCAAGGGTCTGGCCTACTGTGAAACACACTATAACCAGGTAACGCTCAACGGGATTGGGAAAAATAAAAAAAAACAGAAATTAAAACATGCAGATACTGTATGTTTTGCCTCTCAGAAACATATCCCCCCTTTGTTTTAATTGATATGATGATGGAAAAGCCTGATAGATTGTTCTTAAGTGCACCATTGTGACCGATTGGTTGCCACTCTTAATTACAACAAGTGTTGGTGTTTGATAAGTGATGAATAAAGACACATAAAGGAAATGTGTGGAGTTAAGTAGCATGCAAAATGTAGTGATATGAACTCCTTGACATTAAAGCTTATCAGTGTTTCCAGAAAAACAACAACCTACTGAACCAAAAAGAGGACAAGCAGTACAATGTATGACTTTGTGGCTCACATTTTGAAGATATCATAAATCCTCTCAGCCCAAATTGTGATTTGCTTTGTGTAAAGTCAATGTTAAGACTTAATTTTGTGTCAGCCTCTTACATTTTTCCCCACACATCACTTGTTCTTCCAGGAAGTTTAAAAAATGCCTCTGAGCCTGTGCTTGTTGCATGATTTTTATTGTATGGGGCATGTTATATATACAGATGATAAAGAATGCCAGTGTTGCATTGTATTACATTATTCCAATGATTTATAAAACATGATAATGCTACTAATGCCACATCACTCACTCCCTGTTTGTGTTCCTCTGTGACACCCAGCTATTTGGAGATGTTTGCTACCACTGCAATCGTGTCATCGAAGGAGATGGTGAGAAAAATTGTTATTATATATATATTATATAACTCTATTGCCATTGCGCATGTCACAGGTACAAAGCAACAAAATACAGATAGCATCTAACCAACAGTGCTTAACCCTCCTGTTATGTTGCGGGTCAAATGGACCCTTTTTATAGTACAAAAATCTAAAAAAAAACGTTTAAAGTATTTTCTTGGTATGAAACGTCTTTGCTTGGCTTAATAGGTGAAATCAACATGTAAAATGAAAATGGTTCATTTCACATTTTAGGCAATATATGCCCTCCAAACCAGCTGAAAACAGCCTAAAAATCTGGGCAGCATGTGACAGAAGAGGTGTCTCATGTTAATTTATCAACATCACTACATAAAAATTAAAAAAAAAAAAATTAAAAAAAAAAAATCTGTCATGTAAAACTATTGTAATTATATTTAGGTCTTTCCAATGTACATTTACTAAAGTCTTAACATGAATTTTCATTAAAAGCGTGTGAGTTATCCTCATTGAACCATGATCTGTGAGAGTTACAGAATACCATTGCTCTAACTATTGATTTAAATGGTTAGTAATGGAGATAATAATGAGATTACAAAAAATGTTTATTGGGATTTTTTTGGTTTCCGACATTTTTGGATAATTAAATATGGCCCGGGTCAAATTGACCCAGGAACATTATTGCTGTCCCTAAGAAACAAACATAACAGGAGGGTTAAGCAGTAATTAAATTACATATGATACAGTGTATACAGAGGTATGAATGATATATAAATATGTACGTATAGTATGTATCTACATGATTGAATATAACTACAGGTATGTGCAGGCTATTAACAGGCTATGACTATTATTATGGGATACAGTATTAATAGCTATACAGTATGTACAGTAGTGCAATTGTGTTTACAGTATGACTTTGACTGTATTTTGATCTCTTATTGTGTGAAGGTATCTTTAAATTCAGTTCAAAACCAGACTACAGGTTTTAGAATAATTTGTCTCATGCAGTGTTGTTTCTTCTGATTCTTTTCCAGTGGTGTCTGCCCTAAACAAGGCTTGGTGTGTCAACTGTTTCGCGTGCTCCACCTGCAACACCAAACTCACCCTCAAGTAAGTTATACACTTCCCTGAGAGGCGCACTCTAACACAGATACTTTCAATGTGTTATACGATTGATCCACACATTTTAACCCTGGTTTTGTGATTAGGTATTGATTTAGAAATTCAAATGAGGACTGGATGAGCTCTCTCTTTGCCTGCTACATTTTTATTTCTCTACCACGCAGCATCTCTGACTTCTTACTGCTATTAACTGTCTGTATTTCCAATCTTGTTCATTCAAGCTTCCACTTATAATTCTGTGTCTCTGCAGGCTTCTTTCTTAACCTCTCCTCTCTTGTACTTTCCCCCTTCTTTGTCTTCCTGTATGCTTATCTTGCTCCCCCTTCCTCCCCCTACTCTCTACAATCTTTCCATCTTCTGCTGCTATTATCATTTCCGTTTACATCACCTTTTCTCTCATCTCTATTCCTGTCACCTCAATGTCTTTCCTCTCCTCCTACTCCTCCTCCTCCTCTCTCACTGCCCTTCCTCTTCTCTTTCACATATCTTGCCCTCTCTCCCTCCCTCCTCCTGCTCTGGCAGGGAAAAGTTTGTGGAGGTGGATTTGAAGCCAGTGTGTAAGCACTGCTACGAACGCCTTCCGGATGACATGAAACGCCGGCTGGCCAAGCGCGAGCGCGACTCGAAAGAGAAGAAGAAGAAATTATTGATACCCATGTGTCTGTGATCCTCTCTTTCTTCTTTCTCCTTACTTCCACTCTTCTTCCTTTGGTCAGTTTCCATCTTCCTTACTTTTTCTTTAACCTTTTGTTGTTTCATTGTCATCCAATTTCAAACATGGTTCATGTCACTTCTCTTCCTCAATCTCACTGTTACATTTTACTTTCAAGAAAGTTAGTCTCAACATATTCAAGATGCCTTTAGTGGTTTCAATACAATGACCATTCCTCAACACTCGTCAGGATTGAGACTCGTACTCGGGTAACCCCTGCTTTGCAAATTGGAAAATCAGATCAATCACGTGGTGAAGGGTATGTGTTGTTTTCTAGGTCTCCTGGCCTGTCTGCACATAAAGGCTAAGCTTTAATCACTTCCGGCAGCTTTCTGGCTGCAGCTCTGGAGGTACTGAGGTCCTAGCAGTTTTGACATGTGCTCTGGTGTTGCCAGTGATTAACTGATTTAGGAGGGAATGGAGGCTGAAGGAAAAGGTTATGCTAACTGCTAGTGGAAGTGGAAGTCAGGGGCTTTAATGCAGGCAACAATCAAAGAGCACTATTAGCACCTGCGAGGGGTTTAGTCTGCTATATCAATATAAAAAATGTAGAGAACATTCATGTGGATCTACAGCAGCAAATATAGGGAAACCAGTCTTGGAATACATGCTTATTTTAAATAATATTAGATGAACAAAGTCTAAATATGATTATTTTTAAGAAACATTAAAGAACGTAGTACTTTTCCATTCAGTATGTACAGAAGACAGTAAAAAAAAGGGTTAAAAATGAATACCTGGCATAACAACTCAAGTACTTTTCTGTCCAGTCGCTGATAAAAATAGTAACTGAAGATATTCATCCACACTGTTCTCTTTTACTTATTAAGTTTTGTTGATTTTTTTTTTTTGTAATATACTGTATGCATGTCACATATCACTTCTGTAAAGGTAGAATATTTATGACTGTCAGGGTTTTAAAGTGTGTAGAACATCATTGACACAGATATGTACTAGGATTAATGACTCCGTACTCCTGTAACACTATCTGTAACTCTTTCACCCACAGGAACAAGTTTGTGGAGTTTGACATGAAGCCAGTGTGTAAGAAATGCTATGAGAAATTCCCTCTGGAGCTGAAGAAGAGACTGAAGAAGCTGTCCGAAACTGTTGCTCGGAAGTAACCACACAGTTGCGACAGTGGAAAGGTGGCGATGCAAAGTCACACATCCTATATTTACAATCCACTATGCAGGCTCTTTATATGTTTTCAATTGATAGCATTAAGTTATGTTTTCGTCAAACACTCCACTTTTTTGTCCTTTCACTCACAGATAATTGCTTCACGTGACAACAGATTGTTGGTCAGTCAGTGGATTTGACATTAACCTATTCAGTGCCTTTTTACTCAATTACTGCACAGTATATTTTTCACATGCTTGCCTTGTTTCATTACACAAACTAAACCAAAACACAAATGTTGATAGTGCCATATTTCAGAGTGACATATTAGCGTAAAGACAACATTGAAACGTGGGAAAAATAAATATTGTTACACAAAGCTATTCATTTGCTTACCAACTTGCGTCATGATGCAAAGTCATGTGTCCTGTGTTTGAATGATGTTAACCATACTCTTGTATAATTAAGGAGTAATTCCAAAGAAAGTTTAGGACAAAACATTTCTGGTTAGTATATCATAACTCCAATACTAATTTTCCATCAGTATGTGCTATTTTATGTATTATTCAAGTGTACTTCCTTTCATTTTATGCTAAATAATTTTCTTTAAGTTTTTGCTTTTCTTTTATTCATATCTTACTGTAGCTTCTATAATGTTACAGGGTTGATCTCAACTGTTACATATATCCTCTCCTTTTTCTGTGCTATGCATTTTGATGTGTGAAAAATCTCTAAGTAAACAGGTGTCCCCTGGTATGGTGACCTACAATCTATTACAACAGCCCTGAAATGTTCAGCTCTGTTTTAAATCAAATATGTGAGGGCAACAGAGTGTTAGAGTTACTTTTTGAAGTAATGCATTCAGTAATCCATTATTAGCAACACCTCTGACACACAGTCAACCAATACTGAGGATTTGAAGTGTCTCTTGACAGGATTTATTGCATGGCAACTGCTTACTCTGTGTGTTACAACATGATGCCTTGTGGCATGTGTAGAGACCGGATGTTGGAGCAATGTTAGATGTTGAACATGTGTCTCTGCTGTTTGTAATCCAGAGAAAGTGATCCTCTTAAACAGGGTTTACCGACTTCCTTAAGGCTCAGACCTCTTAGGAAAGAAAGCCAACTGTTGTAAATGAGAGAGAATAATTTTCATTTAATAAAAAGTTTCACTCACTCAGTATTTATTTTGCAGAACACCAATTTACATAGCAGTTAGTTAGAGAAAGACATTCCACTATTCAACGGGAATACAATTTCCAATGTAACTTCTGTGAATTTCATTACATATCCTATACCAAATATGAGACATGTCATGTAGAAGTCAAACTATCCACTGGACTGTTGTGAAGCAGAACACTTAGGCTCCCCTAAAAATAGTCCTGTGGATATTTTTATTTGATACTTGATTACCTGGATGACTGTGATGACTCTTGATAAAGCAACACTGCCCTTAAACTGTACTCACAAGGCTTGTCAAATGACAATATTTATTCATGTCAACACAATTTTCAAGTGTTTTTTTCCCCCTTATATCTGATATAGCCTGTCAACTCTTCAAATAAACACATATTTCAGTCCTTCCATGTAGTTATGTTTTTCATTGACAACTTTTAATCTCTATTTGAGTGTGACCTGATGTCACAAAAGATTTGGGATACATCCAAAAGTGGGGTTTGCCAATGTGTCTTTGCTACTGAATGGACAAAGTATTACCTTGCATAACTGTTGTGGTTGAATGCACTGAAGTAATCTACCATAGTTAGTTATGATTGATGGATAAAAAAATTGGTTTAAATGCGGTTTATGTCTTATTAATATGTTTTTTATTGCAGCATGGATTATACAACTGAACTAGACTGATTGCTCGCCTGTCCCAGCCATAGAGGTCCAAGTCCAGCCCACCCCCTTTCAAAAAGTACTGCGTCAGTGTGCGTCAAACGAACTCCTCGATTTGATTGGTCGAGGATCCCGATTCAAGAACGTTCACATCCTACGTAGTCTCAGAGGGGTACTGAGACTGCGCAGTACCGTCATGGGGAGTTAATGCTAAAGCAGTGACAGTCGAACCGATATCAATGTCCGTTTTTAACATTTTGTGAATGTATGGTATAACATTCATTATAAGCAGCCTTTTTTAGAGGTAGTTGGTTTTGGGAGCCATGCGGCGGAGTAAGGTTGAAGTGGACCGTTACGTGTCCACAGTACAGAGTTCGTCTCCTTCTCTCAAAGAGGTAAGTTGAGCCGGTTAAGGCTAGTGTTAGCATGCTACTGCCATCATGTCAAACCAGCATGTGTCAGCCGACCTGAACACCAGACCATTCAAACGAGCCGTGAAACCACTTAGCTGAAGCAGACATTCACGTAGTATTTATTTAATGTTTCTTATCACAGCTGTTAATCGCCCGAAGCTAGCTGTAGTCCTTTGCTAGCCGGCATGATGACGCCTCGTCGTGTCTTCCCCTCTGGAAATTGCGCGGCATGAGGTTGTTGGGTCAAATTAAGGCACTTTGTCGAGCTAGCTAGCTTTCAAATAGTTACTTGAACTACTTTTAACTGCAGCTATGACCAGGGAAATACACCTGAAACGATTCGCCCCAGTTCTTCCGGGTGCCAGAGTGTCGTGCTGTTAGCAGATTTGTATTTGTTGTGGAGGAAGAGAATTCCGCCGATAAACAACAGGGCTAACCACATTACCTGTCAACAGAACTTCAGTAGTGCTGGGTGTATCGATTCTGTGGTTTCGATATATCGATTCTCACACGCTACTCATTTGAGTATCGATTACTCTAATAAAATATCGATACTAATTGATAAATGCGAAATAAAAGCGCATGTGTCACTTCTAATTCTTTTAGGGTAACTTACTTCAAAGTTTTGTAGCTTTCCAATAGTGCTGGGCAATACCACACTTTTATGATTCGATATGATAGCGAATACTTTTTTGGCAATTTATTCGATACCTGATATTGATACTTTCAGTGATTTAAAAAATAATAATAAAATGCAACGCTTGAAAGACAACTCCCTTAACAAATACTGTTCATTTAACAACTTTAATATGCAAATCCTTTGGTGGCCTTTTTTTAAACAATGAAATACATTTAGAAAAACACATACATAATTAACACCATTTACTTAAATTCTCTGAGTGGAAAGCTTGAAACAGCGCATGTGTCACTTCTGATTCTTTTAGGGCAACTTGCTCCAAAGTTTTGCACTGAAGAGGCTGTTTTAAGCTTTCCACTCAGATAATTTAAATAAAGGATGTACATTATTTATGTGTTTTTCTGAATGTATTTCATTGTTCAAAAAAAGGCCACCAAAGGATTTGCATATTCAAGTTGTTAAATGAAGAGCATTTGTTAAGCGAGTTGTCTTTCAAGCGTTGAATTTTATTATTTTTTTAAATCCCTGAAAGTATCTGTATCGGGTATCGAATAAATTGTGAAGAAAAAGTATTCGCTATGTATTGAATCATAAAAGTATGGTATCGCCCAGCACTAGTGGAAAACTTAAAACAGCCTCTTTGGTACAAAACTTTGGAGTAAGTTGCCCTAAAAGAATCTGAAGTGACACATTTGCCTTTATTTCGCATTTATTAATTAGTATCTATATTTTATTAAAGTATTTGATACTCAAATGAGTAGTGTGTGAGAAGATATACAGTTGTGCTCATAAGTTTACATACCCTGGCAGAATGTTTGGTTTCTTGGATAGTTTCTGTTGTCTTTATGATATAACAATAGTAAACACAGTTGTTTGATAAAAAATTTGCTTCACCCAACCACTAACCATGAGTGAAAAAAAAGTTTTCTCTTATCATTCAAATTCTCTGAAAAATGGCCAAAAAAAAATCACAAATTCTGCCAGGATATGGAAACTTATGAGCACAACTGTAGATACCACAGAATCAATACTCCCACCACTATTGATTACTCTTCCTGGGTTTCATCCTCCAAGTCCATTTCTTCAACATCCGACTCCGACTCCTCCTTTTCAGTCCCACTGTCCAGCCTTGTTAAGGATGGCTCTGCATAGATATTCAACTGTACTTGCATGAAATCTGGTTGTTTTAGTCAGGATTATGGTAAAATATATTTTCCTCAACTATATCTAAGTCCTCTATTAAGAGCCAACCTTCAATTTAGTAAATTCCTGTTTATTCCAATGGAAAGTTTCCAACTTTGAAAATTCCCAGAATTTTGCAACTCTATTGCTAACAGCTATGAACAGTGTAGAGGAAGGGTGACAAAAGCTGTGCAATTATATCGTTTAGGGGGTTCACACACAACAACAAACATTTGAAACATTAAGTACTTAAAATGCTTAGAAGGATGGATTGAAAGATAAAATTTACAGTGTTTTCATTTTGGTCTTTGAATGTTGCATTCAAGGACCAAAATTAGACAGCGAAGATGCCAAATTCAGGTGAATTATTAACACATTCAGTCAACAAGATAAAATACACGCTGCCAATAAAGTTTAATGTCTAACAACTTTAATTGAATTAGTGTGTAGGTAAGTACAATTAAGTCTTTTAAACATCTTGTAAAATAAGCCATAAAAGTATCGTTTTTGTACCTGCTTAGCTTACCTAACAGACAAGATAATATTTGAAATTGTGCAAAACATTCTTCATTCACGAGTATTTCTCTTTTGTTTTGTTTACAGAAGCCAATCAAAGGTTTTTTATTTGCCAAATTGTACTTTGAAGCAAAGGAATATGAACTTGCCAAAAGGTAAGCGCACAAACCTCCAGTTCTTGACTAAACATGCGATTTCTTCCCAAGAGGTCTCCATGAAATCAACATTTTTTATTTTTCATGATATTCCTAGACATGTATCAGAGTATCTCAAAGTCCAGGAGAGAGATCCAAAAGCACACAAATTCCTTGGACAGCTGTATGAGAGAGAGGGGGACATCAACAAGGCAGTAGGATGTTACAAGGTAAGAAGAAAATATTAGAAAAACCCTTCTTCCTGAAATAATGCATGCTTGATTTTCCCTTAATTTTGTTAGATAATGTCATGTTCACACAAGGTCTCATTCAGACCTTTTAAGAGTAGGATGATCGTACTCTCCCACAAACAACATCAACAGACAACAGCAACAAAACCAGTAATTTGCATTACAGCTTATTTGGCCGCTGGCATCTGAGCTTAACCTAAGCCTTTGGATTCTTCTTTGATTGGGTGGACTCTGTTTATGCATAGTTTAGAAGCATGAAGGAAGTGTGCTGAGTGTAAGAAATTTGGTCACAGAGTACACAACTGGAAATCCTACTTTAATTATAGCCTTTTGATTGTTCTGAGAACCTATCCTAGTAACTGTGGGCCAACTTAACAGGTTGTTGGGCTGGTATTTATACCTGCATCAGGAGTGGAAATACACACACTGCCCTTTGCATAGGTGCATTTTCTAGTCATCAGATTGTTCTATAGTGTACAGTTTGGAAGGTTTAAAAATATCTCTTTTTTTCTCATCTCTGATAGCATGAGAATTGGAAACTCTGGACATGTAGATTTAGTTGCACTTGATGTTCCAGTAAAGTGAACAAAAACCTTGAGCAGAACCAGACTCATGTTAGACAGCCATCTGCTGAGACTGTGTTGTGGTTGGCAAGAGAGATAGAGGGAAATGCAGAAAGAGAGCGATGGGCAGAGACAAAAATAAACAACAAAAACAGCACATTCACACTCAGGAATACAATGCCAGTAATGTTCTTATTTGCAGGAACTTAAAATGAATGCTAATAGACTGATCTTACTTTTTTAAGCAGTTAAAGTCAACAGGTCTCACATTAGCATTTACAATAATGATGCTGATAATAGTGGTAGGAGTGAAAGTATCAATTATAGCAGTTGGAGTTGAACTGTTCTGATATTAACATTAGCGTTGTAATAGTGATGATAACTGTGAGACTGATGTTAATAGTTGTAGCAGCTGGAGTATGGCAGTTCCACAACAGCAGGTCGTCTACAGCAAAGATCCAGAGAAGCCTAGTGACAATTCAGTCACCTCTTCTCCACCTTTCTGCAGTGTTTGACTCTAATGACTTCAAAATAAAGCAGCTGTTTTACTGGGTTTCCATTTAAGCTTGCATCATGTTTTGGGTTTTGCTTTTGGAGAGTATTCTCCTTCATAGTGAGGACCTATCCCCTGTGCTTATGTAAGAACTAACACTCACATGGCTTTACTTCTTTGTGTGTATCTAGCGGTCAGTAGATTTGAATGCAGCCCAGAGGGACCTGGTGCTGAAGGTGGCTGAGTTACTTGTGAGTAATGAGGAAAGTGGCAGCAGAGCAGAGTTTTGGGTGGAGAAAGCTGCCAAGCTGCTACCTGGAAACCCTGCTGTCTTCAATCTAAAGGTGAGGTTTCCAAAACTGTTGAATTCATCCAATGACACTTTTAAAATGTTTGTCAAGAAAAATTCAACATCCCCAACTGTTTTCTACTATTTAAGATTCATTTTTATCATAAAGGATGTGAAATTAATAAGGATAGAAAAGAATGCCACACTAAACTAATCTCTATGCTTACATCTGTTGCCCCATGCAGGAGCGCCTGTTGAGTCGTCGGGGTCAGCCAGGATGGAACCAGCTGTTTGACCTCCTCCAAGCTGAGCTGGCAGCAAGGCCGGCAGATGCTCACGTTAACGTGAAGCTAGTTCAGCTGTTCTGTCAGGATGGGCGGCTTGAAGAGGCTGTTAAGCATTGCCTGGCTGCTGAGAAAAGGGGCATGCTGAGAAACAGCCTGGACTGGTATACTGTTGTGTTGCACACAGTGCAGGTAAGCAGCAAAGGGCCTATACACACTTTATATTTGACATATTCGTACTAGTATTCAATTCTCAAAGTTGTATGTCTGACCTGTTTAAGTTCATGTTTGACCTTTCTTGCAGGAGTATCTTGCTCAGCCGAGTGTCTCCAGTAATGAGAAGATGTGTCGGCGTCTCCAGAGAGAGCTGCTGTTGGCCCACTGCAACCGGCTGAGAATCACACTGTCTGATAGCAGCTCACAGCCCAGTCTTGATGCTCTTAAAGCGTAAGTCATGTTGAGGTGTAGACAACTTCCGTTTGTTTATATTTGGATTAAAAAATCCTATCATGCTGGTCACAATTCTACTGTAAGCGATATAATTGCTTACAGAAGACATAGAACGTGATTTCATCTTCTGCCTGGGTCGTCAGCATGTTCCATAATGTGCTTTAAATTTGGTGGTAGGGTGTAGGTTGTCATAATCGCGGAATTCTAAATTTCAATTTAGTTTTTATTGAAGCACCTTATCTTCAATTAACTGCACATTAATCAGTATGTGTGTGTATGTCTTTTTGTAGTTTTGACCAAGCCATGCAGATGCTGAGCACCACAGCTGGCCACCACATGGACGAGCTTCAGGAAGTGTTTGTAGAAATGAGAGGTCACCTCTACCTGCACGCTGCCACACTGCTGTTGAAGCTGGCTCAGGATCGTCAACAGACGTGGAGGGCTGTCATTGACCTGGCTGGATTATGCTACCTGTTAGCTTACCAGGTACTGTCACAGCAGCATGCTGAATTCTTAGAAGGGATGAGGCTTGCACGTAGACAGTGCTGAGCTTTTAAGTTCATGCATATTTTTAAGATAGAAAGTATACATGTTACAAATGTGGATGATATGGATTATGTATATGTTATTTTTTTATACATTAAGCCACGTATTTCACAAGTTTAATTTTAAAACATCAAAAACTGACTTTAGTTTTTCTTTCTTGTTTGTCTTTCTACCAGGTTCCTAGACCAAAAGCTAAAGTGACCAAAAGAGACCAAGCAGCACCGCCACAGCCTTTGGAGCTGCTGGCCAACGATCGTCAGAGTCAGGCTGGCCACATGTTGCTCAATCTGAGCACTGATCCAACCGCCTTGATCAGAGAGGTCTGTCCCAGTTCTCTGATCCAATTTAAACACTGAGCATTGTTATTTTACATGACAGCACTAATGCACAATGGACATTTGTCAAAGTAGTCATAACCGTTTTGTTTCCCGTGTGTAGGTGGTGGAGGCATTTGGGAATCGTAGTGGTCAGGACTCGCTGTTTGAACTCCTGTTTGGACCGCAGGCCTCGACCATGTCTTCCTTTATTGCCAATGATGACATTCATTCCATTAGCACTGCGGCTCCAGAGCTCTCTCAACTGGCCAAATCTGATGCTGGTACAAAACCTAAGTACTATAGCAGTATAGACATGTCTTAAATTGTTTGTGTGGGTACTCGTTTACTTTTGAGAAATTAATTGGGGAACCAAAAAAAAGTAAACAGTCTTAAAATTCCAGGACAGCAGTGTATTCTTTTAACAGCTCATACATTGTACATTGTGATAACTTTGGTGTCATTTCTGTAGGCTCTATACTGCTACATGGTGGTGACTTGCAACATCTGTGCTGGTTGGGGCTACAGTGGACCCTCCAGGACCAAAGACTGGCCATGCAGGATTGGCTGCAGCAGCTCTTTCCTCGGCTTACTTTGGAAACTTCCAAACTGGACACCAACGCACCAGAGTCGATCTGCCTGCTGGACTTAGAGGTAGGTGGAATCATGTGGGCTGGAGGACCAGCATAACACGAGTTGGTGCTTTGCATATTTTTCCAGCAGTCTCCAATATGGAAAACATGTCAGGAGTGGTATCAACAGGGATTTGATAAGCTTTCAAGTAAACTGTGAGGTGTATGTTGTATAAAATCTGTATGTACCATACATGGTTTGGTAAGAAACACTGATTTTGCTGACACAATTTGTGATGTCTGCCTCATGAATCCACTTTTTTAGTATATCCACAAGAGCTATCAAAGCACACAGTGGCAGTTTTATCAAAACACAAATCACATAAATGAATATATTCAGATGACAAATACATGCCTTTGTGTGCCAAAATGCATAACACACCGTCTTTGTGTTGATTACTCCGTACAGGTGTTTCTGTATGGTGTGGTTTTCTGTAGCCACTGTCAACTTCAGGAGACGGCTAAGATCAGCAGCTCAGTGAACCAGCAGCAGCAGCAACAGCTCTTTGAGCCTCGCTGCCTCCCCCTTCCTCTTCTTCGCCTGTTGACCACAGACAGGCAGAGGGAGTGGTGGGACGCCATCTACAGCCTCTTAAACAAACGAGCTGCGTGAGTACACCTTAGTGTTGATACTAAACATAGAGATGTGTTTGCCAGAATAGCTCCTGGCATGATTATGTCAGGTTAGACCACATGTGATGTTTGATGACTAGTAACTTTTGTTGATGTTACAGTTTTAACATTGCTGTCTGTGGATTATCTCAAAATAAAAATAAAATGTGTTATTTAATATAAAGTGGGACAATGAACCATACAGCATTGAAGTGTATTATTGAAGTGCTTTACAAACAGAGCAGGTCTAGATAATACTTAGTTAGATTACAGTAAACTTACTGTTAAACAACTTACTTTAAGTTTCTATTCTGTTACGTTTTCCAACACAAAATAAACAGTTTGATACATGCACAGTTGTCACTTTAATATTTTTAATTCTTACTGTTTTTTAATAACTTGCATTGAAATGACAAGGCACTCCATATGGCCTGTTCATGTGTGTGTTTTTTGTTGTTGTGTACATGTGTTCACTATTTTTGTTGTTTGTCTCCCTGTAGTCCGGGCATGTCAGCTAAGTTGCGGATGATTGTGCAACATGGACTGAACTCTCTGAGAGCGGGAGAAAAAAATGGGCTTCAACCAGCCATGGCTATTCACTGGGCCCAACGTCTCAGTCAGACGGTACGTGCACGCACACGCAAACACAGTTTCCACTCATTAAATAGCCAGCTGGACAATTAACTTGAATCCAGTGCTGGGCAAGTAATACAAGTAATTTTAGGAGCGGATGTTACCTGCCCATCTATTGACACGTATGTCTTGCAATGGTCAAAGTATGAGCAAGTTTTAACAAGCGTTGTTTATTTTTTTAAGTTACAAAGGCTTACTCACAGCTCTGATGTCACTGAGTTCCCTAAGTTGGTGGTTGTTTTCAATTACAAAATTAGAAATATACAGCAATACCATCAGGACATTGTAGAGTGGGTAGAGTCGGTCGTCTCTCAATCGGAAGGTTGGCGGTGTGATCACAGCTCTAGCAATCACATGCCAAGTGTTGTCTCATCTATTGCAGACAAGTGAGATTTACCATGCTTATATGAATGTACTGTGACCTTCATTTTGAAAGGCTATGGCAAAAATTGTGTCACGTCTCCTTTGCGCTGCCTTACTCTATGCGTCAGACAGGTTGATCAGGTCCTGAAGTCTGCTACATTAATCCATCCAACTATTTTTGCAAACATGGAACAATACGAAAACTGCGCCATATTGTGAAACATGACCTTTATAAAAAAAAAAATGTTATCACACAATTTTACAACCTACACTTTTCATTTTATATATATTTTAATACACACATGATATTACTGCTTGCAGTTTATATAAGAAGCCAGACTGCTTTCTTAGGGGGCTTTGGCCAGCGATTTTTCAAAGCAACCAATGTCATGTCCTTTAAACAGAAATTAAAAAAGTCCAACCCAGCTACGCCCTGGAACAATGTTAAATTGGTCTGCTGATTGTGGCTAACATTAACAGAGCCAGCACTGCCAGATATCAGTCCTCCTTTTAGGTTGACACCACATGTGCTTGCTAGATTTACATCACTTCAGTTGAGTGGTTATATTCCAGTTTAAATAAATCTTGATCTCCATTCTCTAGCTCCAATCATGCCATGCTACAAGTTGCTATGTTTTCTGTGCTTGTTTACATCCAGATTTTAGAGCACTATAGCATTATGGCAGTAGCCATGAACTGAAGCTACAGCCCTGGCTAGTGGTGGACCGCTGCTTATACTAAACATATGACCAGCATTTAAAGCCCACAAGGATTCAAATATTAATCATTCTTTTAACTGACTATTAGTTCTGGTGACAACTAGCAAGGGTGACCAGGTTTATTCTTAATCCTCATACTTCCTACTATCACTGGAGCTTTTAAAGTGTCTGAAATATCATTAGACCTATTTTATAAGATCAACTAACAAATTAATCTAAAATGTATTGATTTATTGGTGCTCTTTTAACTTCAAGTTTAGCAAATGTTGGCTATTCCTTTTTACCACAATCTTTCCAATGATGTTTTGAAAAGTGGCTTTGCAAGTTTGACAATGGTGGACTGCCACAGTCTTGGCTACTGTAGTCTTATAACCTTAAGGTTGTCTTCTATTTACCACAGGGCGATGGCGTGGACTCGTACTACGACCGGAAGGAGTACATTGGCCGCAGTGTCCACTACTGGAAAGCAGCACTTCCACTGCTGGAAAGGATCAAAAACAGACGCAGTATCCCAGAACCACTGGAGCCCCTCTTCATACATTTCCCATCCAAAGACATTCAGGTTATACTTTCTTGTGGTTTCTTTCTATGATAAGAAGAGATAGTGTCGTCTTTGGTGTAATGATTCTGGGTATTACGGCTCAAAAATTGCCCTGATTAAGCTATTGCCGTATGATACTCTGAATTCTTGTTTCATTTGTTTTATTATTTACCATTATTGGCTGTTTCTAAAAACATACACACATTGAAGCTGAACAGGTGTATTCATCTTTTTGAGAATTTTAAATATTTTATTGGGTCAGTATGTCTTAGTGTTAAGTGTAATAGATCTTGGTTTTTGGTTTGATTCCTAGCAGCAAATATGTATCCAGAGTTGATTAGAATAAAGACATTTTCAAATACAATATGTTACATTATGTTGATGTATGAAATTGTATCTTCTTTATGTGTTTGTTTTTGTTTCCATTTCAGATTTTTTCTGTGAAGGGTTATGAAGAGGAAGCCAACGTAGTGTGTGCGGCTCTCCTTGATATTGAAGGCAAGACAGAGGAGGCCATTGCTACCTTGGAAACCATCAACAGCATGTCATCCATCTGGCAATTGGCACAGGTAAGTCACTCATTTCCTAACATAAGGTAATTTAAACATTGACTTTTGTTTTTCTTCTTTATTGCCATCAGTTTTTTGTCTGTTTTCACAGAAAGATTGGATATACAATAATAATAATTAGCATTACATGGCATCAACAAATATGTCAAACAAGTCTAAAAATATCTTCTCATCAGAAAAAAACTATATTTTGCATCCTAGTCTTTACAATATCAAATGGCGGTTCCTCAATGTTAGCCTTTAACAACCAGCAAATATGTGATGTATGATTGATGCATTGGTGATGGCTTCAAATGTCTTATATTTTTGTTTTCTGTGACTACAACTTTTCCTTGAAAGATTTACCAGCGACTATCAGAGGAGGCAAGCAATGGTGTTGAGGAGACTCAAGATAGGTGTATCACTTTTCTGAAAAAGCTCCGGACCTACCTATCCAAAATCTACCATGGTAATGCAGATGATATTGAGAAGGTAAGTCCCGGGTCATTTATTCCAGTTCAACTTTTTCCAAAACTTGAAAATCAATCACTTAAAGTTTGAGCTTATCATACTGCTACAACGTCTTGTTGGTGGAGTATGGTTGAATGTGTGAAGAGCTCTGCAGGAAAGTCGTAATTCCCCTCCTATCAAAGGAGCCGTGGTATCTCACCCAACTTTGTAGCAAGTCTGGAAAATCAAAAATAGTAAAAATAAAAAAAATAATAACCTGATGCTGAAATCTGTGTTGAAATTGGCAGGATAGATGCAAGCGAGCTAACTAAATGAGGTGACAAAAGGTTACATTAGGATAAGTTCAAGGTCGGATCCGAAAAATGACGATAAGGTGATCATCGCCATCATGATGTGTTCAAGTATCAAGACAAGAAAATGAAAATTCATGCTTTGGCGAGAAACTTGAATCAAACTTGAATTAATTGGCCAGCAATATAAAATAGAAATTATATTAGGAATTACAATCTGTTTAACGTCCCAACATGAACTCTAAAACTACAGATGCCAAATTTTCTAAGCTTATATTGAAATAAAAATACCTATGCAAGCATTTTTGTCCAATCCCATTGTGATAAAGTATTAACAACTTTAAAAATATCCTTTTGAAGGTACATTAAAAAAAATTGATAATAATGTGAAATTAATATGCCATGAAACGGTATTAAAGCTAGGGTTGGTAGTCACAGAAAACTAGCATGAATTTGAATGTAGCATTTCCTCAGGACTCCGTCTTACCCCTCCCCTCCCCTCGGAGCTCCTCCAAAACGACCTCCCCGCTCACATGAGCGCCGCTGCGGCGCGACCATATGATCGTGACTGATGCAAAACCGGTCCTCAGCACATCATTTGTGTTTTCAGCTTTAATGCACGATCATGGAATGAATTGTGAGTTAAAAAATGAATCGTCTGACAGCCCTAGTAACAATATATATTACACCTGTATTCCAGCTTCCTGTTTCCATGGAGGAAATTGTGGACCTCCTCAATGATGTGAACCAGCAGCTGGGGGAGAGTGGCGAGGATGAAGAGAGGGAAAAGGAAGTGGAAAGTCTAAGAGGACCAACACACTCCAGTCCAGCTCATCCTTCAGAAACCTCTGCCGCAATATCCAATATAAAGTTTTCAACTCCATCTCCTAACAAAAGCAGCTCTCCTTCCAAAAGACACCTGGTAGGTTAAAGTCATTGGATCACATTTTGAACACTTATGAGATTTATTCATGCTATTTGTAGGTGAATAGTTGCATGTAATTCACCACAACGATGGAGATTTTAGGACACAATGTGTGATTTTTCATGATTGCTTTCCAGATCTCACCCAAGACACAACCACATTGGGTGGAGGATCAGAAAAGTCTCCTTCAGATGCTGTGTCAGCAAGTTGAAGCCCTCAAGGTCAGACACTAGAGATTAATTCCACACAATTTAACAATAGATGCAAGAATTAAAATCAAATAAAGGTAGTAAAGTGCCAAATATCATTTAGTTCTACTGGTGTAATTGTGTTGGTACAGAATGCTGAGTCTATCTTAAAAAGGATGTAGTTGAGGAAGTCATAAAAAGTTTGCAGATCCAATTAACAGGTTGTGATTTTGTGAAGTCATATAATCTCCTTCTTTTACAGAATGAGGTTCACGATCTGAGACACAACTCTTCAGGAAATGCTGGCTCCCCTCATCACAAAATGTATGGTGAGAGCTACGGGGCTGAGGGGCTACAGGAGCAGTTTACCCCAGTCCAGTCCTACCATGGGGCCCCCCTAACAGGTCAGTATTCTTCATAGAACCAAAAAATGTCTAAATATGCAGGTCTACATCATTATCTTAAAGTATAGGTCAGAATTGTGTATAAAATATTTTTTTTTTCTTAACATATTTGCATCTCAGTTGCCACAACGGGTCCCTCGGGGTACTACAACCAGTCTCCAGCTTACAACTCTCAGTACCTCCTACGAACCGCAGCAAATGTAACACCCACCAAGGTAATTATCATGTTTTAATCTTTATTTGCAATAACAGACAATTGTACATTGAATCACAATTTGTTCTATTTTTGAATTTCTCTACATAGGCCCCAATGTATGGTATTAACCGTATGCCACCACAGCAGCAGCATATGTATGCCTACCAGCAGCCCACCCATACACCACCATTGCAGACAACCCCTGCCTGCATTTACCCTCCTCAAGAACCGGCCTTTGGTGCCCCTCTTCGGTTTGAATCACCAGCCACAAGCCTTCTTTCCCCATATAGTGAAGAATATTATGGCCAGAGTGTAACCCAACAAACCACCAACCCTCCGCTTCCTGAACCTGGCTACTTCACCAAACCAGCTGTTGTCCCAGTTCAGCAACCAAAGACCATTGAGGGAAAGCCTGTGGATTTTGGGAAACTCCCCTTTGGCCAACAGGCACCTGCTGAAGTCCCTAAAGTGCCTAGTTTTGGAATAGCAGCAGTTGCCCAGTCTACACCTTCCAACGCTTTTAAATTCAACTCCAACTTTAAATCGAATGATGGAGATTTCAGTTTCCCTGCTTCCCAAGCTAAGCACAGTGAAAGTCTGCTTGGTCTTCTTACGTCAGACATTCTCCCTAAAACAGATACTGTAACAGAGAAGCCTCAAGTCCAAGAGCAGCCCCCAAACCAATCCGGCATCTTTACATTTGGAAATAAGATTGTCAGTGGCTTCTCCTTTACTGACTCTGCTCAGAGCGCAGGCACTGGAAATCTGTTTGGAAAGGTGGAGCAGCAGGCATTCAAGTTTGGGGATGCTGCCAGGCCAATGGTTGGGGTTGTCAATTCAACAACAGAGGAGGAAAAAGCAGCAGAGAGTGATAATGACAGCACTCATGTTGAGGAGGACGAAGATGGTCCTCACTTTGAACCAATCGTACCTCTTCCTGATAAAGTAGATGTGAAAACGGGCGAGGAGGAGGAGGAAGAAATGTTTTGCAACAGAGCAAAGCTGTATCGATTTGACACTGAAACAAAAGAGTGGAAAGAGCGTGGCATTGGCAACGTTAAAATCCTGAAACACAGCACAAAAGGGAAGGTCCGCCTCTTGATGAGGAGGGAACAGGTCCTCAAGATCTGTGCAAACCACTACATTACTTCTGATATGTTACTGAAACCAAATGCCGGCTCTGACAAATCCTGGGTCTGGAATGCTATTGATTATGCAGATGAAGAGCCCAAGCCTGAACAGCTTGCAATCCGCTTCAAAACAGTAGATGAGGCATCACTTTTCAAGGCTAAGTTTGAGGAAGCCCAAACAATTGTGCCCAAATCACCAGCAAAGCAAATCCAGCCAGAGAAGAAAGAGGAAAGTGTTAAAGATTCTGGTTCACTGGCTGCCCAGTTTGCTATCAAAGAAGGGGAATGGGACTGCACTATGTGCTGTGTTAGAAATAAACCCACAGATGCGAGGTGTGCTGCTTGTCAAACTGCCAATCCCAACTCTTCAGCAAAGCCAGATATTCAATCTACTGGTGAAACCAAGAGCAGTCCCTTTAGTTTTAAATTTGGAATTGACTCCTCCAAACCCACAAGTTCTAGCTCTCCCTTTACTGGATTTGGTGCCATACCCTCCTCATTTACATTTGGCACCAACACCTCAACACCTGCTGACTCAGTAAGCAGTGCATTTGCTTCTGGCTTTGGGGCTCAGTTTGGCAAGAAGTCAGAGCAGTGGAACTGTACCACATGCTATACAAGAAATGAGGCCTCTACAGACAGTTGTGTTTCTTGTAAAGCTCCTAAAACCTCACCTACAACAACTACCACTACACAAAAAGCAACAGCAGCACAGCCATCTCCATCTGGGTTTGGTGCCCAGTTTGGCAAGAAACCTGGACAGTGGGATTGTGATACATGTGACATAAGAAACGAGGCCTCTGCTGAGAGATGCGTTGCCTGTCAAACTCCCAACCCTGCAACTAAATCGACAGAGGGGGCTTCAAAAACGTTTAATTTGCCAGCGGTGTCAGAAGTTGGGGAAGAATTTGCAAAAAAAGATGGGCAGTGGGACTGCACCGACTGCCTGGTCAGGAATGATGCATCAGCCACTGAGTTTGTTTCCTGCCGTGCTCCAAATGAAGCACCCTCTTTATCAACAATGTTTGGTAAAAAAGATGGAGAATGGGACTGTGACATATGCTTGGTAAGAAACAATTCCTCTGCCATTAAATGCATATCCTGTCAGACCCCAAATCCCAACGCCAAAAGCACTCCCTCTTTATCAACAATGTTTGGTAAAAAAGATGGAGAATGGGACTGTGACATGTGCTTGGTAAGAAACAATTCCTCTGCCATTAAATGCTTATCCTGTCAGACCCCAAATCCCAACGCAAAAAGAACAACCAGCACTGCTCCCTCAGCCTCCTCTTTCAGCTTCTCCTTCGGGGCCAAAAGTTCATCTAACCAGCCTGCTGGAACTGGGTTTACAATGCCTTTTGTAACTGGCAGCACTTTTCAGTTTGGTCAAAATAAAGATAAAGAAAAAAGTTCAGCAGCTTCTTTCAAGTTTGAAGCTCCTCCATCCGGATCTAGTGCTTCAGGCTTCTCTTTCTCACTGCCTGTTCAAGCTGGTGGCTTCACGTTTGGCATTCCGGAACCTGCAAAAGAAACTTCCCCATCTGATGATCAAATACCTCCATCAGGGTCAGCCTCAATCTTTCTGAAAAACATAGCTGACAAACACAAGGCAAAAGAAAATGATCCTTCGTCCTCAGAAGGACTAACGGAGGATGAACAGAATCCATTAATTTCAGGAGGAGAGAATAATTTCAGCTTTGCAGACTTGGCAGAGTCCTCTGGAGGAGACTTCAAGTTTGGCGAGAAAGACCCTGATTTCAAAGGTTTCTCTAGAGCTGGAGAGCAAGTGTTCTCATCATTACAGGCAACTCCTTCAAAGACTGGTGCCTCAAAGGAAACAGAGGATGATGACATGTATAAAACAGAAGAAAATGATGATATACAGTTTGAACCAGTGGTCCAAATCCCTGATAAGGTTGACCTAGTGACGGGTGAGGAAGATGAACAGGTTCTTTATTCTCAGCGTGTCAAACTGTTCAGATTTGACGTAAACTCCGGTCAGTGGAAAGAGCGTGGTGTAGGAGTCCTTAAATTCCTGAAGAACAACACGAATGGCAGACTAAGGGTGCTAATGAGAAGAGAGCAAGTCCTAAAGGTATGTGCCAACCACTGGATCACCACCACCATGAATCTTAAGCCCCTGGCAGGCTCAGACAAAGCGTGGATGTGGCTTGCCAATGACTTCTCTGATGGAGATGCTAAACTTGAACAGTTGGCTGCCAAGTTCAAAAGCCCAGAGCTGGCTGCAGAGTTTAAGGAGAGGTTTGAAGAGTGTCAGAGACTGCTTTTGGACATCCCCTTACAAACCCCCCATAAGCTAGTTGACTCAGGCAGAACAGCACACCTCATTCAGAAGGCAGAGGAAATGAAGTCTGGTTTGAAAGACCTGAAGTTCTTTTTGACAGAGGATAAAACAAAAATCAAAGATGACAATGACCAAGAAGACATTAATGCATCTAGCAATGTTTCAAGCCTTGCAATAAAGCCTCATGGTGAAACCACTGGCCCCACTTTAGAGTGGGATAACTATGACCTAAGAGAAGAGGCTTTGGATGATACAGCAGACTCCTCAGTCTATGCCTCTCCGCTTGCCAGCAGCCCCCTGAGAAAGAATCTTTTCCAATTTGGAGGAATTGAATCCACCAGTGGGTTCAACTTCAGCTTCCAGCCGGGCATCAGCCCCTCCAAGTCTCCTGCTAAGCTTAACCAGAGCAGAGCTTCAGTTGGTACTGATGACGAGCAGGATTCAACCCAGGATGAGGAAAGGGACGGCCAGTACTTTGAACCTGTGGTGCCATTGCCTGAACTTGTGGAGATTTCTACCGGAGAGGAAAATGAGCAGGTAGTTTTCAGTCACCGGGCCAAACTTTATCGCTATAATAAGCAACTGGCTCAGTGGAAAGAGAGGGGTATTGGAGATCTAAAGATCTTGCAGAATTACGACAGCAAGCGAGTGAGGTTGATAATGAGGAGGGACCAGGTACTTAAAATCTGTGCCAACCACTGGATCACATCAGCTATGAAACTGGAACCTATGAAGGGTGCAGAAAAGGCCTGGGTTTGGAGTGCCTTGGACTTTGCTGAAGTAGGTGAGGGAAACATTGAACAGCTGGCTGTGAGATTCAAGCTTCAAGAAACGGCAAATTCATTCAAGCAAGTTTTTGAAGATGCTAAGCTTGCTCAAGACCAGCAGGAATTGATGACTCCTGTGACACCCAGAGTTGCCACCCCTCAAGACAGTGGAACACCAGCATCTGTAACCCCTGACACTCCTCTATGCGGGAAGGCAGCCATTGCCGTTCTGGAAGAGACCACCAAGGAACGTACAGAGCTTTCTCCAGACTGTAAACCATGTACAGCTGAATCGCCAAGTCAAGTTAACCTCTCCAAGACAGTAGTGTCACCTCCTAAGTTTGTCTTTGGCACTGATAGCCTTCAGAAGTTTTTTGGGGCTCCTAAATTTCACAGTGAGGGTGAAGAACCTGCATCCACTTCAAGAGCAAGAGATTCAGAGCCCACTGCCAACGCTTCACCTACAGCACCTGCATTCAAAATCCCAGAGAGAGGTACAGTTTTTCAGTTATATTAAGTTATTTTCTGTATTGATTTTTGATCAAGTATCATGATTGCTTTTGTTGTTTCAATTTGTACTCATGTGCCTCATTTTGTCAACATCTTATTACTCCATGATCCTCTTAGTTGACCCTGCCAGCACCCTTCTCAAAAATTTCAAGTAGAGAAAAAGCATTAAATCAGCTTTTTCAGTCACCTCCCATTTTCTTAAAATACTTTCCTTTTATACAAACTATAAAAGGATGATTTACAGCTGTAGTTCACCTGTAATCAGTAAATTGTGTACAATAATTTTCTTGAACACATTAAACACAAGTGTTCAACCAGATAAGCTTGAACATAAATAACTTAGTGTCACTCGTTCATGAATTAACATTTTGATACATGGTGATAGTATCAGCCTCACAATTAGTTTCTCTTCACCCAACAACTCAATATCCTTCAGGGCTGGATTTTAGGCTTTTCAAAGATAATCCAATGGCTTTTTGGACCAGCACATCAACTACCCAGTTTGAACCACCAGGTATTCTAACCACTGCAGTGTGTGTTAACACTTCTCAGTTGTCACCTGGCTGACCCTTACTACTAGACAAAAATAACCTGGATGCACGGAGTGGAAGACGTTGAAGCTAATCTTTTGCATGTCCAGTGTGTGGAGGTGCAGTTTTTTATTTAAAAAATGTTCTAGTCGTGCAGTTAACGTTTTTGTTGGACCTTTTTATTACACCAGATTTTAATGTCTCACTTCACAGGTAAAGATGCACAAATCTGATTGATATATCATCTGTTTTCTGAATCTCTGTCAGAGTCATGGTGGAAATAATGGTCAATGTAGCTGCTTTATTAAAGCCAAGAAATAAATCAATATAATAAATATTTTAATATAAGTATATCAGGATTAAATCTCCATTCCAGTAGTTTGGTAAACATCTCAGTTTGTTAATGTTCCAATATAAAGATTAGTTCACAATCTAAACTGTTTGCTTGAACTCTGACACACGCACATCTGTGCTGTTCCAGCTGTTCACTTTGTTTAATCAGCATGTCTCTCAGTTCACTGAAGAGAACATTTCCAGAAGTGTTTAGTAGAGGTGTGGACTTGAGTTACGCAACTTGAACTCAAGTCACAATTTTGATGACTTTGGACTCGACTTGACAATATCATCAAAGACTTGGAACTCGACTTGGACTTTGGCACCAATGACTCGGGACTTGACTCGGACTTTCATCTGATGACTTGAAAAAACTTGAGATTTTGAGCATTAGACAAGTTAAAATGACTTTGCAACGTCTTCAGAAGTTCCTTTGTTGTTTCACCGCTTAGCACTGATTATACCCTGAATGCTATGTCAGAATTATTTTTCTTTGAGGTTAAGTTCTTTCGCTGTCACTGGTCTTATTTGAGTTTTCTACCTCTTTCAACAGAATGTCAATAAGAGTCAATGTAAACACCAGATGAAGACCATTTTCTCTTTTTCTGTGACTAAGTCTTGTCACACTGGTTTTATTTTATTTTTAAAAAATCAAACAATTCAAAATGCATTCATTGTATTTGTTTAATTCAATAGATTGTTACATTGTTAAAATGGCATTTTATTTGGTAAACCGTGCTTATGACTTGTAAGGACTTCAAAATTTCAAGCCTATGACTTCGGACTTGACTCAAATTGTCTTGTCTTTACTTGAGACTTGACTTGGACTTGCACATCTTTACTCGAGACTTGGGATTAAAGACTTGAGACTTACTTGAGACTTGCAAAACAATGGCTTTCTCCCACCTCTGGTGTTTAGTTATCTGCCTCTCATCTCCTGGGTTGACGGACAATCAGTTCGTATACCTCTTTTCCACTAAAAAGTTCCCTGGTGCTCGCTCTGTGCTAGTACTAATGCTGGTTCAGAGTTGGTTCAACTGAACCATCTAAGTACAAGCTTGCTTTTCTCAAGACAAGAGCCTCATCATTACATCACTACATAGGTCTCTTATTTTTTGGAAACACTTGCCCGTAGACTTTACAAATAGAGACTTAAAGGTTTCGATGTGTCCATGTACATGTGACTCACTGTAGTAGTTTTGAACAATGGTACATGGTTGTTAGATATACACCAGTTACAAACCTGCTTATTTCATTAGCTTTTGTTCGGCTTCTTTGCTTGCAGTCAAGTCTATTCCTGTGTATAAGCTATCGAAATTCAAATACCTGATGAAAAAGTCTGAACTTGTGAAATACTTGCTGTGTTGTCAATGAAAAACAGACGCGACAACTATGAAGAGCATCTGCTTCTGTGGTTAACAGTTCTGAGTTGGCTATGTGTATTGCTGTTTTTCAATCAAAATAGAAAACATGTATTTTTATTAAGATTTGCAACTCGCATAATCAAGCAGGAATCTGCTTTAAGAAATGAAAGTACTTAAATTTCTATCATCGTAAAAGCTTATTTAATGCGAGAGAGCCAGAAAACATGCAATGTAATGTAATAAACTTGCAGTCATAAATGTGCTCTGGTAGGTGGTCAACTCTCTTTGTAGTGATATATGTCTAACAAGACAATGCTGGAAAGTAAGGACTCACTGACTTAAGAATTTTATGAGCTTAAGTCAGTTTGCCAAATATTTCTGAATTGGTTGAATAAACTTCCTCAATGTGGCATCCCTGTTACAAACTTAATACATGGGATTGGTAATGTCATAACTGTCATTAAATTTGGAGCAGTTAGATAACCAGTTAGTATTTGATTCAGCAATACACCGAATTATACCAGAGTTTTGTATCACAGTACAGTTATAATGTCTTCTGAAATGTGAGCTGAGCAAATTCCTGAGACGGCGTTCCTTCAGAGAGGAATGTGCTGCATCAAGCATGCTGTTTTTAGGAGAGGATGTGTAGCAACAGCATGGAATGGAATTCCCCAATTAGTCCGGCGTCTGACTGGATACTGCACCTCGGCGGAGGTTTGTCAGAGTAGTGAACCAGATCTTCACCATTTCAATGCAACATTGCCATATGTCTGCCAAACAAACTAAAAAAAATCTATATACATACAGGACTAGTCTTTTAAACGACTTGTCTCATTTGTGAATCAATGCATGCTATTCATTTTTGCCATGCATGAGTTTTGTGTGTGTGTGTGTGTGGAACTAACCTGTTGTTATAGATGAAAATAAGCAGTTTACCTGCTGATGTATTTGAAGCTGCTCCTACCCTAACTGTGTGTTCTACTTATATCATATGTGTCTGTTCCAGGGCCACCTCGGGCAGAAGGAGGCAGTGCAGGGTCAAACGAGGACTCAGAGGTGGAGGTTGTGTATGTCAGAGAACCCACTGCTGAACAGGCCGCCCTGGCACGAAAACTCTTGCTGCCTCTAACCTTCTTTTGCTACCAGAATGAGCCAGGCTACATAAGTGACGATGAAACTGACGGTGAGACCAAATGATTAAATAAGAGTATGAAAAAAATATTTCTGTTAGTGATCATGGTAACTAGATTAACTGATGTGACTTATTAGATAATCTAGCCAAATATTGCAAGTGTTCATTATGCAATTTCAATAGAATGTTCTCTAAATTTTTTAACCAAGCCCCAATAATTACCATGATGACTACATGTTTTTCTGTGAGCTGTTTTACTGAGGAAAGTGCACATTGTTTTACATAACTGCTGCCTACATTATCATTGTGGGTGTTCATACTACCAAACTTTAATTGAAGACATAATGACCTGCAAAAAAACAAAAAAGTATAAAGTAATGAATGTCTGTGAGAACTGTGTGGCAGAAATAAAAGCTAAACATATGATTTGTTTTTTTCTTAATTTTCAGATGAAGACTTTGAGTCAGCGGTAAAAGCCTTAAATGGAAAGCTCTACCTTGACCGTCCTGTGAAGAAGGCTGCAGCATGTGGTGATGGTATGTGTCTTGTATCCTGTCCATCACAATGTTTTATCTTATGTTTAGTCTTACTCTTTGTCATTGTTTTTTGCTGTTAGGCATGGAGTCCCTCAGGGATCTTTACTAGGTCAACTGTTGTTTTCACTATACCTAAAAGTTAGTTTTGTGTGTCTATTTGTCCGCATAGCTCTGCAATACTACGCTATGATAGTAGGAATGCCTGTTTCCTGTTTTCTGAGCATATTTTGTTAACTTAGAGTTGATACATATTGCTGTTTATCATACAGCAGTGATTACATGGAAGAATAGAGAGGGAGGAGACGTCTGAGGAGGTGAAATGTACGTCCAATGGACGGTGATTCTGGAAGTGCTATAAATACAGGAAATACAATGCCGTCCAGTGGACCAATCACAGGGCTTGCAGACCACGTCGTCTCAACGAGTAGTTACATTTTGGAGGAGATGCACGTTAGGCTACATGCATAGGCTTTTGCGGGAAGAGCTTCACAGACCTACAGCATAGGCTTAAGGGATTGATTTTCCCTGATATGCTGATATACAGTTATATATGCCACTTGTTGAAGATTGGTTATCTTCAAACTTCCTGCTTCTCAACTCAGCTAAGACCAAAATGCTGACTGAGTAATCCATATGATAATTTGACTCTGTCTCTGGATGACTGTGTTATTCATTGAGGAGATAGAGTAAAGAGGTGACAAGGGTATCATTTTCCACCTCAATAACATCTCTCTCTCTCTCGTTAAATGATGCTGAGGTTCTCATCAAGGCCTTTGTCTGATCCTGACTAGATTATTGTTATGTAAAGTACTTCTGTCTGCTTTGCTGAAAAGGAGTGCGAGGTCTGTAGTTAGTACACAATGCAGCAGCTTGCAAAGAATGCAGCAGCATGTAAATATAAGCCCATACCCCCAGTGCTAGCCTCTCTTCATTGGGTGCCTGTTAAGGACTAAGCAGATATGAAGGTACTGCTATTAACATATAAAATACTAAATGGCAGCGCACCCTCATACTTCTCTGACTCAGTGAATCCTTACCTGCCTGCCCATACTGTATAGGTAAATAATGTTCTTTTCTAGTATGCAGAGTAAATAATAACATTTGAGTTAAACTGTCCCATTCAGAGACCGATTGCCAAGTGGTGTGGGAGAAGAAGCCGACACCAGAGGAGGAGGAGAAGGCAAAAAGCCTTCAGCTGCCACCTACGTTTTTCTGCGGCATAAGCACCACTGACAGTGACCCAGACCATGACAAGCCTGAGGACTTTGAGACAGAAGTCCGCAAGGCACAGCAGGACTTGGTAGGACAATTTCAATTAAATATGCAAATATGTATTTAGACAGTGATTGTAAAGCATTAGAAGATGTGACCAGGGGAAAAAGAGTTTTTTTTTTTCTTCAATACAGCGCAGAGAGCAGCAGTATCATTAACCTGGTTTATTGTTTCAGGATGCCCAGTTAAACCAGCCTGAAGAGGTCCCTAGCAGCACTGCAGATGCCCCAGAGGAGCCAACCCCAGGTCCATCCTCCAGCAGCATAGAAGCTGCCGGCTCCCCATCTCCACCAGAAGAACAGACCTCAGACCAGCCAATAGAGACGCAGAGTGAAGCTCCTAGCAGCAGCTCATCTCCACCTCCTAGCAGCAGCTCTCCTCCACCTCCTAGCAGCAGCTCACCTCCACCTCCTAGCAGCAGCTCACCTCCACCTCCTAGCAGCAGGCCACCTCCCAGCAGCTTACCTCCTCCCAGCAGCTCGCCTCCTCGCAGCAGCTCACCTATTGACTTGTCAACTAAGAAGAGCCCAGAGCCAGAGTCTAACATTGAGACAGGATCTGTAGCTCTGACTGCTCAAACAGCTGGTCAAGGTACAGACCACTTACTGTTCGTTATTACAAAAGTCAGACCATTGACGTTTTGACAGACCACCTGTTGAACGCGATTCAGCATTAGTGTGTGAAACCTGTCAAATAACCATCCTGGTCAAATTTTCAACAGCTCATCAGCAGCCTACCACAGGCTTAGCCTACAACCTTTTATGCTAACCTGTCATACTTTGACTCTTTGTGGAGGTCTGGGTGTCTGATTTTGTCAAATTTGTGCATTACAACAACTAGTTTCTGATATGGATTTGTATTACTCTTTACGTGAACATCTAAAATGGGTGGGGTGCTCTACCTGCGCCAACACCTCAAAACTAGCCCAGTTCTGCAGGTAAACGGCAGACCTTGCAACCCTGAATGATACTAATTATATAAAAAGTTCAAACTCGTTCCACCTTGACCTGCTAAATGAACTATTTATCATCTCTTGTTCCACTTTGTGCACAATCCTTACTTTGGGTGATACTGTTTAGAGTGGTCAAACCTCCATGCTATTGGAATCCTGCATCAGCAAATCAGAGCTTTGATTAACTGCATTAATTTCCATATGTAACGGTTCCGTCTCTCCCTTCACAGACTCATCAAACTTTGGCTTTAACACTCTTGGAGGATTCTCTTTTGCTGACTTAGCGAAAAACACAGATGCATATGCTTTTGGAACAACAGGTAGGCTTTAGTGTTGACATAATGTACTGCTTGTATGAACGATTAACATATATTAGGAGGAAGTCAGTGTGAGTAACATCACAGATACACCACTTAAACGAATAAATATCTCACTGCATTCTGTTCTCTCCTTAAAGAGGACACCAACTTCTCATGGGCGAACGCTGGAGCCACAGTCTTTGGGTCAACAGTGGCAGCAGCACCCAAAAACAATGGAGAGGAGGATGGCAGTGATGAAGAGGACTCTGCTAATAATGTGGACATTCACTTTGAGCCGATAGTTTCTCTACCAGAGGTACCCCTGGACTCTGAACTCCAATGTTTTTGTCCCCACCTTGATGGTGTTTCGTAACTTATTCACCACATACCTCTCCCTTGTGTGACTTCTTAACTTCCAGGTGGAGACAAAGTCAGGAGAGGAGGATGAGGAAATCCTTTTTAAGGAGCGCACCAAGCTCTACCGATGGGACAGAGACCTTAGCCAATGGAAGGAGCGAGGCATCGGTGACATCAAGATTCTTTTCCATCCTGACAAACATTTTTATCGAGTTCTGATGAGAAGAGAGCAGGTGCTGAGAGTTTGTGCCAACCACATGATTACACCAGTGATGGAACTCAAACCCATGAACGCCTCAGCCCATGCACTGATCTGGACTGCCACGGACTACTCAGGTTCTTACACTGTTTACATGTCACAATGTTTTACACTGCACTTGTTTGTTTTGGCTTTTTTTTAAGCTATTGTGTTAACAACACAGCTACACTTTTTGCACCTTCCCATCTACAGAGAGCTCGTTGTTGTCATGAAGACAACAAACGCCCACGTGCAGCTGTTAGTTGAATATTAACATAAGTTTGATTGAGCTATAATTATATCTTGGAAACCTGCAACTCTTTTCCACAAATTTCTTTTGTTAAAATTGATGTCAAAACAGACGACTTTGTGCTAATAGTCGTCAGCTGCTCCTCTGCTAATCTTCTCTGTTCTCTCTCTCTGATTTTCCAGATGGCGATGGTGCAGTGGAACAGCTGGCAGCCAAGTTCAAAACCGCGGAGATAGCAGAATCCTTCAAGAAGACCTTCTGCGAGTGTCAGAGTCACATTGGCGCAACTGAGGGTGATGCCTCTTTTCTCGCCACACCTAAGATGTCCAGAGTTCAAGAGCACTCCAGAGACACTAACCCACAGGTTTTCCTCAATGTGGCAGCTGACGGCCAGCCACTGGGCACTGTCATAATAGAACTGTTCTCCCATATCGTCCCCAAGACAGCTGAAAACTTCAGGGCTCTCTGCACTGGCGAGAAAGGGTTTGGGTTTAAAGACTCCACCTTCCACAGGGTCATTCCAGACTTCATGTGTCAGGTGAGTCATGCTTTTAAATGATTTTTTAAATATAATATCTCCAAACAGACTCGCAGTTATTGTATCTATCGCAAGAATAAATCTCCATGTGACATTTCTAACAATGTACCCATACGTGTCTTAGGCTGGTGACATCACAAACGGTGACGGCACAGGAGGCAAGTCCATCTTCGGCAGCAAGTTTGAGGATGAAAACTTTGATGTTCGGCACACGGGCCCGGGCATTCTGTCGATGGCCAATCGTGGGCGTGACACCAACAACTCCCAGTTCTTCATCACGCTGAAGAAAGCAGAACACCTGGACTTCAAACACGTGTCGTTTGGCTGGGTTCGTGATGGCATGGATGTCGTGCAGCTGATGGGAGGGCTGGGAACAAAAGGAGGCAAACCGTCAAAGAAGCTCGTCATCACCGACTGTGGACAGCTGTAGCTTTTTATATGTTAGGCTTGAAATTCACCGCTTGGTTTAGGTTATAAAATTAAAATACAGACTGGGTAATGATGTGCTCTATTTGCAGTTCTTATCTGCCTTTTGCAACTGAATGCCTCGTCATTAGATGACTAGGAATTAACCCCCCAGTCACAAACTACTGATCAAGATGATTCCTCACAGAAGCTTGGTTCCAGTAGCCTAGAGACAGAAATTATTTTTGCTATCTTATAACCTAGTTGCAAAGGGGTAACTTGGCACAGTATGTGGGAGGAGGCAAATATGTTTTTGCTTTGTTGCACTTGTATCTTTATCATCACCTGTCAATACATTCTCATGATTTGTTTGTATTTGTGTATAGTTGTACATGAACTCCTTTTTATTATTATGTTTTTGTTCCTTTGTCTAATATTTGTTCAGTTTGAATGTGTTGGTCTTCTTTCATAAGCTTCACTCAATGTTTGGTTCCTTTTATCCTTAAGAAGCCTTGTCAATCAACTCAAGGTGACACTGACACTTAAACGCACCTTGATCTGTAACAATGCCCCACCCTTCTCTTCAAATACTGCCTGTGTGTTCTTTTTAAGGTTGGCATCCCCTGTGATTTTCCTTTGTATAATTGAATCTCCCTTCCCTACATAGACTGGAGTTCTGGAGTTGACTCACTCTTTTGTGTTAAGGAGTGTTATGTTTGTTGTACCAAAATAATAAGGACAAATAAAGTTGCTTTCTAAGAAAAAAAAGGGGATTTCTTTTTAAATTGTATACTGTTATATCAATTTACATGTACAGAAAGCCTAGAGGAAATACTTAAATTTTTCCTTAATTGAGAAATAAATATATTTATAACGTACTTAACATTTAAATTTTGTATGAATAATACAAAAAAGATACATTCTTGCAAATATTTTTATTTATATATTTTTTGATTATTATTTTTTAAACTGCAGAAATTTAATTCTTCAATGACTCAAGAAGAAAATGTTTAAAGTAACAGCCAAAGAAAATGATCTACACCAGGGGTGTCAAACATGCGGCCCGCGAGCCAAAACCGGCCCGCCAGAGGTTCCAATGCAGCCCGCGGAATGACTGCAAAGTGAAAAACGACTTGCTGTTTGCATAATCTGGTCGAGATTCATTAAGACTTTTTAGAGCACTATAAGATGATCCACTAACTACTAACACCAGCACTACACCCCTGCATACAACACTGTCCAGCAAGCAAACTGTTCCTGCTGGAGCAGAGGGGTCCAAAATAATCAACTTTACCTTCTTCATTACAATAATCTTATCTCTTCTTTTGATGTAAACATTACACTCTGCGTCAGGTGTATGTGAAACCTGTGTGTTTGGTGTGTTAGAGTAAAATATTCTGCCCACTATGAGACTCATCATGGCAAAAATACAACAGCTGTTTTTGTAGAAAGATAGATCATTAAATGTGAACATTTTCAGAATGTACTTGTACTTTTTTGCACTAAAACAAAGGGAAACATTTGGAGTTTTCCTTGTCTTTAGATTATTATGTAATGATTTTACTGGTCCGGCCCACTTCAGATCAACTTGAGCTGTATGTGGCCCCTGAACTGAAATGAGCTTCACGCCCCTGATGTACACTGAAATGCAAATTAGCCTATATAAACTAATGACAAATGGTTGATTACTATATAATGGCCACCTCCGACAAGGCAGCTGGCCAATAATAGTTTAGGATTTCAGGGATGCTACTGCGGTGTCCAATCAGGGTGTCCATGGCCTCTCCTGATAAAATGGAGATTAAATGCGGGAAGCGTTCCTTTACATTCATTATGTCGTATTGGTCTGAAAACAATGTCATATTTAGATTCTCCAATGAAATAAAGAGTGACTACATTTTTAAAAACCCTGAGTAGGAGCTCATGACTCATGAGCTCTGTGCACGGATGATCAGGAAAAGTTAGGTTCTTTAAAAAAAAAAGTACCACTTCCTGACGCAGCGTGCTGGCAGCAGCGTAGCTCAGCGCGTCATCAAACCCACGCTGACGTCATCAGGATGTAAATACAGAGACTCGCGGCCCTGTCGGTCTTTTTCTCCCCCGTGCGGATAGGACAGCACGCACTCTCTCTCCGTCTCTGGAAGATATAACATCTCAGCGTCAAAATGATCATCTACAAGGACGTCATCACCGGTAACGGCTTGTGTTTCGATTACTAATCTCGTCCGTGTAGTTAGCTGGACGACAAAGGGATTTCTTGGGGCCGTGTTAATGCTATAGACAAGAGTTTGGTTTAGGCCCGAGCTAGCTAACTCGTGTAACCATCGGTGAGATGCTAACGCTATACGGCTGCTGATCAAAATGGTCACCACTGACTGTGTAACATAGCCACCCTGTTGGCTAGCTAGTGTTGTTAAAGCCGGTTAGCTCAAAGCCTTGTTCGCGGGTCAATCTGAGTTTTAAATAACTTCGATTAACACCAATTAGGCGCTGTTTAATAACGGAAACGTGATACGGTAAAAGGGGTTAGGGATAGAAATATAACGGTTTTCTTAAAGTTGAAGTGAACGTGGCCTTTTGGCGTTTATAGTGTTATTTATAGGAGATCCGTCTGGATGTTTCTAGAATAAGCATCAGGCTCGGTAACGTGGCACTCTGCTTTATTCATCACATCAAATTAACCCTCCACCATCTTTTATATGATCTTTTTAACCTTTGTGAAACTGTTTCCGCTTACAGGAGACGAGATGTTAACGGACTGCTACAAAATGACCAACAGTAAATGCGGGCTCTTCTACGAAGTTGAAGGAAAGGTGAGTCAACATTATCCGAACACAGGGTGATGAGATCTACCGGTATGTATGTGATGGGAACTTCGGCTCTTTTCAGAGAGTCGGTTCTTTGAATTCGGCTTCCGAACAGCTCTTCATTTAGGATCTTTTGTAGCCGTATATTTTACCGTAACTTTACAAAAACTAATGGTTTGTGTGTTAAACAGTTATTTCGTACAGTGTTTTTATGAGAAGCCTTCAAATTGCTTAGTTTTGTTACAAATCCATGTTACCTTTGTTTGGTATTTTAAACCTTTTTTTTGCACAAATTATCAAAAAACTGCAAACATATCCACAGAACCTGAACCAAACTCAAGCGAACATTATCAATGTCCTCAGTGCAGGTTGGCATTGAGAAAAATCCGATGCCTCAGCTTGCATGGGCTGATTGGATATCTCCTCTGATGGCCCTTTTCCACCACTGAGTTCCAGCTCTACTCGACTCTACTCGGTTTGGGTTTCTTTTCCACTTGCCCGAGTACCGACTCAGTGGGAGGGGTTTCATTCACATAATTTTGAACGCAACACAAACACAACAAACAACAACAAATGGAGGCAATGGTGTACTTGCTGCTCGGTATGTGGCTTTTTTGTCACATGCCGAGCGAGATAGGAAAGCAAAAGAGTACTGATATCGTTTTTAAAAAATGGTAAAGTTGATTCCTGTGTTCGGCATCGTGCTCATGACTCATGGAGACGTCTTTCTCTGACCAATCAGTGGCTGGCAGTCCGTCGACGTCTCCTTTTTTAGTATCGGCTCAGCTCGCTTTGAACCAGAGCAGAGCGGGTACGAAAAACCTGTATATGACACGAAGTGCCGCGCCCGTGGAAACACAACACAAACATGGTAGAGTCCAGTAGAGTAGGCCTAAGACGGGCCGGTGGAAAAGGGCCATAAGTGAGTATTTGCCCTGTCTTCAAGAAGACTTGGAAGGCCCTTTGGTAGGAACAGATGTAGCCACGATACATAGCCTCCCCTCCATCACCTTCACCAGACGTGAGCAGAGTTGGGACTGAGCACTGAGAGCTAAGCAGCGAAAGGAAAAACTGGGAGCCGGCTCTCCAGATGCGAGCCGACTCTTCTGATTCACTACAAAACATCGACTCTCAGAGACACATCACTAGTGGTCACAGTCCGGATGTATTGTTCTTCATCATGGCTGACCGATGTTGGGCTAAAATGTTGACCACATTTTGAAGTTTACCCTTTTAAAATTTAAACACAGCTGTGTCGGTGGTAAACCAAGATACATTATACATTTGCCAAGTCATTAGACAAGGTGAATCGTCGTTTTTAGGTACTTGCTAGGGAGAGATTACCCAACCTATTGTCAATTGAGGACTGATGTTTCAGTTCAGTGAAAGAATTGTTCAAAATCAATTGGCTACCCCTGAAAGGGTTAATGCAGCTAGATCAGATTTTTTTTTTTAGTTGGAGTATTCATTTGATTGGAAAACCGTACAGTAACAATTTAACACCGCCCCTCCTCACAACAATAAACGTGCCTCCATTGACAAGGATCCAGCATGCGATTGTGAAATTGTCCGGCTTCTTTGTCAGATGTCAGTCACATGCCTGGCTGTAATCATGAATCACGAATCACGTCACTTTTTGATGACTGAGCCCTTCAGGTATTCAGTAAAGAAATGTGACCCGCCTTAGTGCTTACGTTAATCCCTAAACCCAAGAGACACAAGATTGAAAGGAGTTTAGGTCTTACTGAGGAACTTTTAAATATTCAAAAAAGAAAAAATCTAAAACATGCCTCTTTTTTTCCCCCACAGGTTATTTGAATCGTATGTCTTTAAAGTTTCTTAAGTGGAAAAGTTAAAAACCTTTTCTGATTAGGACATCCCCTGTCACAACTAACTGTGATCAGTTTCTTGCAATGCAGCCTGGCATTAGTCAACAGACCTCTCAATGTTAAAGGACAGAGGCTGATTTAGATTGTTTCTGAATGGCCACTGGAAGTGTCCTCCGTCCTATGGGGTTAAGTTGGCAGGTTATCTTGCTGCATATTGTCAGTTAAGTTTTTAATTTAGATTTGTTTTCATATTTACAGACTACCATCAGGAGTGACACCTTTGATGATTCTTTAATCGGGGCTAACGCGTCTGCTGAAGAGGCGACTGAGTCAAACGACCCTGGCTCTGTGTCTGGCTGCGACATTGTCCTCAACCACAACCTCCAGGAGACTAGTTTCAACAAGAAGACATATGGTCTTCACCTCAAAGACTACGTGAAGGCGTGAGTATGGGTTCTGTAGACAGCCAAATGCATGGTCAGTGCTCTGCATCAACATATCAGGTATAGAAAATCCTAGGGATGTAACGATACACTCAAATCACGATTCCATTCGAATCCCTATTCTCTAAAGATTTTCAAGAAACCTGGATTGAACTCATAATTTAAATCCCTATTTTATTTCAATTCTCAGATATGGACAGTTGCATTAAATATTTCTCTCATATTTATTTGTAAACATCATTTTTCATTTTTAAGGTGAGTTGTTACTCAAATAAAACTACTGCACAATAAAATCACTGTACAAAAATACTTTGTTGGAAAATTTCAGAACAATTAGAGAAATGGAAAGTGAACAATTCCCAAATGAAAGTATAAAATATTAAAACAGATGAGGTAAATCTCTTTTAAATTAGGGATGTAAATTTCAAGTATTTTCCTTGATCGATCTTTGGAAATGCGATAGATCAATTAGCGTTTAATAATTGAAAAAAACGTGACAATTTTCCATGTCAAAAATGTCTAATGGGGTTTTTTCCCCCCAAATCAAATTTTCCTGCACGGCCTAGTGTATATTACCGACGGTAATAAACAGCTATTGATCGTATTGAGGTGTTCAAAATGTTAACACGCTGATTATCAATGTGTGGAGCAGGCTCATAATCTCCACGGACGCATGGTCATAGAGGGAAGACTTCAACAGGACAACTGAACAGTGGTGTTAATTTCGTTAACGAAAATGATGACGATAAACGATAATCTCTGCGTCTAGAGCTTGATTTAATTCAGTTTGGTGATACATCAGACACATTTAGTAAGTTTTGATCAACTCCTTGTTGAATGATGCAGATACATTTCAGAGTGCCGTGAACTGACTGTCTGACCAGTGCCTCTGTCGCTGCGAGGTGCATTCAGGGACCATCGTAAAAGTGCAATACAGCCCTTATATTGTGTTAATGGCATTTTTATTTGAATCAACAGAATCAAAATATCTTCATAGTGGTCACATCAAGAGTGTTTCCTTTTTACTTTTTAGCAGTTAGAAGCTAAATCATTAAACTTAAGATATTACACAAAAGTGTTAGAGTGATATATTGACTATTTGAACACTTGGTTATCCTGATACTGATATCTGATCGACTACATGAATTATTTTAAAGAGAAAATGATTTGGCAAAATCAAAGACTAAAATTTTTTGAGTTTCTGCTGACTAAAACTAGACTATAAAAAGGGCTGAAAAGACTAAAACGTGACTACAACTAACAGGCATTTTCCTCTTAAGACTAAGACTAAATCAAAAATGGCTGCCAAAATTAACACTACTGAACAGAATCATATTTGAGACTCGGTGTCCAGTTTTCTGTCTACTTGTTTTTATTGAGAAAAATAAGCAATAAAACGCAGTAAGGTGTCAGCCAGGAGCAAAACTAGGTCAGAATCAGTCTGGCAGCTGAGGAAAAAAGCGCTGGTGGAGACCTGTCACTCAGCTGCAGCCGCCAGCTGAGCGTCTCCGCTGATTCTGATTCATGCTTTAAACTCAAAACGCCTCCACTCAGCGAGTAAAAAGAGAGCAGTGCAAGAGACTTAATGATGTTGAACAAGTGGGGTTTAATGCTAATAGCGCCTTCCACTGGCAAGAAAAATAATATCGCAATACAAACTATGTTGAATCAATTTTAATCCACCCCTATATGTATCGCTTTTTTACAGTCTTTCGATATAGCGTTACATCCCTAGAAAATACACTAATGCATGCTAAACAGGAACTGTTACTGATTTCACACTCTGCTTTTTATGTCCAGGGTTAAGTTGCACCTGGAACAGACAAAACCGGAGAGAGTGGAGAGTTTCATGGCGAGTTGCAAGAAGGAAGTGAAGTGTATTCTTGACAATATCGGTGACTTCCAGGTAACTACACAAAGCAGAGACGCAAACGTTGAAAATAGACAGCACTTAAATGGTCAACTTTAACACATCTTTTTTTTTTAAAATCTTGCTGCAGTTCTTCACAGGACCCTCCATGAACCCTGATGGGATGGTTGCACTGCTGAACTACCGCGAGGATGGTTCCACGCCATACATGCTTTTCTTCAAAGATGGTCTGGAAGAGGAGAAATGTGTAAGTAGTCAGTTGAATCTCCAAAAGATCAAGTCACATGAAACGTTGTCTTTTAATGAATTCATTTTCAAGCTGCTGTAGCAATTTTTTCCTAGAATCATAATGTTTAACAGATAAAATGTATCAATTTAATAAGAGTGCTGCTTTGGGCTCCTGGTACTGTGCATTGTGCCAGCTGTTATCGTTAAATTAGCAAGCTGTGAATTCAATATTTGAGAATTGTATACAGATATAAAATGTAACTGTACAAAGGCTACATAACTAAAGAAATTCAGCAGTGCTGTCCCCCTTTATCTGCCCTGGACAAACCTCATTCTAATGTTCTGGTTCATACTAAGGGCTCTGCATATTTTCCTGTTTGTATTACTCTGTGTGATACATAAACACACTTTTACACACCTTGTATAGTAACATGCATTTCTTTTCCTTGCAGTAACAACCTGAAACAACAACTGCTGCTTTCCACATGGCCCAACGAACAGACTGATGGAGCACTATTTTACATCATGCCTAAACCGAATTATTCTTGTAAATTGATTAAAACAACATTCTCGTTATAGCCCACTGCCCCACTACCAATTATAGGACATCAAATGTGATTGGTCACTTATGGTTTACATTTCCTTTTGGCTTCTGCAGTTTGATTTTTGATGAAGGATTGGCAATGTTTTTTGATGTGAAAATTCAAAAAAGAAACCCAAAGCTCCAGCTACAAGAAGTACATTTCTTTCCCCCAACAATTTTAGTCCATGGTTTAAACAGGTTGACTTCCACAGACCTCTTTTGTTTTTATTGTTGCATTGAGCAAAAATTCCATCTACAATGAAAAGGTGTGTTGAATTTGAAAATAAAATCCAATGTCCCCACCTCAGTTTTGTCACGTTTGGAGTGTTGAATTTGTCTGTTCTTTACATAGAAATGTCTTACCCTACTACTAAATGGTCAACTTTTTGGTTAATCTTGAGACATTTGGGTCTATCATTTGACCGGTAGCTGATATGCACTTTGTTCTTACATGCCTATTGTTCCACCTACATCTAAGGAGGAATTATATTCAATGTTCATCTCCTTACCAGAGTTACTGAATCTTCAATCATGGAATCACTCAATTCTAGACACACAACACTAGGCTTGAGTATTTATTGCAAGTGAATTAATGAGCTATAATGGATGAAATGTAAACAATGAAAATGAATTAAGTTAAATGACTTAGAGTGTACAGAAGAATTGATGGTGGAATTTTTTGACACTCTGTAATGGAGTTGAGCAATGAAAATCAATTTGAATTGGGAATAAAAAATGAATTTCTATTTTATTTGCGATGACATATTAGACACCAATCCTTTTATCACAGCACCCACAAATGTCCCTACTTGGGAACTCAAAGCTGCCCCTCTGGGAGTCCAGCTATACAGTTAAGGAAAACTGGATGGAACCAGCATCGGAGCACAATAGGAATAGGTGAGTCATTGAATAATTTTATTTGTAGAGCACTTTTCAAAACCAGGTTACAATGTGCAACAAATGGGCAGCAAAATAAAACAGGCAGATCATAAGAACACACAAGTCAAGATAAAGAAATAAAACATATTTTAAAATGCAACAATAAAAGTCTGATCAAATCCGGGAAGGCTCTGCAATAAAGGTCTGTTTTAAGAATGGATTTAAAAGAGCTCACTGACTCGGCACAGTTGATCCCCAGGAGGTCAGGCTGCTCGGTTGATGAAGAAAGGCCCAAAGGACTCAAAGTTAACAAAAATTTGAATTTAAAAAACCTTGATGGTAGATTGATGTCAACTTACAAAAAGTTCCTTTAAATGTACAAAAATAGAGCAGTTGAGTGACAACCAAAAGAAAAAAAGTGTTTTCACAGAGAATACATCATCATGATCCTGGTTTAAATAATATGCTACATTATGTTGAAATCCCCCTTAGATTTAAAAGTATATGCTTTATCAACGAACAAAGTGTTCTTTAATGAGACAGAATGATAAGCAACATATGTTGCCTTTTAGAGTGAAATAGTTAATAGTTAGTGGGAGGGTAGAGGCACAGACCTGTCCATGGCACTATGAGTTAGATCAGGGGTGTCAAACTCATTTCAGTTCAGGGGCCACACACAGCCCAAATTGATCTGAAGTGGGCCGGACCAGCAAAATCATAACATAATATGTTTGTATGGTCTTTATTGCCATGATGAGTCTCACAGTGGGCTTTTGCTCTTTAAGCACTGAGACCTGCTGCGAACACACCAAACACACAAGTTATCCATTCACCTGACACCGAATTTGATGTTTACTGCAAAAGAACTGATAGATTATAATAATGAAGAAGGTAAAGTTGACTATTTTGGACTCCTCAGCCCCAGCATGAACAGTTTGCTTGCTGGACAGTGTTGTATGCAGCGGTGTAGTGCTAGTGTTAGTAGTTAGTGGATCATCTTATAGTGCCCAAAAAAATCTTTATGAATCTCAATCGGATTATGCAAACAGCAAGTCATTTATTTGATCACTTTGAGAAAAAAAGTCCTGAAAAAAAAACGCTTTTCAGCTTCTGGTTCACTCAGTCAGCACCATAGACTGTATAAAATATGCTGCTCGACTGCTGTCGAGCTATTGTGATGTAAAGAGGCTGGTTGACTAGCCAACAACTACAGTGTTCCCGCCTGTCAGTCAAGTCAGCTGTGCCTCTCATTGGAAAACTCATAATCTCAATATCTTCCAAATTGCTGCATTAGAAAAAAGCTCAACCCCTACAGTGTGTGCCGATAGAGAAATGAGCTATCCAGACTACACTCGTCTTTTGTACCAGGCTGTAAACATGTTTATTTCTACTGTAAAGATTGTCTAGCCAGCCTCAAGCGGATCCTCAATGAACTGCAGTTTTTAGCACTTCCACATTGGACTCATATTTTATAGACCAGAGGTTGCCGCCTGATCTCAACTGAATTTTGCAAATAGCAAGTAATCTATCTTCTCACTTTAAGAAAAAAAGCATTGTTCAGGTTTTGGTTTACTCCTATGCTTTTATGTGACCCCCCCAGAGGACAAATCTGAAATAGTAGTTACTTTCATTGAAAAATTCCAGTTAATGAGTTCTCTGTAATTTCTTCACTTTGCAAAGTGGTTCTGCGGGCCGGATTTGAACCTTTGGCGGGCCGGTTTTGGCCCACGGGCCGCATGTTTGACACCCCTGAGTTAGATGAATGAATCATTGGAAGACAGGGTGGAAAGAAGGAGGGGGAAAAGCTCCAGATTTATCATTGTGGCAAGAAGAAAGTTTTATCAAATAAAAGGCTTCTGAGCACATCAAGGAAAGATGAAGTGTTTGGTAAAACATACGCAGAGTTGCTACCAGTTCATCTTCACTAGTCAGTCCAATCAGTCTACTGAGATCCAGGTTGAAAACCACCATTTACAGGATATCAGTGACCCTGTGGCTGAGGTGGCGTGAGTAAGTGCTCAAGGAATGAAGGGAGATGGAACTGAGGCCAACCTGCCAGTCAGAGAGAGGAACTGTGGGTATAAGGCAACAATTAAATGGCCTTAGGCAAATGATGGGAAGAGTGGGAAACAATTAACAGGGGTAAGGTAATGCTGTTAGATGGACTTAACAGAACGTAAAAAAAAACTAGATAAGATTGGAGACACTGTCTATGCCTATGGTACTGAAAGATTTGGACTCACAGTAAGGAGGAGAGATTGCAGCCATGTAAGGCTAGATGACAAAAATAAATAAACCAGTGAAGGAGTAGAGGCAGATAAGAAAGCAGGGAAAAGGGCAATGAGAGACAGAGAATGAATACAACTTTTAACACATTTTTTTCAACAATTAGGGGTGAATGCAAGTTTTGGAAACAGAAGTCCGGTGGGGTAAAGTAGTCTGTTACCTAAACAAATTCACTTTATGAATGGTAAATGACTTTCAGCACCACATGAAGTCAGTGTGGACCAACCATATCCAATTAATAGACATCTTTGAACACAATATTTATGTTGATATTAAGACAAACTTTTGTCTTAAAATAAGAAATCCTCCAATGCCAATGACAAGCACACAAGACCGCTAAGAATGAGACCTGGGTCATAATAAACAAGGAAAAAAACTAAGTCCAGATCAGGATAATACTGATTTTGTGTTTTTGGATTGTTAGCTAGCATAGTTCTTTGTTTGATAATATAGTTTTAATGTGAATATGAAATCTGCTTAACAGTATTTCAAACTGTCACTTGTTACTTCATATTGAGAACTACTTGTCTTCCAGCAGAAGATAGTCTGCACTAACACTCAGGCCTGACAGAGTGCTCTGGTTGATCAGTCATCAGAAAGTCTATTTCGCTGAGTTAACAGTGACCTGGGAGGACTCGTGGTGGAGTTTTATGACAAAATAAAAGTTTAGATATGCAGAGTTGGTAGCAGGAAGCTGAACAGCGAGGATTGAAAGTTAGGGTTTGTTTGGTGGAGGTAGGATGGAGAGGGTTCGTAGCATGACCAATTATCTTATTACTGGGAGTAATCAGTGCGTGGACAGAGCTTGCGTAGGACGGTAAAGTAGATGTCAGACGAAGCAGCAAAAACAAGGCACTGAATCTGGATGAAGAGAAATAATGTTAGAATAAGAGGAAACTGTTCATCTCCTTTATTTTTCTCTCTTTTCACTCTTCTCTTCCCCAAAGCAAATGGGGGAGTCGGGAAAGGTGGATGTGCACAGCCTAACCCGACAGGGATGAGCTCTAGCCCAAACAGGCTCTGCCTTCCCTGTCCTCTGTCTTTTATATAAAATTTCTGTTCTATCTCTTTCTTCCTTATGTCGGTGTGAGGATGTGGCGGGAGGTGAGAGCTGGAATGGAGGGGGTTAACTATGAAGCCTCCCCGGGGTGCTGTGGGTCTAACTCTACAAAACACTGGTGAAAAGAGGAGCCCATTTGATAACCATGGTGAAGTGCTGGCTATTGCCTCCCATTTATTCCCATTGCTCGGGTGTTGTGGGGCATTAGGGGCCATATGGTAGATTACGTCACTGATCAATAGAGCAGAAACATTGAGACATAATTAGATGGGGTTCTTCACCAAGAGTTTATCCTTTTCGTTGAAGCTTTGTTACAATTGTTAATTTGAAAAAGAAAGTGATAAGCAGCAAGATGCTTTTGTAGACATTGAGTAAATAGTCAATAGTTGGTGCTTCACCTCGAAGCAGTTAGATGTTATAGCATTCACTTCTTTATTGGCGAGACGCTGTCTTCTTTTTCACTGGAAGTCCATCAAAGCTCCTTCCAGCACTCAATGGTTCAAGGATGTCATGTCTTTTCTAAAACTTGAGAAGATAAGATACTCACTCAGAGGCAACTCTGGAAAGTTTTATGATAGGTGGCAACTCTTTCTATCCTTCTTCAATACTCTGAAGTTTTTACCTCCTGATTAACGACACCCCCACCCCCAAGTCTGTTTGTCTCCTTCTTACTTTATTTTATTTATTTTTACAAATGTGTATTAATTCTGATTATTAATTCATTTTATTATATTTAGTTTTATTAATATATTAATATTATAACTGCTATTAACATTATTACTGTATATAGATAATTTTGGGAGATATGTCATGTTTGTTTGTTTTTTTCTCTATGCTCAATGAAAAATTGAAAAAGGAAATTATGGCTTGTTGTTTTATTATTTTTGTACTTCAATATTTGGGATGCACAGTATTCTGTTGCAATAGTCACTCTATACACTATACATGTCTTTGCTTTTGTGACTTCCAATGTTGATCTGTCATTGTAAATTTGCCATATTTCTCAATAAAAATATAAAATATATATATATATGTAAAAAAGTTCGTGCTTTTTAAATGTAGCCAAGACATTCTATAGCTGTGTTAGAACCCGAAGGGAACATATTAGTGTAAACTCCTACGTGGCTTCAGTGGTGACTGACTTTAAAAGAGAAAGATGTTGATGCGACGTTGTAAATAAATAAGTGTTCCACATATTAGTCCGTGTTGACGGCTGTTATTGACAAAAGTAAAGAGAACAGACTTTACTTGAAAATTAGTTGCACTTTTAAATTATTGATTGCATCCACATACTGTCTGTACATATGCTCCATGTTGTTGAGTTGTGCTATTTATTTTGACGTGTGCTGCTGACCTCTTGGCCAGGTCGCCCTTGTAAATGAGGTCTTGATCTCAATGGGACTCATCTTGTTAAATAAGGGTTAAAAAAAAGAATTAAAAAAATATATATAAGAGAGACCAACTTTAAAAACCCTCAATCATTTACATGATAGTATAACAATAACCACAGTAACGGCTCTAAAGTAATGTGGACATAAGACCACATTTATTAAAGTGTATTTTAGTTTCTGAAATGACCTTAGTTTCAATTATTCTTATTTCAGTCAACAAACATGGTAAAATAAAGAAAAGGGTCTCACCCAGTTTGGCCCTTTCCAGCTCAATTTTTTTTATGTTAAGAAGCAAATTACTGCCTTGTTAGAATATTGGAAACAGAGTTAATGGCTATCCAGTTTCTATAGTAACACTTGGAAAAAATGCACCATGGTTGGAAATGTTCCCTGGTATTTTACTCTGAAGTGTGTTTTCCTCTGATTCATTGCTGCCGTTAAAATAATTACGGGGGTATTTCTTGGGAAACAGTATCACAAAGAAAATACTCAGTTGTTTTGTTTTAGTTGAACTCACAACTGCAACATCTTAATCAGTGAGGCCAAAGTGCACATGCAGATAGCTGGTCAAATGTTACATACCAAGAAGCCTGGTCGCTTCTAAGTCTCAAGATTAAAGATCGGAGAAGTTGTGTGTGAGAGAGCTTTGTTTTAATTGACTAACACAAAAAGCACTCAGATTCTATTTCTTTGACTTCTTTAATTTAACATTGTTATTTATTCACAGCATGCTAGCTTACACAGCATTCTGTCCCACCCTGTGATAATTATCAAATAAAAATCATGACACAAACAAAAATCACGCACCACCTAAGACTTGTGATAAATACTATTTTCTTTTTTTACATACATATGTTCAGGAAGTCATTGAAAGAAATTTAACTTCCTAACAAATATGAAACAGTTGGAAGCCTAGGAACATTTTAGGAAAGAACTCCCATGAAGACCAGCATGAGGTACCTGGCTCGAGAGGAACTTGCTGGATCTAGGCAGTCTGCATCTCTTCCTCTTCCTCTGCAGACTGGTAGTGTCTGTACTCAGGCTTCAGCTCCCAGGTGCTTTTGTGAGCGCCCTTACTGTTGTAAGTCCCGATGTCTCTCATGATGTCTTTCAGGTAGGTCTGGAATAACAGGTCATATGTATGATACTCTGACTCTGATGCCTTGTTTCTAAATATAACGTGACTGCATTAAGACACTTGTTGGATTGTTCTCTCATGACTCTTTAATCATAGTGTGCGAGAAGAAACAATCAGGGTGTAGTTCCACATTCATTTATATGTACTTTTCCCTGAGGTTTGAATGAGAAGGTTGATCCCACTCTCAGATTTGCCAGTAAGATAAATTCTACAGCCAAAATAATAAAAGGCCATAACCATTCACCACCAAACACAGAACCGACTCCTTTACAGAGCCAGGGTACCCTTTATGTATTAAAAACAAACTTCTGACACTGAACAGGATCTGTGGAAGTCATTTTAAGTGTGAGACCTTTCTCTCCTACCTCCACTAGGTGTCTCTGTTGAGCTGGTAGAGTCCTGCGTGCCGAGCCTGATGAATAACTGATGTGCTACGAGACTTTTCATAATGAGCATTTCGGTTACTTTAGTTCAGTAAAATTGAGTGTTAGCCAAGTGCTTCAGGAGAGAGATGATGGTGTGGAGTGTATTGCGGCGTTTGACTCCTACTCAGCCGATGGTTATGCAATCAGATGCAATCAGAGGGAGAGGAGGACCTCAAGGTCTAATCAGCACCTACACAATGCTGTTCTCTGGGAGCTGGAACGGATCCACTGCACTGTATCGATTCAACCAGTGTGTGTGTGTATCTGAGTGTGTGTGCGTTTGTGTGTGCGTGTGCTCATGTGCATGTTGGCCCAAATTTCAGCCACAAATGATAGCATGAACAGGCATGAACGTCAATCCGTGGGCGATTTGTTCAAATTTAACAAAGGAAGGTGGATAGTGGGCAGGTGTATTGTTTTTTGGTCTTCCAGCTATATTGTGTGTGTTTTGTATGTGTGTGTGTGTGTGTGTGTGTGTGTGTGTGTGTGTGTGTATGTGTGTGTGTGTGTATGCTCACCACAGGTTGTTTGGTTATGTCCACCAAGTCCTTAATGTTGTAATATTGATGCTTCTCAAAGGCGGAGAAAAGCATGTCCAAGACAACCTGTCGCTCGGCTCGCACCATCTTCCCCTCAGACTTCTTTTTCTTTTCATGCTCCAGCTGAGAATTATACAGATTATTATGACTTTTAACATTAATGATGACCAAACTTGTTGAAGTGAGAATCCTAATATCACTTTTGGGTTTCACTGCAATGTTAAAGTTTTTAACATTTATCTGTACTTATTTAACATTATGTCAATAATGAACAAAATTATGTTTGAAAATGATAAAATATTTGAATTCTTTTTGAAGATGCTGTTTCATTAACAGTAAATAAGCATGTATTTTCTTCATGTACACTTGGTTGATACATTTTCTAAACTTCTAGTTACTTTAAGTCATAAGTTTGTAGATTCACAAAAGACACATGAAAACAGTCAAAACCCAAGCATGAGAGCTTGACATATTCCGCTCTTAACCCTCTTATGACCATAATTATATTCAGGCTGCCTGGATTTATTTTGATTTTATGGCTGTAGAATTGTCAAAAAATGTGCAATGAGTGAGTGCTTCTGCCCCTTTTCCAAGATAACTTCAACTTTCAGTATCTGGCAGTTATTCAACATTATTGTGTGTTTCTGACACTGTAATATTTAATAACGTTCGTACTGCAGAAATCCTAGGGGCTACCGTAATGGCAACTATATGGGCACAAAGGTCTTTCTGGTGTTTTTTGAATTTTCTAGATAACCTAAACGGTTCAGGAGTTACGGTTTTGAGAAGTATGCATGTCAAATCCTGGCTGCGGCGGCGACGGTTTGGGAACAAGAGGGTTAATCTCAATTTATAGGTAGATTTCCCAAAACACAAACAGGGCATCCCTGATGACATCACTACAATGTTGCAGCTTGTTTGTCAGACTTAAGAACAAAGTACACATAACTAGGATGCAACACACAACTTTTATCTTAAACATGTTTTGACATTTCTTTCTTAAACCACTCCAATTAATGTTTTGCCCATAAAAGGCTAAAAAGTAGACCACCACATGTTCAGAACACCTTTACATGTTTGACTGACTCACACTGAATACACAGAATCCACACACACACATGCACACACAGCCTTATTCTCACGTTGAAATCATGGTTGGCCACAGGCTTGAAGATGGTAGTGATAGCTCTCTCAAGCTGCTGTGACACTCGCTGAGGCTTGGTGGACTCTGTTATCTGCAACCTGAAACACACACACACGAATAAAAGTTTGTTTTAGGTTTTCTTTGATTTGAATGACCTCTGCTAAAACTGAGAGGTCTGGAAAGCCATTGTCTTCGCTCAGAGATTACACCAACCGAATAAAAAAAAAAATGCACCTGCTCTGACAATTTCTGCTGTCTTCTAATTGTTGGACATTTATGTGTCTGAGAGCTAGAGTGATACACCAATTTATCTCACACACATGCACATCTGCGCTGCCATGACCACATAATATCTTGCATATCTTTCTTTGGTGGAGGGACATTGTCAGCTAGGAGCAAACAAAACTGGAGTGAAAAATGAAGAATTACGAGTCAGAAAAAGTACAACCAGGCCCGTCAATGTTTGGTTGGTACTCTACAACACATCACAGTACCATTCTGTAATCTCTCCTGCATGAAAGGTAGGTCTTTATAATACACATCAGTTACCAAAGTTCTTTCCTATAATATGCTATATGTCCTGATTTCGATGGCTGAGAGCAATGGTCTTACACACCACAGCAAACTGTGTTGTTTGTTTGCCTTGGGTTATATTTTAGCAGTGCATCTGTCACAGTGATGCTGTTGCCATAGCAATGCCATCCTCTAACTAGCTAGAAAAACGGATTCCAATGAAAGGAGATGGAAGCCATTGAAAAAAGGCAGAGTAGACTCGAGTGGTTTGTGTTCACAAATTAACAGTGGCAGCATTTCCCCCTCTTAACAAACAGAGACCTCTCTGCTCCTGCTGGAATTACAGATTACGGTTATTGTGTCCAGAAAAACAAATTCAAGAGTAGCTATTCAAAACAAATGGAGCCCTGAGTATTCTATACGTTCATGCATCACATACTGTAGTCTATATTATTCTATTAATATAAAGAGTAATATATGTATAGTCAATGATGCAAATGCTCCAATTTACCGTTGAGATTGATATTGAAATAACACACACACTGCACACTGCACACTGTTGAGTTTTGTGAAGGAATTAAAATTTATACACCACAGACTTAATAGTCTTCAGACATGTTTCAGTTTTGTTTTGTTCCCCATCCCCATTAACAATGCTTGGCCTTTAAAACAGTCCTGATACGTCTGTGCTACGGACATGCCAGACTCCAGCTGCTACACCTACGACTATCTGCCTCACCACTATCATATCTCTCCTCATCTTCTCTATCCCTCTTTCCATCCCTACGTGGTCAAGGCAGATGTCTGTCTAACATGAGTCTGGTTCTGCTTAAGGCCTGTTAAAGGAAGAAGTGCTCTGCTCATGGTGGATTAAGATGAGATAAGACAGAGTTCTGTCTGTAAGAGGGGACTGGATCTTACCCCTGTCTTGATGTTGGGTCTTTGTTAATAATATAACAGAATATGGTCTAGACCTGCTCTGTTTGTAAAAGCATCTTGAGATAACGTTTGTTGTGACTTGGCACTATATGAATTAAGATTGAAAACCAAAGGGGACAAGGCCTTTTCAGTCAGGGCTCCTACATTCTGGAAAAAGCCTGCCAGATGAGATCAGACTTGCAGAGTCAGTCCCATGTTTTATGTCATTACTCAAGACACATTTTTACAGGAAAGCTTTTATTGTGTGATTTTATTGAATTTTAGCTCTGATTTTAAGGGTCTGTTTTATAAGTTTGTAGGGTTTTTAAGCTTTTATTTCATTGACTTTTTAATCACTTCATTTTGCTTTGCACTTCTTCTTGTTTTTATTGCCCACTGTAAAGCACTTTGTTACTTGTATTGAAAAGTGCTATATAAATAAAGTATTATTATTATTATTATTTACTGATTGATCGATACTGAAGGTGTGCCTCCTCCAATCATATTAGGATTCTTATTAACATGTTAGGGTATTTTTGTATTGTGTTTTCAGGGGGGGGGGGGGGGGGGGGGGTTTGTCCACCTGGGGCGCCATTGGCCAAGCGGTCTGAGCTGGTGCCCCATGTACAGGGGCGATATAGTCCCTGTCGCAGTGGTCGCAGGTACAACTCCCGGCCTCTACCATTTGTTGCAGGTCTTCCCCCTCTCTCTAGTCCCCACATTTCCTGTCTCTTACCAGCTTTCCTATACAGTAACATGCAGAAACCTCAACCAGAACCAGACTTATGTTAGACAGCCATCTGACTGGACTGTGTTGGGATTAGAAAGAGGGATAGAGGGAGATGAAGAGAAAGAGAGATGAAAGTGGCAAATATCCATTTCTCTAACCTCTAGATGCTGTTTACCACTCTGTCAGGTTTAAGTTTATGACATGTGATCCCTACAACACTCATCATTGCACCTTGTATATAAGTGTTGCATGGTCCTCTCTGGCTAAGAGAGTTGATTTGTTTGTGTATATCTATAAGGCCCTAACAGGGAAACTTCCAATGTACATTTCATCTCTCATAGCATCTCTCCTTATTTTGGAGTTTGAATTTAAGTATTATTATACCATCCATCTCCTTTATTTAAAAAAAAATGTATCCTTTTATTGGCTCAATCTGAGGAAACTTTTCAGTAAACCACAATGAAATGTAAACTCACTCATTTCATTTTGTAGTGATTCAGTCTCTTCAGACTGCCAGAGGAACAATTTAAAAGTTGACTCACTTCTTCAGCTTCATATAGTTGTCATTGACGACTGGTCTGCATTCAGCTCTGTGCACCACCATCCCCTCCAGACTGATTCCATCTACAACAAAGACAGTGACTCAGCCGCATAGACATGATTCATGATGCATGACCACACACACAGTTTGTTTGGGGAGGGGGGGGAGTTAATACAAGTCTTTTTTTTTGTTGTTGTTGAACATTTGCACATAAAAGCTCTTTTAAATAATACACACTTTTATAAGGGAACAAAAAAAATAACTCAGTGGCAACAGAGAAGACAAAACTGTAATGGACTAAGCATGATTTATGGCATTATGGCATTTTAACACCATATATTAGCTGTCTCTTTTTCTTTGAAATATCCAAGTCATAATCATTGTTCATCATCCAAACTGTCATGATTACATTTTTCACACCTCTGGAAACATTGCATTAAAAAACATGCATTGTTCATAGATACTGGCTTAATGAACTGACATACTGTATTCCAGAGAAGATTCTTTATAATGTGAGTAGAAGACCTTTAATGTTCAGGCTGATTTGGGGATCTGATTTGGATGCTCTACCTGGACTAAAATGCGAGGACTGATGCTGGATTATGCTTTTATTTATTTATTTATTTTTTAAATTCATGGACATGAACAGTATGTTATTTTGTATCATACTGTTTTGTCAATTATATTGTACTTTTTGACAACAAAACAAATGTGCATGAAATGTATGTAATGAGAACCAAACCCAGGGTTGGGGGGGAGGGGGGGTGTATATGTAGTTGTTTGTTTTCTAATTCTTCTATTGTTTTGTATTTTATCATTGTTATTGTTGTTTGTTATCTCTTTCATTTTCACTGTCAAGTTAAACTACACATTTTTTTTGCTCTTGTCCCCTTTATTTAATATTCTTATTATTGCTTTTATTTTTAGATTTTTGACTTATTTATTTTCAAACTGTGAATTTCAATTCCATAATAATTTATATTTCTTTTGTGTCTTTATTTCATTTATTTGACTAAAATGTAAAAAAAAAATAATAATAATTAGCACAAATGATTATCTTCTTATTATCTGACTTTAAGAAATATAAATATCATAATAAAATTAAAAAAAAAAAAAAAAACATGCATTATTCAAAGGAATGTAGCCCAGATTTTTGTGTATGTTTTTACGAAGTTGATGATCTCACAAAACTGATCCTCCAGACATCCTGAATCGTTCCTAGAATTATGCGTTGGTATCTTTGAATCCATATTGTTTCTACCATGCACCCACGAATGCGGCATTGAAAAAACACACACACAGAAGTTCAGAGAAGATAAAGTGCTGGAGAATCCAAGTTTGGTATTAGTGGTACTCGCGTTGAGCCAACGGTAGTCACGAGAAGCCATCGCTCACTCCAGTGAAAGCAGAGATTGGACAAAGTGCCAGAATGACAGCCCTCTTTGCAGCACTTCATGGCTGTTTACCAAACTGTCACTAAGTGTCACTTCACATGAAGTCACACTCACAACACTGGAGGCTCTCTGTACAAAGAGGAGGGGGGGGGTTATAAGACCAAGGTCAGCTGTGGATTTTTTTGCTTCATTGTGACCCTGCTCTCTCAGTTGTAGCATATAATGTGTCGATTCTATGGAGCCCCTCTGGTGACATTTTGGAAAAGTATAATAATTAGTATTAGTAATAAGGCTGCTGTGAAATATTCATTGTCAATCATCTCCATTCAGAGACTGTTCATTGTTGTGTTAGCTGCTTTCAAAATGTGTACACGTAGGTGTAAACTACTCCTATTTATGAGATATGCAGATGTAGAACACTAATATGTGATCATTGTATTCTGTTTACTGTTGAAGTCTGTAACTTGTTAATAACGCATTCTGCAGTGATACAACTCTAGCTTTTTGCCATCATGCTCATAAGCACAAGCACTCACACGAAACTAAAAGCCAGATTCAGCATGATCCACCAACACACCACCGGCACCATCGATCACACATGTATCATCATGAGAGTGATGGAGCGTGTTCATACGCACAGATGTGAAGGGAAAAGAAACAAATAACATTTGGACATCTGTCCTCATATAACTCGGGTTACCAGCGAAATGTGTGAATAACGATAATGACTGAATACCGATAATGACTGAATACCGATAATGACTGAATAACGATAATGACTAAATAACGATAATGACTGAATAACGATAATGACTGAATAACGATAATGTGTGAATACCGATAATGACTGAATAACGATAATGACTGAATACCGATAATGACTGAATAACGATAATGACTGAATAACGATAATGACTGAATACCGATAATGACTGAATAACGATAATGACTGAATAACGATAATGACTGAATAACGATAATGACTGAATACCGATAATGACTGAATAACGATAATGACTGAATAACGATAATGACTGAATAACGATAATGTGTGAATACCGATAATGACTGAATACCGATAATGACTGAATAACGATAATGACTGAATACCGATAATGACTGAATACCGATAATGACTGAATAACGATAATGACTGGCGTCTTGGTTAAAAAGGTGATGCTGTCTCTACAAACCGCTATAACATTTGTTGAGTGCACACAGATGTGCGCTAATCCGTCACCTGTATGAAATAAATGTGTCCTCTGTGATCTCTGAAAGATACATGTTGGCCATGAGATAATCGAGACAAGAGATCATACAGTTTGAACCTGCATTCATGGATGCAGCGACAAACTGTTAACAGCCGATGGTTTTTCAAAAGTAATTTTGAGCCCATGCAGTGATTTCCACAACAGAGTCATAGAGATAATTCAACTACATCTTTGACTACAACAGAACTGTGTTTATATGATTGCAAGGGGCGTTGGATGTCAGTCATAGTTGTGTGTAATGACAATTACACAATTACATTATTGCTTCTGCTGTGAAAATTCAGATTTTATGATTTGACATTGGGATGAACACAATTAATCGATTATCGATTGACTTACTCGAAACACACATTTTTGTTTTCAATTTTCCGTCACGTGGAACAAACATCCTGTGGTCTCATATTACACTCAGCTATTAGAGAGGTGTTTTAAGTTAAAGCATGTTTCGATGTGATTCAGCTTTTTAAGGTGTTGCGCACAGCGGAGACGCTCAGCTGGCGGCAGCGCGTCAGGTCTCCACGTGCGCTTTTTAAAGAGGATCAATACACAACTACTGCCAACAACGACACGGACACGAAGGTTGACAAATTTAAACAGGACATTCCCCTACCTTTGGATACAAAGCCAACAGACTAGTGGGAATTGGTAGTGTGCTATATTTGCAGAACTGCAACATCAGAGCCGTCTGAGCTTTTCTGCCACTGGACTGATTATGACCCGGTTGCCCTCCCGGCTGACACCTAACCGCGTACACATGTTTATTTTTCTCAATAAGAACGAGTAGACAGAAAACTGGACACTGTGAGTCTGAAGTACGTTTCTGTTAGTATTATGAACCTTCACATTATAAGACTATGTCCACGGAAAATATTTTTATGGGCCTGATCGTTGATAATCAGTGTTAAACATGCACATGTATTCAATACAGTCAGTTATATGCATTTTGTTGCTGTAGAAAATATAATTTAGGGGTAAAAAACTTATTTGGCCTTGTCTTTGACATAAGAATAATAATGGGTTTTTTTTATTGATTAATTGATTGTTAACATTTCCAAAAATCAATCACGGAAAATACATAAAATGTATATCCCTAGTTGACATGAATGTTAATGATTATTCAAACTTGGGCACTAAAGTCTTTACCCCTGACTCATATAATGGCTCTACTTTCTCGCTGTTAGTAATTTCATACAGGTGACTTGTGGATGAGAGCACATCTGTGCGCACTCAATGCATGTTGGAGCTGTTTATAAGAGACAGCATCACTCTTCCCTCTGCTGGATCACATAGCCGCACACTGTTGGTGTGTGTGTGTGTAATGGAACCATCTATATGTGCTTGATGGCACTTGGTAATGTCTGAGGATTATGATAAATTTAGCTTTTAGGTGTGGGAGTGGTTGTGTGTATGTGAGCATGTGCGAGACATTGGACATTGTCCCACTGCGAGATGTATTAACAAGTCACAGACTTCTATAATAAACTGACAAAAAACTAGCCAGTCACGTATTTGTGTTCTACATCTACATATCCCATAAATACAGTTAGCCTAGACTAGAGATGTCAATTTTAATTCATCTTCGTGATCGATCTTTGGAAATGTTAACAATCAATTAAAGATTTTCCACAACACAGCCGAAACAGAATGTTGTGATGACGCAAACAAATCCGCAGCCAGAACACTCTTGTCTGGATAAGGGCCAACATGTCTGCATCCGTTATTCCTTTAAATGCAGCACTAAAGCGTCTTCTAAGCAAAGAGGTTGAGACGGACCATGGAGTGAAAACAATAAGAAATACACTCTTAGAGTCTGTCAGCACACGTTTCACTGATTCGTATCCTCTGCACTTATCGCGACTTGTACTTGATCCGCATTACAAAGATCATTACTTGGATGTGGGACTAAAGCAGCACGCATGAGAAATGATCCAGGCCGTGATGGATGCGGAGAACCCGCTTGGAGACGGAGAAGTACACAGCGCAGGAGAAGGAGAAGAGAGCGCAGAAAAAAGGACTCATCTCTCTGAACCAGATGAGGGTCATGCACCCTCGTTGTCTGATATGTTCAATGAGAGCCTTGATTTTAGTGAGGTTAGTACACAGTCAGAGCCATAAATGCAATGGTAGGGGAGACCGGGAACAGTTGTAACGTTTTTGAAATTTCTGTCTATAACTTTGAGCTCTTTTAACCCAGTGTGTTCAAACTGCTATACAAACTAGCTTCAAGTGTCTGCTAATAAATGGCCAAGAAAATGCCTGTGCAACACAAACAGAAAATGCATGGCTTAATCTCAAATCCAAGGAGTGAAATGTTACAACTATTCCCGGTCTCCCTATTAATAATTGGCATAATAATTTATTTCGGTGTTTCGGTTTTTCGGCCTTGGTTTCCTCATTTTCGGTTTAGGCCAAGAATTTTCATTTCGGTGCATCAATAATCTAAACTGGCTAAAACTACCTCAAACAATCAATTAATATCAATTATGTCATTTTTGCTTTAGTGTTGCTTGTGCTTTCGATAACTCATGTACAATTAGCAGATATTACTTGTGTATTCAGATTTTATCCATCACTGTTAATCTATCAGCCATTGAAACATCTTCACAGCTCTGCCACTTCTGTTCCCAAAAATTTTTTTTTTTCATTTTTTTCAAATATTTCTTCCAACAGTTTTTTCATCAGCTGCTGTATCTAATTATTCTACTTTCCATCCCACAACCTTTTTTCAGAAACCATTTCAAGCCACTCCTGTTCCTCTTGAATCAGTAATAGGAGCAGCTTTCAACGTTTCTCTTCAAGTTTTTAAATCAACTGTGCAGAAAATGGAGGAGTCCAGCTGGTGAGCGTTGGTGTTATATTGGCAACAGCTTGGCCTATTGTGCATTGTTGTATGATTTGGCATCGGTTGTATCTGGACGCAAAGCTCCAAGAAGGAAGGCGAAGAAGGTGCTGCATTTACACACACCCTTCAGTTTACAAAAAGCATCAGAGAGAGATGATACACAGAGGAAAAAACAGAGGGAAGAAGTCTACAGGGAGCTTAAGAGGACAACAAAAAGTGGCAGGCACGGATGACCAGATTGACAGGCCTACATGACAAGCGGAGGAAGGAGACAGGCTGTCGAACTTATTTTCATATTTCCTCACAATTCCTATCGTCCAATGAGGGGCCTCGGGTGTGAAAATGAGTAAAATCACAGGGACACATGCCAGTTTCCCTCCCGCATTTTCACACTTCCCTCACTAACGTCTTTCCTTTTTGTCGTAGTCCTTCCCACTCAAACTGTGGGGGAGAAATGCAAAGAAGAGATCAGAGAAGAAGTCTCTATCTCTTTCAATCGTCATCGAGAGCGACGTCAGTTTCTGATGACGCCAGCACAGCGGGATCTCCTGTCAGTGGCCTTTTACCGCTCTGTGGGGTCTTTTGTTTCCTTGTTTCCACAGATAATGCTATTTACCGTCGAGATAACAACAAAGGTGGTTAGAGCTGCCTCACCGTCAGTTCTTGTTTGTTTGCCATGTCCCTCTAAACGAAAAAAAGGATGTAAAATCTATTATTTTCAGCAACACCTAATTATAGGCTATTTCTACCTGAAAGGGCACTTCAATGCTCAGACACCGGATGCCAACTCTGCTGTTACAAAGCTTCTTTCTATTCATGAACTATTTCATGATTCAAAACTATTTACTGATAAGTCATTGGAGCTGTGTTCGTACATCATTTAAAGGGCCACAAATGTTCCTGGCATGATGACGCACACAGTAGTTTGAAAAATGACACATAAGTATTAATGTGCAGGAAATAAAGAAACAAAGGGTATTGATTTTGTTCAATTGAGCAGCACACTCTTCACTCACAATGTTAACATTTCGGAAATGCCTCCTCAAATCAACATGTGGGAGTTTGTTGAATCTGTTTACAATCCTAAGTACGCAAACATTCAAATGATGCAACACTGAACAGCTGTCTGTGGAAAGGTTATGTTTTAGTGCTTCTTAGTGTATTTATGGTTGTTTGTTGATGCTGCGTGGCCTATTTTCAAATCGTGTGAGTTCAAGAGTGGTGGTATAAATAATGTGAATTCTTAGAGCACTGCCTGGTTCATGCTGAGATGTGTTTCAGTGGTTACTTTTTTTTCGGTTTTGTTTTTATACGGCATTGTGACATATCCTGAGTTGTCTGAAGACTGAAATTGCGAACATCTTTTAGCATTCTTTGGTGACATAAAGACAAAAATTCACCAAGTGTTTTTTTCATTATTCGATCAGATTAAATCAATCAAACTATTGGCCATTGTAGTTTTGCTAACATAATCAAAACAGAAGCTTATTGGTCATGGCTGTTTTTTCTTTTTTGTCATCTCCCTCTATCCCTCTTTCCAACCCTGACACAGTCAACGCAGATGGCTGTCTAACATGAGTCTGGTTCTGCTCAAGGTTTCTGCGTGTTAAAAGTTTTTCCTTGTCAAGGTAACTTGCTAAATGCTGCAATAGTGCTCTGCTCAAGGTGGATTTAATCAATCAATCTTTATTTGTATATCGCCAAATCACAACAAACATTATCTCAAGATGCTTTTACAAACAGAGCAGGTCTAGACCATACTCTGCAAATTATTCTCAAGATCAGGATAAGATCCAGGATAAGATCCAGTCCCCTTTTACAGACAGGACTCAGTCTGATCTCATCTTTATCCACCATGAGCATTGCACCTCGCTTTAGCAACTTATAGGCAGAAACCTCGAGCAGAACCAGACTCATGTTAGAAAGCCATCATGCCTCGACTGAGTTGGGGTTGGAAAAGGGATAGAGGAGATTAAGAGAGAGAGAGAGCGATGATAGTGATGAGACGAATAGCAGAAGTAGTAGTGGCTGTTGCCACTGGAGTCCAGCATGTCCGTAGCAGCTGGAGTCTGGGAACATGATGCAGATGGATTAAGATGAGCTAAATAAGAGTTACTTCTGGATCTTATCTTGTCTTGATGTTGGGTCTTTGTTAATATAACAGTACGGTCTAGACCTCCTAACACGAGCGGTGATTTGGCAATATATAAATCAAGATTGATTGATTGAATTGATTTTTCAGCTGCAAATTGATCTAACATGGTAAACCCCATTTACATAGAGCAGCATTGTTCATTAAGTTATGGCACAAGAAATAAAAAAAACAACAGTAACCATGTCATATGCAATAAAGGAAAATTCCCCTATTGCAACAGCCAATAATATCCAATAGGAATATAAGGAGTTTAATTCCAAAAAGAAACTTGATCCAAATTAGCTTTTAATGTGAAATAACAAGCAGGGTCAGCTCAAAGGTACTTTATTATACTCATCTGTAAGTACCTCTCTCCTTCTGCCCCAACAGAACTGGAGAATCTCCCTTTTCCCCTGAAGTTAGAAGTATGGCAGTTTTTCCTGGCACTGTTAACCTGCACTTAATAATACGCTTAAACTGTATTCATTAGAAGATTATACTCTATCTAAAGCTGTTTACATGACTAATGAAATGTATTTTTTCTTTCCTCTGCATACTGAGATGAACCCCAGTCTGGCAAAGTGTTGGCTAGTTGGTTTGTTTACAACACACAGGCAAGAGGTTGTTTTGTTGTAGCAAACTGTGAAAAATAAATAAAATGAACTGTACCTGAAAGAGAGAAGCATATCCCCTAATGTGTTAATCTGAAAATATAACATTCATCAGGTCTTAGAGTCAGATATTCAAACATGTGCGGTGTCTGCTTTATTGCTGCCTATGTCTGCGTCCTGCTTTCTGTTATCAACAGGCTTTATACCATGATTATTGATTCAATCTTTGTGAGTTTTCTTAAAACCCTTCAAATGAGCTGGTTTGATGTGGCAGATTCACAGTAGGGCTGAGAATTTCAAGCCTCAACATACAATTCGATGTTTACTGGCATCTATATGGTGATTATTCTTAATTGTTGAAGAATTAATGGTTATTTATTCGACGATGAACACCCGCAGACGCGGGCTGAAAAAACAATGTTCTTAATGTTAATGATGTGGATCTTTAATTCTGTTTGTGTTGGGTCCAGCGTTCTTACAGTAGTTTGAAATCAGAATTATAGACAACAGCACAGCAGCATTTACCAGTATCAGGGCGAGGAGCTGATGGTAGCAGGCACTTGAGGCGTCAGTGCACGACATTTATGTCAGTGTTAGGGATGCACAATATTATCGGCACATTATCAGTATCGGCTGATATTTGCTTTAAAATGAACTATCAAATATGAGCCAACACGCCGATATCAGCTGATATAATTAACTGATAAAATAATGGGCTGCTGCACACATGTTGGGCTCATGTTTTAAGTTAAGTTAAGTTTTCCCAGTGTGATCTGAAAACTTCTAGCCTTAAATTTAAAGAGAAAGTTACCATTTCCATTCTGTAAATCCCTATTGTCACATCTATCCAGTTATTTACTGTAGGTCCAGCCTGCATCACCCATCTTCAGGTGAGAGCCTTTTTACCTGCTGTCGGCAAAATAGCTATGAAGTATTTGTCGACACCTTGTACTTCAGGGGAGATATAATTTAAATACATGGTTTTAAAATCAAAAGGTATTCTTGCATTAATACTTACTGTTTTGGCAGCTTACATTTCTTAATGGTAAGAGAATAGAATTGTGACATGCTGTCAAACAGAATCTGAATTTAGAGCATCATTAAAACCGATACAAAGGAGCTGAAAAGACAGCAATGAAAGATTCAAATATACATAATATAGCTTTGACTTGAAAAGCATTACTCGGTCTGTCATCACGATCTATTCACTGTCGTCTTTGTTCCATTTTTCAGCAGGATAGAATGGCAACAGAGACACAACACACAATATCACCAGCATTATCTTCAAAAAAAAAAGACTGATGTATTCAGTGTTAATCAAGGCTGAACACATGCAGGTGCAACTGCCATGGTCACCATAGTAACCATTGCATGCCACCTGACACCACGTGTCATCCGACATTCCATCAAGAGTTTGTCGATCTTCAGGAAACAAATGCTTCGCAGTACATGTCACAGATCTCACTAATGTTCATCTTTGCCACAAATGGATGCAATTATGTGCAATTATTGGCTGGTAAGTGCCACAGCACTTGCCAGCAACACGTCTAAAACACGCCCACACACAAGAAACATGTGCACACATGCACAGACTACTGACTGTAGAACAGCAACATCTCTATTGTTGAGTAGTTGCAGTAAAACTGGGTATCTAATCCATAAAGAAATAAGGAGTGTTTCCTTTCTGTCACATAAGTTTTCCTTTTCCTCTCTTAGGATTCCAAAAAGACAAATACCTACATCCACAAATTCAGGAGGACACACAGACAGCAAATTTGATGGACAAGACCAGGATGGCATGTGTAGCTCAAGGCTTTCATGTGTGGGAGGAACACTTACGACAAATAGAAGACTCCTGAATGTTGGCTTCCCTTTAAGACTCTAAAGTGTTAGATCAATGTTTTGGTCCGCACCTTCTGCAGACATTCAGCATCCGAATTCTCCTACGCACCTATCATTCAGAACTACTCAATCTGAAAAATAAAACCTGAAGCATTATACACAGAAATCACAACTTTTTCAGCCTAGCTGCATGGAGGATTTCTGCCAGGCAGCTGCTCTTTGCTTTTATTTAAAAATATTGATGAAGTACCACAGATACAACGTGCCTCATGCAAAACACAATATGGGATTGTTTCTTTCCTAAGCAGCACATACAACCGATTTCAGTTTGTTTGTCAGATTCACTAGTTTTCACTGACTGTTTCAGGGGTACAAACAAAACTGTATGACTTGGTCCTACATGTCATACCATTGTAACATTGTAACATACCAGTCAAATGAAGTCTCTGCAGGGTGAGCACTTGTTTTACAACTTCAATTAAAAAAAAAAAAAAAAAAATTTAAAAAATGTTGATATACACAAAATGTGATAGTTTGCAAATCATCGAAGCCCTATACCTCATTGACAAGAGTCCAAAGATGACATATGAAATGTTAAAACTGAAATCTGTACATACTGATTTAGTAAAAAACATATGTTCATTTTAAATTTGATGCAAGCAACACATTCCCAAAAATTTGAGACGGGGCAGGTTTGCCATTGTTCTGCATCACGTCTTCTTTTAGCAACACTCAGATTTGGAAACCGAGGAGACCAGTTTGAATGTCCCGTTCTTGTCTGATATAGGATTTAAGCTTCTCTACAGTTCATGGTCTCCTTTGCCATGTTTTCTGTTTTATGACCTGCAAAATATGATAGGAGGCAAGTCCAGACTGCATACAGGCCAATTTTGAAGTTTGACAAACTTCTGTTTAACAGTAGTCCAAAGCTTGATCCGTAAGGCAACTGGACTGGTAGAAATTCTTGAAGACGTTTCACCTCTCCTCCGAAAGGCTTCTTCAGTTCTGACCAGACTGGGGAAGAGCTTGAAGATATAAGCCATTAACAGTCGTGGGTGTGTCCAAGAGTCCAAAAGGGTCCTATGTGGGGTCGTTAGTCTAGTTCCTGAAAGTCGTTAAGTACCTCCTGGCAATCGTTAGCCTAGTTACTGAAAGTCGTTAGGGTGATGGGTCAGCTGTGAGTCGTTAGAGTCACATCGTCTCTGGTGTGAGTATGGTCTTACTTGTTTTGACAGAGAATTCAAAACAGCATTGTATGTGGGAGAAGTCCAGTTGCCTTACGGATCAAGCTTTGGATTACCATGACCTGGATGGCTGAGAACCTTCACAGACTTTTAACAGGCAGAAACCTCGCACAGAACCAGACTCATGTTAGACAACCATCTGTCTCTACTGAGTTGGGGTTGGATTGAGGGATAGAGGATAAAAAGAGAGAGAGAGAGATTATTGTGATGAGATGGATAGTAGTAGTAGTAGTAGCTGTTGCCGCAAGAGTCCAGCACATGCGTAGCAGCTGGAGTGCTACAGTTGACTTAGTTCAGATAGTACTGAGTAATGATTCACATTAACAGCAAAACTAACAGCTCCTCAACAATTCATTGCAACCCATTTTGTGTTCTACGTTCAGCAACATTTTTAAATAAACATTACTTCTTAAATGTCACCACTACCTTACTTCTGTTTCCCCTTGGATGAAAATATGATCACAGATTAATTACTAATTAGTCTGTCCATAGAAAAATGATTTTATGTAATGTTAATAAAAAATTAGCATTCAAATTCATTTTCACTTCCAAGACAATGCTCCTGTTAAAAACAGATGTGAAACAGCTCATAAAGAAAGCAAAGGGACAAAAAACCCTCGAGCACAGGTTGACTTTGGCTCACTGACTGGGAATGCTGCAGATTTGGTCCAAAACAGAGCTGACCACATTTTATCCAGTAGATAGTGGGAGTTTGCCTTTTTAAGACAGTTAATCAGTGTTATAAAACATGCTAGAACTGCAACCAATGCCCACAATTAGAGACATTTCTGCAAATGAAGCAGTACATAGAACATCCTGTTGCCCCTGACTAATCTGTCAATCTTGTTTACTTCTAAAATAAACTCCTCATCTCTGAAAGATAATTATTATTTGTCTCAAAGTTCAAATCTGTGGTCAGACAAAAGAACAAAGATTCTCCATTGAGACTAAGGCAGCAAAACCCCCTATTATGGGGCCTCAATCAATAAAAACATCAAAACAAAGAAACCGTGTAGAGGAACTTAGCTTCATTTAAAGTATGTTAATTATTTTAAGTATCACATTCAGCGTATTCTTAAAGAGTAGAGAAGTGAAAATGGTTGAGGGAAGACAGTAGAGAAGAGAGAGACAGATGCAAGGGTGAAGAGGTAACTTGTCCACCCCCTCGCACTCATCTTCTCTGAGGCCTTTTCCACGAAGCTCTGACCTTCCTAATGTTTAACACAACAAACAGCTTGCCGCCCACTAGGTCTCCATCCACCATCACCGTCTCTGGATAAACTCTCCCTCCTCATCTGTGCTTCGCCATATATCAACCACAAACACACCGAGCCTCCTCATACTGGAGTTAGAGCAATGAATACACATGTCAGTCAAAGACCTCAACACAACATAGGTGCTACTCTTCAGTATTGTGAGGTGTTGCAGCTCAATAGTTCTTCTGAAGTTTATCAACCTTAGTGTGTACAGAACAGTAAAGTCATGGAATTTCTTAGAAACACAAGATCTGACAAGATGCAAAAACTACTACTGTTACTGTGCTTCAGGCTACACATGTGACCCAGGTTTTCTCTGAGATCAGTCTCCAATAAGCCTTTTTTTGGATGATTCATTGCTTTTGGAAAATAACACCATCTTGCCTATGATCTGGACTCAGATCTGATAAACACACGTTTACCCTTTTATTGTAACACCAATTGGGATTTTCTAGGTTTACAGCAGTTGAAGCTTCAAAGAGTCAAATTTGGCAGGATGTGGAAACAATGTGCACAAACATTTGCATGCCATCTTTTCGAACACAGACTAAAAAGAACCTCTTTATTAAAAACATACTCACATACACTTTATACTAGGTGTGAACAGGTGATGGAAATAATGAGGTAAAATGTGATTTCAGCAGATGCACACATTGTTCTTCAGATTGGCCCTCAGAGCCTCTTGGGGTATTGTGAGCATGCTCCCCAGGAAGAACAATTTGAGCATTCACAAACAAAAAGCATCCATATTGTGCATGACCACAGTAAAATGAAGCAGCTGAAGAATGTACTGATCTTACCTCCACTTTTGTGCTAGTATAGAAAAAGAAATGTGGTAAGGAGATAAGAGTTTTATCAAGCCATGTAGATCGTAAGAAGATTGGTTATGTAATAAATGCATCAACAACCAAAACCACAAATTAGGAGTGCCTTTATCTAGAAGTAGGAAGAGTGGGATTTAAGCTCATGAGCATGCATGTGGTTATTAATTGGAGGGAGGAGAGCCGGTATAAGGAGACAGAGGTTTATGGAGAGGAGACCGAAGCCGTGTCTCTCCTCTCTCATCATGGGCAACATGCGATCTCTGGATAATAAGATGGACGGGCTAACAGGACTAGCCAGGAATCAGACAGAGTTTCAGGAATGTAGCATGTTGTGCTTTACGGAGACATGGCAGCATCTGGATATTCCTGACCACAACGTCTCCATTGACGGCTTCCAGACTGTTTGGGCCGACCGGGATAGCACAGAGAGCGCTGTGGGCCTCCAACTATATATATTATCCGCACAGCGAGATCTCACATGTCATACTGGTAGCTGTTTACATCCCCCCTCTGCCAACCCGACTACGGCGTCCAACGTTCTCAAAGCTGCCATAGCCAGACTCCAGACAGACCACCAGAGTGTCCTCTTCCTGATCTACGGGGACTTCAACCATGTATTTATTTTCCACATAGCTTATTCTGTCTTCTGTACATACTTTTATTATCAGTATTTTCATTGTAATGGTATTTATATCTTATTAATTACTTCTTCTATTAATATTATTAGATATTCTTAATTATTGTGTATAGGAGAAACTTTAATGACTGAATTCCCCCTGGGATAAATAAAGTATTTCTAACTTAATTAAGTAAGGGACAGTGTATGGTTAGCAGGTAGTTATGAGGACCCTGTTGCGAAGCGCTTATTATCCGGCTACAAACTTAAGATAAAAAACATTAAGAGATACATTTGTTGATTTAGAATTATTGATGTATACAGTTTTTTAAAAATTGTCCCAGTGATTCCACTCGTTGCGAGGAATACTGGACAGGATCCAACACGAAAATGTAATTAGCTTGCCGATTTAGCATGCTAACCAAAACTAACCTTTTAGCCACTTTATTTTGATGCTAACGGAAGGTAACGATTTTACTTCCCCTTATTGTCTGTGGTGTCAACAAGCAAAAGCAAAATGTGCCAGGCTCTTTGTGATTTGACATGACGTGTAATCAGTTTGCCTCAGGCTTTGCTCATTTTAGTGAAAGTTAACAATGGTTGTCAAGGGGTTTTGACCAATTAGAATCAAGCATCTTACAAAACCAGAAGATCAGTAAGGAAGCCGGGTAATAACTGGTCATGAAGATGTGCTTGGTTAAGATGGCTGAATGGATGGATGGATGGATGGAAGGGATGGTGGGTGGGTGTGTGGGTGGATGGATGGATTGATGGAAGGGATGGTGGTTGGATAGATGGATGGAAGGATGAATGATAGTGGGCACACAAAGTTTTAGTCTGAAATCTTCACAACATTGTATGTTGTTGTCTATCCCCTAAATGCCAGCATTAGTTTGTCCTGTTATGTCAGTCTCTCCAGAAATGTAACTCCCAGCAACCAATATTCATGCTTAGGACTGCCTTAATTTTAAAAGTACAAATGCAACAGCATAGGTAAAATGAAACAGCTCTTAAATCCTTCTGTCCCACACTCACAAACAGTTGGTACAGAGTTTTGTTCGTGGGGGGGGGGCACTGATTGGATACCTAAATATAATTTTCCATTACAGCTCATCTCTACCAAGCCTAGAGGCTGCCTCATTAAGGAAATTTAATGATTCCATTCATTAACTTTGAAGTGCTTTGATGTCTGCATTCAGCCCACTCGTTTAGATATAACCACTGTTCGTACGCAACAAATAGGCTTCAAATTGCTGCAAACACAGAGAACAGAACACATCACAGAACAAAAGATCATTATTCCAATGTAGAAAGTATTTTGTTGTTTGCTACATAAAAGGTGACAGGAACAAAAAAAAGGTTTTTCTAAAAGCTGCTGAGGACATTTCTGCTCCTCCATGACAAAACGGCACATTTGCCGATTCTGTCTTGTTCATGCATGAACAAAAGACTTTTATGATCCAAACATTTCATCCTTTTGTCCTTTGACTGTCAAACTTGTCAATCACTATGAAAGTTTTCCGTGGAAAATGTTTAAAACGAAGCCTCTTTAACTGCTCCTTGATTTGCAGATGCAATGGTGACAGTTTTTAAAATCAACTTAATTTAAATTATCAACTTGTTTTTTTTTGGTCTGGTTTGCTTTTGTAGGTCGCATAGAGGCTTGGGTATTAACTTCTGCCTGTTTTGTGCATAGACTGTATAAAATGTGGAAGCAGTATCCGTGACGTCACCCATCTCTTTCTGAAGAGTTGTTTTGAGGCCAATCGGCGGCTGCAGCCATAGTGACGTAAAGAGGCGGAGTTTGAGCCTCCTAGCCAACAGCTACAGTGTCGCAGTCAGCTGTGCCTCTCATTGGAAGACTTGTAATCTCAATATCTTCGAAATTGCCGTGTTAGAAAATAATTCACCCCCCTCACAGTGTGAGCCGATCGAGAAATTAGCTATACAGACTACACTCGTCTTTTATACCAGGCTGTAAACATGTTTATTTCTGCTGTAAACATCGGCTTTTTCACATTCATGTGTACGTGACTTCCGGTAGCCAGCCTCAAGCGGATTCTTGATGAACTGCAGCTTTTAGCATTTCCGCATTGGACTCATATTTTTAGACCGGAGGTTGCCGCTTGGTTTTGTAACAAATTAAAAACTCCTCTCAGGAGCTTTAATAATCATGTCAAGAGTAATACAGTATTTGTGAATTATTGTCCAATGTTTTTTTAATGAAGAGGATGACATTAAATATAACATGGACATATATGTGTTGGAAATATGTAAGGCACGAATCAATGTAAACTACAAATGTATTTCAGTTAGGGAGTCCAACTATAGAAAAGCCTAAGTAACAAGTTAAAACTGTAAGTTATTTTCTTATTTTTACTACTGATCATGTTCTGGGTTATATTAAGACAGGTAGAAATAAGCTTGGGCTTTAGCCAACTCATTTTTGGTCATTGATTGTGTGAATTCCATGGTGTGAAATGGACCTCAGTAAACATGTAAAATTGTGTTATTTTGTATTTTGTAAATCTAGTATTCACACAAACTGTAGACTTTTGTTACTCTGTATAAATAATAAATAATATATATCATCATCAAAATCAAATATATTTTTAAAAGTCTGACTTGAAGTGATATCACTGATGATCATACAAATAGTTATCATTTGTTTTATAAGTAATAGTGTGTCACCTGAACACAGCAGCTGCTGCTATTTTTGAAAACATAGACCACAAATACAAATGTGGTTTGAAATGTATTGAGTCATCCTTGACACCTGTGTTGATGTGAGTGACTAAATGTACTCCTCTAAACAATGTCCAGTGAGGACGAATAAAAATGTAAGCTTACAATTCACATTGTTTTCAATGTTCTTGTTAATCATCTATTTTTTTTTAATCAACATTTTACATAAGTATCAGAATTTAATATTTTTAGAGCCCTTTTTTTCTTGAAAGGCATGATTTGACATTAAACTCAGATTATTTATAAGGTAATGTTATTAAAAAATGCTGAGATCCAAACAGGTTGATTTTCTGTATTAACTTGAGCTTGAATCAGACTTTACGCAGTAGATAGACCTCCATAATGAGTAAAGCAAGAGACTGACAGCTCTGATCTCACACAAGACCCTATTTTAAGTGGTTGCCATGCCAGCTTCACAGCAGTCAATGACTCCATGTTACACCACAAGCTCTTAGAACAGCTCGATGAATAATTCACCACCTTTAAGAGACAGGGAGACACCGTGCAATCAGCTATTTTGGAAATTTCATTCAAAAGTCAGTTTGATAAAGAGACGCAGCAGATGTGACAAACAGATTCTCACCGACTTTGAAGATAACCATCTTCCTCGATGAGCCAGTTTTAATGAACAGGAGGCAGAAAGCAGGTCAAACCTCCCACAATCCTCTCTGCTGCATCTTGGCCTCGTTTGCAATTCCAATTGAGTGTTGTTGATGATGATACCACTAATCAGTTATGATTACAAAATCGCCGTGGAGACAGAGAGAGCTGTCACTCCTGGATCTTCTCCCAGATAAACACACACAGCCAGAAAAAGAGAGGCAGCATTTCGGTATCCCACATCATTTATTCCTGCATTCACTTCGTCTGAACTGAGTGTTTTACCCAAAATAAATCTTCTGTCGTTTTTAATACAGAGCCCCTCTATTTACAGCTCAAGGGAGAAGGAGGAGGCACTTGTTGCTAACCTGTTGCACAAAACGGAAACAAATCTAGAAAAAACAGATCTAGCAGTTTCTTACAGAATTAAAATAAATCATAGACGCTGTCAAAAACATTTCTTTTGACTTTAAAGTGCTTACCTACTCATGGGATCCCCGAGTTAATGAAGTCTGTTGTGATCCTGGCTGAATGTGGCATACCTGTGCAATATTTCATTGCTCATGTAGACAAATGATAAACTGATAAAGCAATTGAGATAAAAAAAATATATATCATACTGTTGTGTTTACTGCTGTTGTTCTGTTGTGAAACTTAACAAAACAAACATGTTATCTATTTTAAATTCTTGTTCGATCTCACACACCTCATTCAACTTTTAAAAGGTGTTGTTCCTCAGTAGGAAATATTTGTTCCCAGACATGAAATACATTTCATGCAGCACTTAAAAGAGGGCCCAAACCATCCAAGGTTGTCTGATAGCTGTGCAATCTCAACTGGACAGAGTCGGCTTCATCAACACATCTGTTAGGCTCTTTTGTTGAGTCACTCTCACACCAAAGAAAGTCAGTTTTACCTGAACAGATTATTTTATTTTCTGCCTCTCCTGATGCTTAACAAATCTGGTACATTTATAAAACCTCCTTTTACTCTGGGTACTTATCTACAACCTTTCTATGTATTATACAGGGCCGTGCAAAAATATCAGTTCCCCTGATAGATCAAATAGATCAAAAGCATACTTTTCTTTCCCTTAAATTTGCGGTGTCTCAATGGCCTGTGTGCCTGTAGATGTTGCTGTTCACACATGCAGGCTGGCTTTTTGAGCCTAAAGCTGCTGTGAACAATAGAGAGAGCAGCAGTGGTTCAGTGACATAAAAGAGAAGCTGAGGGATCGAGCACAGCTAATGAAAAAGCGCAGACAGGAACAAATAGGACTTCACTTTCAAATGATTGCACTGCTGTTGTTGGGCTCTAAACTAATAAACACATCCACAGCTCTTCACAAATGTTGCTGCTCTTCATGTTGCTTGCTGTGTGTCTCTGCCCTGCTTTCTGTCACACCTGCAGCTCTCACACACAGAAATGACAAAGGCAAGCTGTTCAAATTTTAGTGTCTGGAAATATAGACAGTTTTAAGTCCACTTGGGATGTCATTAAGATGAAGATGCAAAGGTAACATTTGTGTGCCTGTTGTGGACTGAAAAGGAGCACAGCACGGACAGTGATGTAACCTAATAACTATGCTTTCTTTTGGTCTGAATAGTCAGAACTACAGACTGAGGCCAGGGTCTATGCCAGCCGTTGCAATTAGCAGCCTGCGGGGCACACGCAGCTTGAAAGCAACTGCCAAGTGATTGTGACTTGGGTCCGTCAAGAAAAACATCTTATACTAACACTGACAAGTTCTTACAAAAATTCCAACATTATTAAATACATTGATGAACCTAGCAACTAACCCATAATGCATTGTGTTGTTGAGGAGGCGCGTTTGAAAAGTTAACATTAGCAGTTCTGTACAGGTGAAAATAGCATGTCTTTATCTACTGTTCATATGCACCTTAACATGTGCTTGTATTTATCTGTCAAAATGTGTTGAAGTTATGTGTTTGAAATGTAAAATTTAAAGCAGCGTAGGTTTAGTATAAGTACTGCTCTTTCAAGATGTTAATAAACATTCAGTGTGTTTGTTATCTTATCTATTTGTTTTTCTTTTAAATGGTTAACTTTGCTCACTGTCTGTTAAAAATCATGTCCTTAGTCTGAAAATCCATCCCGACCAAACATTTAATTGAATAGCCCTGGTCTATGCAGATACAGACACCTCCTCATACTTCTTCTGGATTATGACTGATAACTGAGAAGGATGATTAAAAAAAATCTGGGTGCCCAGGTATCTGTAAATCTGTGGCCTGTTATACAAACTATAAGTCCACACTGAACCATATGTTCAAACTAGTTCATTTTTGACTTTGAGTTTTTCATTGTTTGGTTTCACCATGTGGTAATAAGGTCAATCTTAACTAGTAAAGCATGAAGTCCCAAACAACCTAAATATTGTCGCAATAATCATGTTTTCGCACCACTTGGACTGAAAAGCTGTTTTCTTAATAAGCAGTTTTATTTTAAGTGCTGACTCATGCCTGATTGCCTCTAAACAAGCAACAGCTGAAAATAACTGTGATTAACTCCCTTCAACTGACTAACAGCAACATAAAGGTAGACGTGGGGCGGCTGTTGCTTAGAGGTAGAATTGTTCGACAGGCTTGGGGAAATGAACAAAACATCCGGCTGTGGCTGTGACAAGAATTCTTTCCAATGGCAGCAGCCATCCCGATTTCCCAAGGACCAACTCAAATCACCACCCCTGGGTTCTGGGGAGTCATGATGTTAAAAACCAATCAAGATCACTGTTACGCCTTTCCTTGATCATGGCAAATGAACTACTTTTCTGTGGGAGGCAGAGGAATAGCTAAACATCTGACTCACATAGAAGGAAACAGCAGGAAAAATAAGAGGTTGTTGCTAACGGTTCAGATGCAGCATGATTACTGGTAGAACTGAGTAACTTGAAAAAAAAAAAGGAATACACCTTTCTAAACAAAAAAAAAGGTGAACCTAGCATTCTGCATTTTTTACTTCACGTTTTTAATCATGGGATATTTTAACATTTGCAGTTGTAATCAAGCGGCAACCTCCGGTCTCAAACTATGAAGCCCATGCGGTAGTGTTATAAACTGCAATTCATCGAGAATCCGCTTGAGTCTGGCTGCTGAAACACCGGAAACCATATAGACACCAATTCAAAAAAGATGATCTTTGCAGCATTAATAAGCATGTTTACAGTCTGGTTCAAAAAGGGGGACCGGAGAGTGTGCTCCAATTACAGGGGTATCACACTTCTCAGCCTCCCAGGAAAAGTGTACTCTAGGTTGCTGGAAAGGAGGCTCCGACCGGAGGTCGAACCTCGGATACAGGAGGAACAATGTGGTTTTGGTCCTGGCCACTGGACAGTGGACCAGCTCTTTACCCTTGAAAGGCTCCTGGTGGGGGCATGGGAGTTTGCCCATCCAGTCTACATGTGTTTTGTGGACTTGGAGAAGGCCTATGATCATGTACCACGGGGGCTCTTGTGGGGGGTACTGCGGGAGTATGGGGTTCGGGGGCCGCTACTGCGAGCTATCCGGTCCCTGTACAACCAAAGTGAGAGTTGTGTCCGCATACTTGGCACAAAGTCGAACGCATTCTCGGTGCGTGTTGGACTCCGCCAGGGTTGCCCCTTGTCACCGATCCTGTTTGTAATCTTTATGGACAGGATCTCAAAGCGCAGCCGGGGGGAGGAGGGTCTCCAGTTCGGGGAGCTTGGATTCTCATCTCTGCTTTTTGCAGACGATGTGGTTCTGTTGGCTTCCTCGAGCGGGGACCTCCAGCGGGCATTGGGGCGGTTTGCAGCTGAGTGCGAAGCGGCCGGGATGAGAGTTAGCACCGCCAAGTCTGAGGCCATGGTTCTCTGCCGGAAAACGGTGGATTGCTCTCTCTCGGTGGGGAGTGAGACTTTGCTCCAAGTGGGGGAGTTTAAGTATCTCGGGGTCTTGTTCGCGAGTGGGGGTAAAATGGAGCGTGAGATCCACAGGCGGATTGGTGCAGCGTCAGCAGTGATGCAGACGTTGTATCGGACCATTGTGGTGAAGAGGGAGCTGAGCCGGAAGGTAAAGCTTTTGATTTACCAGTCGGTCTATGTTCCAACCCTCACCTATGGTCATGAGCTGTGGGTCATGACCGAAAGGATAAGATCGCGGATACAAGCGGCTGAAATAAGTTTTCTGCGAAGGGTGTCTGTGCTCGGCCTTAGAGATAGGGTCAGGAGCTCGGACATCCGGAGGGAGCTCGGAGTAGAGCCGCTGCTCCTCCGCGTCGAAAGGAGTCAGCTGAGGTGGTTCGGGCATCTGATAAGGATGCCTCCCGGACGCTTCCCTTTAGAGGTGTTCCGGTCACATCCAACTGTGAGAAGGACCCAGGGTAAACCCAGAACGCGGTGGAGGGATTATATCTCCCGCCTGGTCTGGGAACGCCTCGGGATTCCCCAGGAGGAGCTGGACAGTGTTGCCGGGGAGAGGGATGTCTGGGTCAATTTGCTTGGACTGCCGCCCCGCGACCCGACCCCGGATAAGCGGAAGAAAATGGATGGATGGATGGATGGATGGAAAAAACGGCTTGGCTCTACATAGATCATTTCTCTATCGGCACACACTGTACAGGGGGTGAATTTTTTTCTCCCGCATTTCCAATATGGCTGCCGCCGACTGGCTTCAGAACAGCGCTCAGGAACAGATGGGTGACGTCATGGAAACTACGTCCATATTATATACAGTCTATGGTTGTAACTAGCAGGGACTTGGCTATTTGAAATACACAACGGCTGTATGAAACATTAGCACCAAATTACGAGTCTAGCGCAGATCCCCTAAGGGAGGGTATTAGACCAATTCAATTCAAAACATGTCCCCCATTACCAGACCACAATTTACTGTAATTGTTCCATTTCCTCTACAGAATCCCAAAGCCAGTACTCATAATAAACACACAAGCAATCGCTACACAAGCAGCATTCATTAGAACAGAGGACTGCTTGTTACCTTGCGAGAGCGAAAAGCAGGATATTTAGTGTTTTCTCATTTACATTTGTAAGACCAACTGCTGTATTCTCCCTGTCATAAACAGAGGCGAGATAGATAGGGTATTACAGAAAACCCCTTTATTAAGCTGGACTCCTCTTTAAACAGTCAGTTAAAATGTACTGCTGTGTGATAAACAGATGGATTTGGCTGCAAAAGGAGTTTCATATTCAGACTCACATAAGCTGAGACAGTTTTACACTTCAACAATTATAAAGCGACCCCCCCCCCCCCCCCCCCCTCCTTCCATCTGGTTATGTATGTGTGTGTGTGCATTTATTGCTGGGCTCCAATCTGCATCTTTTTATCATGGATAATTAGGGATAGAAAAAGAAAGAGCCCCGTTATTCTAGATTCTTCAGTTGTTTATTCACATATTCCCCTCTCTCCCTGCATGTGACGCTGTCTGCCCAGTGCCCACCCACTCCTATAAAAAGGAGAGGGAGAGAGATAGTAAGTGAGACATAGGGAGAGAGAAGGAGAATTAGAGCAAGAGGGAGGGAGGAGAGACAGAAGAGCAGCACAGAAAGCCAGTCTGTTTTCAGCTCCCAGTTCACTGTAGCTGCTCTGCCAGACAGCATTCAGCCTTACACCATCACACTCTCCAACACGTTCGCTCTCAGTGTACGACAGCTGACAACACCTTTTCATTTTTTAAAGCAGCACCACAGACTCACAAAACCAGATCCAGAGAAGAAGACAAAGGCAGACTCAAGCTTGACTGCAAACCACACCAGCTCAGAAGAGGCTGGGTCGAGGCTGGAGAGGGTGACTGGAGCATGGAATGGAACCTCAGAAGGATGGAAAGTGAACTGAGACATATCAACCCTGACCTGCTGCAGCCCAGCAAGAGCTTTAAGAAACCCTCCTCGGGAACCATCACCCTAAATGTTGGGGGGTTCCTGTACACAGCCCATCGGACCACCCTTGCCAAACACCAAGGTTCCTTTTTGGAAGAGCTGGCGAATGGTAAGAAGCCTGTCCAGCACACTGATTCCATGGGCAACCCATTCATTGATAGAGATGGTCCAGTTTTTCGACATGTGCTCAACTACCTACGAACAGGGGAGCTCCAGCTGCCTGACGACTTCCGGGAGGCAGGGCTCTTGCGACGAGAAGCTGATTTCTACCACCTGAGTGAACTGGTGGAAGCTGTGGTTGAGTGGGAGAGTCAGAGGGCGGCCCAACGAGAAGCTGCTTTTTTAGAGGTGACAGATAGCCATGAGAGGTCACAGGGTCTAAAGGTGTATTGCAGTGATGCAGCCTTCCTCGACAAGATCAAAGGGCGGCTCGTGCAAATCTCCAAAAGCCGTTTGGATGGCTTCCCGGAAGAATTTGTGGTGTCATCCAACGTGATTCAGTTCCGACACTTCATCAAGTCGGAGCCAGGCTCGCGCCTCGTCCTGAAAGAGGACAGCACATTCTTGTGCACACTTGACTGTCTTAAACTAGAGACAGTGATGCTAGCACTTAGATCGGGCTTCAAGCTGGTCACCAGCCTTGACAGCAGCAAAGGGTCTGTGGTGGCAGCTGAGGCCCTGCACTTTGTTAAGTAGGATGGAACAAAACGGAGGGTATTAGAAGAAGGAAAGAAAACATGTAGTTCTTGATTCCATATCCAACCACGCAAACGTGAGGTATTGACTAGAAGATGTGCTGGGTGTAATGTGTCATTGGGTGAAAGAAGAAAAGATGTGGGCTGGACTGTCTCAGAGCACAGTATTTATATCTTTGCTGCAAACTGTTGGCTTCAACACTGAGGTAATCTTTAGCAATTTGCAGAATCAGCAGAATGGCATTTTGGTATCAACCTCTGCATTGCTTTGTAGTAGACTATCTTTAAAATTCAGAATTACCCAGGTCAAATAAGTATTATTATATATTTATTGCATCTGATCAGGAATCTCACAAACAACCACCTTATAGTATTGAAGCCAAGCCAACAGTGAATCCTGAGATTGTGAACATCGAACACTTCATCAGTGGGGTAGTATTTGCACAAGAACTGCTTTTGCTTCTTTGTCAATGGCTGAAAAAAGCCTGCAAAACCAGCTGTGGTGTGCACTATTGTGCCATTCAGCTTTTACTACAGCCTGTGCCTGTGTGTGTGTGTGTATGTGTGTTTGTGTGTGTGTGTGTGTGTGTGTGTGTGTGTGTGTGTGTGTGTGTGTGTGTGTGTGTGTGTGTGTGTGTGTGTGTGTGATTGTGTGTGTGTGTGATTGTGATTGTGATTGTGTGTGTGGGTGTGTATATGTGTGTGCGTGTGTGGGCTGTTTTAAGTTGATTTAATTGCTTGTGTCTAGTTTATAAGGCTCTCTTGAGCCTTAATGGAAAACTACAACTCACTATCATTGTTATGAATGGACTGACAAAATGACAGATTGAAGCAACAAACCTGTATCTCTGTTTGGGTCATCAAGTTCAATTTAAGTGCGAAGCATTGTGATTATTGTAAGGGCTTTGAATCTAGCATGATGCATGTGCACTGAGAACTGTGTGTTTGTTAGTGCTGTGAGCCTCTGTGGTGTCAGTGCCACAACCATGCTGATTACTTTATATGTAAATATTTTACAAATAAAAGTGACACTGAAAGTACTGGTGATGTTTGGTGTGTAAATGTAGTCTGTGTATGGTTCATGTTTAAGTCATTGCTTGTAAAAGCTAGCCAGGGGAATACTATTTGAGTCATTTAGCAAAATCAACTTTATAATTTAACTCCGACCCCTATAAACATTCAAACCTGTACACTGTGTAACTGTCGACCTCTGAACTTGGTTGGAGAAGTATTAGTGCTGAAATTCCATAATTTTCTGGTGAACAAATGGTGAACTGGCTCTCACTTTGAACTGATCAAAATGCAATATTTTCCTAGCATAAAATCCCCTCTTTTTTATCCTCCTACTCACCTGAAGAACTTCTTTTATCTTTCAATTCTAATAATGATTCAAAAGCATCTACGCCCTGCAGTGTTAAACAAAGAAAACCAAAAGAATTGTAAACCTCTCTTTCAATTTTTATTATTTCACTTTCAAAATCCACCTTTTGAAACAGTTGTATCCAGATTCACAGCAGATGGCTGTACACCAGTTCAGTTCTGTTCAAGGTTTCTGCCTGTTGAAAAAGTTACTGCTCACCACTGATCTTGCTTATGGGTGTACTAAGTTGGGTCTTTTAAAACTGGCAAACATAAAGCACAGTCGAGTCCTGCTCTACATGTGATGTGTCATGAGACAACATTTTTCTTGTGATTTGGTGCTATAAAAATAAAAAAAATGGATGTACTGATGATTATTATTAACACAATTTTGCTTCTCTTCTGTTGAGTCATTATTATGACTACACAAAAATGAATAATAGTTTATTGAAACTTGAATTATTTAAGTGAATTGAATTTTTTAAACTGTAAACAGCATATTGATTACTTTATAACTGTGCCTGGTGGCTTTACAAAACAGATGTCTAAACATTTTAAAGGGGATAGAAATTCAAAAAATGTACATATTTACTATTAAATATTACAGCTGATAGACACACTTTCTCTGTGTGCTTGTTTTAAGAGAAACAAAGAAATAGCTTTAAATGAAAAATAACAATTTACAGTAGCTGTTAGATAGACCACAGTGTTGCCTGTTGTGCTCTATTTTGAGTTGACATTAAAAGGACATGATCAGGTAATGAGATACGTTCTAATAATTTCAGTTTTGCCAATTCAAAACATCAGCACGAGTGAATTTTAACTTCTAACAGACCAGGGTTAGATGAAAAGGAAATGAGAGATGGAGTAAAACTTTGTGCCTGAGAGAAAATTGTCTTCTAAATATTAGAAAGCAGGTTTCATCTCACAGGATGTCAGACGGTTTCTTAACATAAAAAAAAAAAAAGAGTAAAATTAGCTTACAACTTATTTTAAATGAGAACTTATCCTTTGAGACTCTTCAGACTTTGAACTGTTCTATTGTATGCTGGTATGTTATTTACATGTAAATGCTGTGACAAAGTTTTTAAACTTTTTTTTAAAGCTTAGTTTAAGTTCAATGTTTATACCGTGGGATACGGTTAGTGTCTTCGCCCTGAAATTCTTCTGTCTGGCTCATATTTGTATTAAAGTCCTATAATTTTCTGGAAATGAGTGACACAGTAATTTGAGCTGGCTCACTGCAGCAGCAGTGTGCAGTCACTCCACCTGCAGAAGCCTTTGGGGAGTCCCTGCAACTCCTCCCAGATCCAGTAAGGATATTTGGTATGTACGAAACTGGGACAGTCTATGTGATAAATCCTGCCCTTTCCCTTGAGTGGGAGCTCTTTTTATCTCACTGCATTCCAATGTGATGTGTGTCATCATCGTGGTTAATAGCAAAATACTATTAATGAGTGGTAAAATATTTATTATTCAAACTTCAGTTACATTGTACTCAGAAATAAAACTGAGGAAGTCATGTTCTTCAAAAATATTAGTTGACTCACTGGAACTAAATAATTTCGTCACCATTTCTGTCCTCATAATAAGTCTCCTTCTTTTGTGGGGATTCAATAATGCCCCAGCTTATAACAACTTGAGTGAATCAGCTCAGATACAAAGAAATGTGTGGGTTTAAATATTTTTCTATGTAAAATGTTTTAAAGGTAAGTTACTGAACTTGCTTTTTAACCGTCAAAAGAAATATCAGGCTAAATATCCAAGAAATGTCTTTGGCCAGGCGATTAAAGCATGTGCCCCATGTAGTGAGAATTGTGTTAAGTATTAAAGAAAGAGACAAATAACTGATGGAACTTCAGATCTAAAGTACAATTGTTTCAGTCAGTCATTTCAAGATTAAAGTAACATTAAAAAAAGAAAACACTTCTTTGTTCATGTTAATTATTGTTAACAATATAAGGTCACAGGAAATATTTAATCTTGTGCAATCTCCCTCTCCGTTTCTATCTCTGTAACCCTGTTACTGCTCAGATGGTGTCTGTGTCAAGCACCTGGTTTTTCCCCAAACCAACTCCCCAAACCTGTATAAACCCTGAATGCATTCCCACCCCATGAATAAATACAAACATAAAATGGAGTCATGATTAAGGTAAATAATGTTTATGATCAAAAAACATCAGGTTTGGAGATATAATAAGAGTAAAATAATGCAGGCACCAAAAAACAGAAGGGTGCCAAAAACATGGGACAGCACAAATTGGTTATTTTAGTACTCTTCCAAAGTTTTGACAATAGAAACGCAAATAATTACATACCGTATGGAACTGAACCCAACAGCTTGGTGGAAATGCAGCTTTGGAAACATAGTACAGAAACTCTGACGGATGGGACAGAAACATTATTTGATTAAGGGGACTTGATTGACCCCATTGTTGGTAAGATCACACAATCTTTCAAAGGCTGTGATTGGTTGAGGCCAAAATATATATATATATAAAAAAAGCTCACCCAGAAGGACAGTGAAATCAAACACTATTTGATGCGATGAATATATGTTAAAACTATTGTCAGTATAAATGGCAACAAAAAGTTTGAAAACACGTGCCCAATTGCGCAGTAGGCCTTACATATGCATACAGTGGTTCTCCCACAAACATTTAACCTGTGTGGGCTGCCTATACCAATCCGCCTCAGTATCTTTGCTGATGATTTATGCATTTATCATTTTTAACTTGTGTGCAATCGCCATCAATGATCGTTAAACTAATTTGCAATCTGCACTCACTCTACACCCCTCTGTCCATGATCATAGAGGAAAAAAAGAGACTTCCACTCTCATTCAATGCAATAATTGCAGTTCAACAGCTTATGTCAAATATAAACCTTTTCACACCATAGTCGTAATTGTTTTTTGCACCTATTTGTTTGCTAAATTATTCTATTATTCCAGTTTGGATGTACTCTCTAAGTTTTGCTGCATCATTAATAGCCTCAAAAAACAAAGCTTAGAATGGAATTGAGAGCAAAATGTTAAATTTTCAAGTTGCCAAATATATTAACATTGTGATCACTTTTATGTCCAGCTATATTGCATTGTTGTTCTGGCTGGGAGATGTAGGCAAATATATAATGAGTGGAACAACAAACATTATCATTGCATAATCTCATCTGAAGGGTTTAAGTAACTCACTGTTTGGAGAACATTTCCCCTTTTTAATTTTTTTAAAATTTTCTCCTCTCCTTTGGAAACTGCCCAAACACATTTTCATCTTAGGAGCTCTCTTAAAGACGTTACATGCTTTGTGCATAACTTATATTTTTCCAGGATCTAGTCTTAATCTTAAGGAGAACCCTAAAAAGTCATCAATGAAGTTTTTTTCACTGAGAGCAACTTGTTATGGAGGTGAGTTTCAACAAACTAGAACATTGTGAAAAAAGTTCAATATTTTCCATCAGTTATATCATAAAGGGAAAATTTGATTTATTGTAGACTCATGGAATGTAAAAGCTTGAATAGTATATATACGTTCATCCTGAAAGTAAATGAAGCTAGGTGTATTAAGAGAATAGTTAACACCAAGACAACACATTCTTAGGCTAACAACCAGAGAGGCCCGACCAAAAAAATTACCGCCTTACATTTGCAAAGAAATATGCAACTGCATTTGTTATGTCTTTTGGGGGTTACTTGTGGTCAGGCACAGTGCTAGAAAACACTGATATGAGGGTATGCAGCTGGGGGGGAATCACACTTACTGGCCTGGTGTTTGCTGATGGTCCACTAACACTTATTTTGGGACTGACATACTTTCTTGCTTTCCGTGTAATCTAACAGGTGATATTATTAGCAGAAAAGGTTTGTGGTGTTATCTGTGTAGCTGGCACATCCTCAGAACAGTTTGCAGTGGGCAATGCTCTGTTTTTTGTCGGACTGTAAATAGACAAAACACCTCAACTACTGAAGTTGAATGGTCTTTCTTGTCTACAATGTTTTCACCCTTTTCTTCAGTGCCGCTGTTGCTGATTTTGGCTGTTTTTCCATTCAGCTCCAAATGTGTGTAAGCCTGCCAACCTCTTACTCTGGGACATGATTGGCTTTTTGTAGCCATCCTCTTCTTCTCTTTAATGTTGGATGGCAACTAGCGTTTAAGGTTCAATAAGCCCCCCTCTCTTTCCAGTGTTTTGGTGGTGTAATTACAAGCTTGAATATTTTGAACTTTTATAGAACATTTCATTTCTATCAAGAAATATTGTACTAGGATTAGGGGTGGAAATAGAAAACCTGATTCGACTTAGAACCGGTTCCAATTGATCAGTTCCATCAGAATTGTACACCTCAAGTGTTATCGATTCTTCTTAACGATTCATTTCACAGCACAACGTCACTTCACATCATGGTACGTTGCATTACGTCACACACTTTGCGACGCAGAACTCCTTCAACCACAAAATTTAAAGTATTTTCCTCCAGGCTCCAGGGGCCACGTCCAGACTCATACGGCAAAAAATGAGGCACCGAGAGCGGGTAAAATACCTCCGCAATGACCCCTTGGAGGAAACGCGTTTTTCCTCTCTAAATTTAAAGTCTTTTCATCCAGGCTCGAGGGACAAAGTCCGGACTCACGCGGCAGAGAATGAGGTCAACCTGTTGTTCAGTATGTTCAAGTTGAATATGTTCATGTTCAGTCTTGTGCAGACATAATTTTGGAAAAAATAAAATGGTTCCTTTTGGTGAGGAAGACTGTGTAGAACTACTTTCTTCCCCTCAAAAAAAATACTCAGGAAACGTTAGGAGAATTGATAAGGAATTGGATTGATAAGCAGAATCGACAATTGCATTGACATTAATAAAATCTTATCAATTCCCACCCCTAATTAGGATAATTACAGCTTACGTTTTATGGTCCAGCCAGATCACAGTCCTCCTCTTTCAAGAGCTGGACTTCATCAACAGGTGAGAAACAGTTCATTCAACTGATCAAAATGGAATTTAACTTCAACTTTAACTTTACCCTACCCTGAATATCTCATAGTCACAAAGTAAAGCATCTGTCAGCCACCTTTAAATCAACCCCCTCTCACACTGAAACTCTAATTGTGGTCCCCTTCCACAGTGACTGGAATAATGTACTCCAGCAGGAATAGTCATCATGCCACTGGTATAAGAGCCACTACATTTTGTCATGACTCATTCACATATATCAACCTCTAAAACCAGGCAGGCATCATCCTCAGGCTCACAAACACACACAACAAACATGCAATGTACCCTGCAAATAGATGGGTGAGAAATTAGACACACAAAGGAAACCTTTGCAGTTCACATTGCACTGGTATTTCAATAACAACATCAAACCTGAGGCCTTTTTTAATTGCAGATCAGCCGCATGCATTTTTTATGACTGTGACTGCTTTGCTGATTAGTTGCAGGGTCAAAGTGATCCATGCCTCATCAAAAGGCAGCTTTGGATAATGAGGGACCCAAAAAGTGCAGGTGGATAAAAAGGAAAGTCGTTTTCATATTACAACCATCAACTGCTCATGTCAGTCTTTTCCCCTGTTGCCAGGCAAATGAAACTGGAACATCATATGCTCACAAGCTGTTTTCGGTCTCCTCTCTTTAACACATACAGACACAGAGTCATGCAGCACTGCTCAGCTACTAAATGACTAACATACCTGAGATTTTTATTAGCTGTGGGATCAGCGGTAATGGAAGTGTACGGGAAGGAGAAGAGAAAGGGAAGGGCTGATGCAGCGGAGGAGGAGGAACGAAGGTCAGACCCTTTTCACTCCCTTTCACTCCCTCCCAGCTCAGACAAAAGAGGCAGAGACAACAACTGTTCAGTCACGAAAACCATGAGGAGCAGATAAAGAGAGGCAGTGAGTGCTTAGAAATTTTTCGAATAAATAAATTAGACAAGATTCTTTGGACTGAAGCTCTCAATAGTTGGTGCTTTTAACCTGGACTATTCATCCTTGTAGAAATCCTTGTATCAAAAATGTTATGTTTCCCTTCCCCGTTTCCCTCAGGGTATAAAAGCTTCTGAAACAGTGTTGACACTTACTAAAAACATTTTTAAAACATTTTTAAAACGCTAAATAAAATGGGTTTATTCTATCTTTTTCTTGTGTTCTGAATAAGCCATATGCCAATAAAATAAGGTAGATCAATATTTTCTTGAGAAATAAACCCCAGATTTTGATGAGCAACCCACTATTTATTTTTCTTCATTTATTTATCTGCATACATTCTCTTCTATTGGTGGAAATGTCCCTCAAAATGTATGTTTTAAATGTCTTAACATCATAAAAAAAAATGCAATTTTTTAAAAATCATATATGACAATATTAATGCAGGATACCCTCACCATTGAGAAGATGTAACTGTGTAACATGTTGCATTTACGCTTGAACAATAACTCAATCAACCCCAATCAGAACAGTTGCTGAAAATTTCAACCAGATTCAACAACAGAAGGAGAGAGGACAAGTGAGTGGGCAGATAGAAAACGAGAAAGACAATAGGTTGATCTCCTGCAGAGCAGGAACAGAGATGGAAGAAGATGGAGGAGGACGTCAGAACCATCCTGCCTTTCACCTGCCTACTGTATGTGTGAGACTGGTGATCTGGCTGCAGTAAACAGGTGCTCACACGTGACGGAGTGTGTGTCCAAGTAAGGCTGTTAAGGATGATTTGTATTCATCCCACAGTTTCTGTGTAGTACAGTGGAAGGACTTCAAGCTGTTGGTGAATTTTACTGCTACAAAATATGAAATGCTTAACTCAAGACGTATCAAATGATCTGATGAGAGTACAGAAGCAGTACAGAAATCTGGACATTAATTACTGTAGTGCTCAGACCCTTGTCTTGTACAATGAGTCTGTGGATTGTTGTTTAATATGTGTCTCCAACAAATCACATTTTTATTATCGATGTTTTTATTTCAATCTGAAAAGTAGCAAATTTGTTTAAAGCTAGCGTTGGTAGTCACTGAAAACTAGCTTGAATTTGAATGTAGCATTTCCTCAGGACTCCATCCAGTGGCAGGTCCCTATTGTTTTCACACCACAAACAAAGACCAGATTCTACTCAAAAGTGGACCCAACCTTGGTGTGCCAATGTCCTAGCGGTCTAGGTGCGCCCCATGTACAGAGGCTATAGTCCTCATCACAGAGGTCACTGGTTAAACTCCCGGCCAGGACCATTTGCTGCAGGTCCTCCCCCACTCTCTGCTCCCCACATGTCCTGTCTCTCTTCAGCTGTTCTATCAATACAGTGTATACATATATAAATAATACATTGTTATTATTATTATAATAAAGGTGAAAAATGTCCAAAATAATATATACACACATATATATATAAAAAAGAAAAGTGCACCCGACTTCCTCCTTTATGAGGGCCCAATCAAAGTAACTGGATTATGACACAAATGAAGGAAAACCTGAAGCAATAAAGTATTTTCAAACACATGTAGGAGTGCTAGTTACTTTCTTTGTCTCTGGGCAAACAATGAAGCTACAACAAGCTGAGCCTGCCTTCGAAGCTGCTGCACACAGAAGTCTGCTGTGTGCACAATACTTAACTGGCCACAGGGTTCAAACTCTCGGCAAAGAGGTGTCAGATGGAGTGGGAGGTCAATATACTGTATATAAAGCAAATGCTTACCCCAGAGCGCCGGAATAGATTGATTGTGCAACACAAGTGCTGAGCAGTGAGTGGATGAATAGGTATTGTGGCCCTTTTGTCATGTTCTATAAGGCAAGGTCGAGTAAGTTCAAGTATTTAATACAATATTTTCCCACTTAGGACAAATTGAGATTTTAAAGCTGCATTTTTTTCCTCTCAAACCACCATTTTCATCCATCAGTCAAACCTGAGTCATCACTTACTGGCAGCGGCTGCTAGTCTCACACCTCAGCTCTGCACAGAGTCCATCATGCAGTATGAAGCATGCATGTCACAGCCGTCCACTCTTTCCTTCCGGACCTCACTACTCTCTCTAACCAGGACAGACTTTTTCTTCAGAATGCAAAGAGCTGAAGTAACTCTCTACAGAAAGCCAGACTGATGGTGGGTGAGGATTGAGCAGCTTTTTTTTTTTTTTCAAAGGCCGAGAGAGGCAAGTTTTGTAACTGTTGAGTAAAATCCTCCCCCACAACACAAAATAATGTCTTGCTCAGACATCTCACACATAAGTCATACAAACATATGGATTGTGTGACCTGTGTGTGGAGGAGCAGCCATCAAATCACAACCCTGACGGACAACACTGCCTGCCTATTGTTACATTTTTAATAAAGAGCCAATATTGAGCTGGCTCTGGACTAACAATAATGTGAGACTTTTATTCATGTGTCAGTGAGCACTCTCCCTGCAAAGAGAAAAGTCGACAGTAGTTTGCCCACTGGTGCAGGTCAGATAAGCTCCTGGATGTTGAGAACAGGAATAAGCTGTTGGGTTATATTTTGAAATACAGCAGTAATATGAATAAATTAAAATACAGAACAATACTATCTCTGATGTACTGATGAAACATGAGTAATAGCACTTATAACAGGTCAAGATATTTAAAAGAAGTTTATCATCAAAGCATTCGCCCTCAGTCTTTGAACAAGGCAGGATTTACTTCAAGTAACTATGCAATGACTAAAGTCTAAAGATGGATCTGCAGTTAAGAGGCATGGCATTACCATTAACTTAATGGGCTCTGTAGACATAGAGGTAAGGGCCATGGCAGAGACAAACACCTCTGCATTTTTCAGCTTCAACGTTACAGAAAATATTAATTAGAGATGTTCTATACTTCAGATTTTTTTTTCTACAATGTGTTGAACCTTTTCAGTCTTTCAACCTGACAAAGACTCACACTGTTTCTGCACTGGCAACAGATCATCACGTTTTAGCCCTCTTTCATTATTCTGACTGTCACGTGTCTCTTGTGTGGGTACACAGCAGGGGGTTGGGCAATCTTTCCTTTAAACGAGCAAAACAGATGATGTTTCTTTGGCCCCCTCCATTTTTCTTTTTTTTTAACCTTGGGCATTAACAAAAAAAAAAGTGCATTTCAGAGAAGAATAGCATTTGTTGAGTTACAGAGATTCAGCCCCCTGCTACACTGTGACTACAAGGAATAACAAATGAGAGATTTGCATTATAGAGGAACCTGTAGTGTGCAAACAGCAAATCTTAATCTACATGTTTGGACTTCTGCGATCAGTGAAAATAGGACTTTCTATAATGCTTTACGAGATGGGCTTATGTTCTGGGAAAATATCCTCCATCTGCCTATTTTAAATAGACAGACATTTTCTCTGAGCACTAGAATACACTGCAACCATATTTCCTCTGACTCAGAAATCAAACTGACAGACCACGGAAGAAGCCTTCAGAGGAGAGGTGAAATGTCTTCAAGAATTTCTATCGAGTCCAGTTGCCTTTACAGATCAAACTTTGAGAGACAGGTAACATTGTTTATGCATAACTGTACTTCTTGTCCACGACCTGTGAAGTGAAGTGACGGCCAGGTTGCTATCAAAAAGGATAATTCAATCTCAGTATGGTTTCTATCTGGTTGTATATAAAATACTATAAGTTCACAGTTATGAACTGATTAATGAGAAGTGGAAATAATCATTATTTCATCACAAGCATTTCACTGAAGAAGGAACTGTTAAGAGATTAATGTCACATTTTTCAAGGTGTGTGTAAACCATAGACTGTATGATAAATGGACGTAGTATCCGTGAGTCACACATCTGTGTCTGAATCCTATCGTTGTTGCATGTCATATTGGAAATGGTGAACTCAACCTAACTTATGTATAGCCAGTGTGAGGTAAAGAGGCGGCCTTTGAGCCTCCTCGCTAACAGCTAGTGTCCCCACCTGTCATTCAAGTCCACTTTGCCTCTAATTATGCATAATGTGTAGTCTTAATACCTTCTAAACTGCTGAGTCATGAAAAATTCACCCTCCATACAGTGTGTGTAGATAGAGAAATTAGCTATTCAGACTAAAATTTAAAACAAATTGTACCAGGTGGCTTCAGTTTTGACATTTCCACATTGGCTTAATTTCTCACAGACGGAGGTTGCCGTTTGGTGTAAACCAGACTTGTATATACAAACAGCACTACAGTGTTTCATTAGAGTAAGTACATAATTAAAGTAATGATGTTTTTTTTGTAAGGGCGCCGGTTTAGCTAAGCGATTAAATAGCCTGCCTCATGTACTGGAAATGGATTGATTGATTCTGACCTTTGGCCCTTTGCTTCATGACATCCTCCACTTTCTCTCTCGCTTATTAAAAGAGAGAGTGGAGAATGGAATGAAGCATAAAAGCCCAAAACTAATATTCAAAAAAATGATGCTAAATGTGTACTCTTATATACACCATGGGAGTGTTGATGTGACTTCTTTTAAATTAGGTAATTTAGCAGGGTAGCATATTTGACACTTAACATTATCTTAAACATTTCCCTCCTTGAAATTATTTCTCAAACATTAGTGGATTAAGATGAGATAAGATCGAGTCCTGTAAGTAAGACAGGACTGGATTGTAGCCCGTCTTGATGTTGGGTCTTTGTTCATAATATAACCAAGTATGGTCTAGACAAAGCGGCAACCTCCGGTCTAAAAATATGAGTCCAATGCGGAAGTGCTAAAAACTGCAGTTCATCGAGGATCCGCTTGAGGCTGGCTCCGGAAGTACCAGAAACCACATACACACCAATTCAAAAAAGCAGATCTTTACAGCAGATATAAACATATTTACAGGAGTGTAGTCTGGATAGCTCATTTCTCGATCGGCCCACACTGTACAGGCTTGAATTTTTTTCTCATGCAGCAATTTCGAAGATATTGAGATTATGAGTCTTCCAATGAGAGGCACAGCTGACTTGATTGACAGGCAGGAACACTGTAGCTGTTGGCTAGGAGGCTCACACTCTGCCTCTTTACATCACAATCGCTCGACAGCAGCAATATGACTCCCGCCGACAATTGGCCTCAAAACAGCACTTCAGAAACAGATGGGTGACGTCACGGACACTTTGTCCATATTTTATACAGTCTATAGTGTAGACCTGCTATGTTTGCAAAAACGTCTTAAGATAACGTTTGTTGTGATTTGGCGCTTTACAAACAAAGATTGATTGATGTATTGAATGAAACAGCCAAGTTTAAGGCATAGCTGGTTCATTATACTACATTTATGTCACTACAGATGTTTATGATAGATGGGGATGAAAATCTGTTCCTGTTTCAGCTGAACTCATTAGTATGACAAAGGCTATAGATCTTGAAAGATATTCCTTCTTTTACATTTAATTTGTGTTCGACTTTGCAGACAATGATCTGTAGGATGGATAACAGAGCCGTTAAAATGAGTGTTTTGATTAGAAACAATGTATTCTTACATTCTAAATGTGTTGCTGCAAGTGTGAATGTGTCAAACAGTGAGATGATGTGTGGAGGGTTTTTTTTTTTGAAAGAGCAAGAAGCTTAAGTGGATTTCCTTGGATTAAAAAAACAATTTGAAAACAAGGCACTGTGGCTGGAAATTAATGCAAAACAATACTTAGATACTCACACTTCAACCAAGGTACTTTCCATAATTTTCTGGTGGTGCCTTGAGAGAGCAGAGAACAGTGCAACAGGAGAGGGCTGACAGCTTCAACCAGCTCTGACAGTGAGTATGCCCAAGAGGCTTGAGCTTTCCAAAAGAGGGAACTTCTAAGCAGGCAGGGAAGCAAAAACTTCAACTCTCCTATCAAAACACCAACCCTGCACATAGCATCAGCCATGGTAACAGCCCAGCAATACAGCTAGTGCTGCATTTAGAGGAGCTGAAGAAAGCTGGAGCTGAATGACAATCATTTACAAAGTAGCCAGTTGAGTCCTTGTGAATGAAGTCGGATATATTCCTGAAAGTTTCATCTGACTACAAAGTCATGCATAGCAAGAGGTGTACAGACAAAACAAATCCCTCTTTAAACCCTTAGTGATTCATGAGCCACACTTTTGGAATGAACATACAAAGCTCAGACAGCCGCACTCCTTCAATACAACACCTACAACAGTCTGCCCAGGATCCAACAGTCTGCAAAGTTCCAATGTTTTTTGCATGATGCAACCTCACCAAAGGTATTTTAAATAATAAAAGTGCAGAACAACAGCAGTATATCCCTTTCAAACAAACCAGGCAAACACTAAAATGATTACAGACCTCTGAATCAAAGCCCCAGTCTCTTATTTTGACCAATGCATAGGCCATTTTAATGACAGTTAATGCATGAGGGAGGAAATTACACAAACTCGATCAGGACTTTGCTTCCAGTAAAGATGGAGACGCACAGTAGGTAGAACAGTTGGTGGCACTGAATCTGCAGTCGGGTGCAATTAAACCATTTCCAACTTTCTTCTTAATTAGTCTCTAATTTTCCATATATGTGAGGTTATTTTTGTGGGTTTTCAACAGGGAGCAGAGCTTTATTGAAAAAAGGTGAACATTTTTGAGCCGATCAAAGTCTGCCAACATTTTTTAAATCAATTGATCAAAAGCCGATGTCACTTAAGGGTTGTTTACTTCTGATGCCTATGCTGACAGTTAAACTGGATCAAATTGGATCACAGTCCTGATGAAGAAGATTAAGGCGGGTACACACTCCAGGATAATCGGGCTGATTTTGTCCCGATCTCCCCCTTACGATCAAAGCCAGCAAAGGCCCGATTGTCTGATGTTTGCAAATGACAAGAGTGATTTTATCTGGTCTGAGCCGCTCGAAAGCGTCCGAAGGAGAGATTGTAAATAATGAACATGTTTAAAATTTGCGACTAGAAATGCTGTAGTGTGTGGGATGCTCAGAGAAGAGCCAAGCACGTACAGTGTGTAATGTCACGTGTACCGGAGCAAAAGCCGATCAAGACGCAAGTTTTTGGAAAGTAAGAGGCCGAAAACAATCATCATTGCTTCTTCTTGTTCGTTCGCCATGTTTGTTTACACCAAAGTCACGTTTTACTACACGAGATTTGGAATATTGAGCGTGAAGAACCTGATACTCTGCTGAAGAATCGGTTAGTGTGTGGTGTGCTCCGTAGTGCAAATCACACACACTATAAGATCAGAAGAGAGAGATCTTGTGCGAACTGTCTTTTGTTATCATCAAGTGTGAGGTCTCTAAATGTGTGAAGGTTTGAAGAATCCTGTAATGTGTGCCAGCCTTAACTGTACTTTGGGGTTTTACATGTAAAGGCGGTATCGAGAATAAACACATAAGAATCAATTCTTGAATGTTGCCTTTTAAGACATGACTAATAGTCTCTATAAAGCACTCCCAATACTAGGAGAGTGAGTACCAGAATGTTCACTAATGTTCACTAATTGCTACAAAGTGTTACAAAGAGCATGACGAGCATAGAGCTGATAATATTCAGGTGTTAATATTCAGCAGTGAAGAAAAAGAAAGATGGCCTAAACCAACGCCAAGCTCTCTTTGACACAAAGAAGATAAGCTCTAACTTTTTTCTTATCAAGGACATATCCATTGAGGAAGCAGAAACACAAATCTCTACATCCACAGTTTGCTTCATGAAGCAGAATGATCTGCAGCAGGAAATAAATGTGTTCAAACAAAACACCAAAACAGTACATATATATATATATATATATATATACACATATAAAATGATTTCAAGGACTCAAGGTCCCGGTATTTTGAAAAAGCTTCACATATGAAGCTGAAGGAAAGCCATACTGTAACACAACAGTACATTACATCTGGCTTTCTGTTCGCCCCTGCTCGCTTCTGTGGCAACTAAGCCTGTTGCTTAGCAACCTCTTAATCAATACCTGGTCCTTGCTGGAACAAAGCAGAACAACGAGGGGGGAAATAATGGAGGAACATTTAGCTAGCAGCCTTACTGTACAAAAGCCATGTCAGATACTTTTCATGTACGTACCACTCAGTGACGGTCACCATTAGCAACCTCTTGCTATTGTTGGCTCATTGAACACTAAAAGAGCTGGAAGAAGAATATAGAATACTGAATGTGAAATGCTTGGAAAATGAGGATTTCATACTGCTTCGCTGCATGTTTGTTGAGAAAAGAAAACAAAGAAGGCTGAGCTTAGTTTGATGGCGTTCAGGAGAAAGAAATGCTTGTACTTTGTTTGGTCTAACTTGACTTTAATTAAATGTAAACTAATCACGGAAATTTGTGCATGTCACTTTAATGTCACTTAAAGCTGGGGTTGGTAGTCAGATTTAGAAACACTTTTTTGTTATACTGGTTAAAATGATCTTTATGTTCTGTTGGTAATCAATACATAATGTGTTCTTAAAAAAAGAGTGAAAAAAGGCGCTATCTACAGCTGGAGTACACCTGGGAAAACACCAACCAATTCCTGCCATCAGGAGCCAAATTATGAAACCAATCAAACCCCGTCCTGCTGTTCTGCCCGCCTCCTATGCGTACATTTCATGTTTGTTTGTGCATTCCCATTTCTAATCACTGTACGTTGTCTGTAAACTTTAAGGGACAACCATATAGATTTTTTGTATGATTGTTTTGTTGAGTTTATTTGATTAGGTCAATGCACATTGATCAACATTTCAGTATACGTCAATGTTAAACTGCCAAAATTAGCATAATAGCTCAATTGGTTCAGTTCATCTTTTTGCAGCATAGACTGTAAAAAAAATTGACGCACATGTTGATTTAGACGCTGTCTTAACTTAATGTTTCAATGTGCCAGTGATTATCGAATAGTATTTTGGCTTGAAATGCCCATCCCTACCCCATATTTGAAAACTCTTCAGAAAGAGCTAAAAAAAAAAAAAATGCATCAATAAAATGTTGGCTCTTCAATATGTATTTGATATCTATAATTGGTTGCAAATGTAATCTTTTTCATCAAGTGTTAAAAGTGTCAATGAGAGTCATATAGGCTTCATACAGTGATTACATAACAATAGTAATATTACAAAAAAAAGTTAAACCTAATTCAATTTAATTTAAATTTAGTCTTTAAAAAAGATGTCTCACAATCGAAACCAAGCCTTTTGCTAACCTGCTTTGTCAAAAGTGTCAGCTACAAGATTGATTTGAGTGTGAGTGCAAGTGCTAAACATACTACTCTGTATATGCGTGCAGGTACAGTGACGATAAAGGTTTCTATGTGTTTAGTAGAACAAGACTTTGGGAAAGTGAGTGGGAGAACAATGTCATACAATACACCTTCCTGTGGGCGAGTGGGGGTGGAGCTGAGCATTGGTCAGGTAAATAGAGACTACACACCACCACATCTCCAAAGACATCCTTCTTTATGTTTCTAGTGCACTTTCACCGTCAAGCAAGCCATCTGAAGCACTGACACCTTCAATACAAAGAGGCTCTTATCGCTCCTGAGCGTCATGTTTTCTGTCTTCTCTTACCTGGAGATCATATAATCCTCTCTGAAACTTTATAATTTAATTTGGCTTGTTATATATTTCTTTTTCAGTATATCATCTGAGCTACAGATTTCGGTGCACAGAATTTCAAAGTGCAGCTATTTTTGATAGTGATAACGGACCGAGAGCAATGAAAAGAAAGAGAAACAGAAAAATCCATTACCATATGTAGGAGGTATTAATGCACATGGAAGTGTGGGTGAATCTGAAGTGCACAAGGGCGATGATAGAATAAGCCCTGTGGCTGTAGGATGTAACCGGGTGAAGAAAGAGCAATATTGGATTTTTCATTACGTTTGTTGGCCCGGTTTGGCCGACACTGACAGAGATGTAGCTACTGGCTGTCAGTATATTATGTACAGCCAGCTAATATAATGCTTTCAAATAAAATAGTCTTGTAAAAAATCATTTCCTTGTGAAAGCCAATTGTTCCATTTTTGTTTAGACTATTTTTAGGGAGACTCAAGTCCATGGTCATTTGTGAGGACGCAGGTTGTGGTACAGATTAAATCAGAACAAAACATAAAAACACAATTCATGTGGTCTGTAGCTGCTGTGCCTTGATTTTTTTTCAGTGTTTGGAGGACGTTATGACAAAACCTCAAGTTAACATTACCCAAAGTAAACAATGAGGAGAAAGGGAGGAAGAATCCCTGTGGTGGAGGGGTTCCCATATAATCAGAAAACACGCTGGCGGCTCTCATACTTGGAAAACATGTCCTTCCGGACCAAAGGATAACGCAGTCCAATCAGGGACGAGGCATGTCCCCCGAGGGAACCTACTTCTTCCGGTTTGTTTAATGCCGTTGTGATTTCTGAATTGCCATAATGTTTTCTGAATTGCCGTTGTGTTTTGCACTTTAGGGCCACTATACAGTAGCTTACTCTCCATTGAAAAAAGACAAATGAGCATCATCTAACACCCAGGGAAAGACACAAGGGTCACATTGTGTGCCATGGGTGATTGATCGTAGGTGCGAAATGTAACATGGAGAGGACAGGAAGGGGTATTGGTAGCTAGCAATATTAAGTTCCAGTGAGCTGAACAAGTCCCACTATGCCAAGGGGTTACACTTAGAAGTAGCAGTACTATGCACTGGAATGTGCTGTCCCACTTGAAGCACTGCATCTCATACAAACCCACTTTGAAAAACATTCTCACAAGAATCATAAAGGACACAGAGGTCAGGAGTTGTGACCAAGTTGTAGCGCTAACCTTAAGGTGTGTTGCAGAATAGAGACAGTTAGGAGAAGGTACACCTCAGCCTCATTGGCTTCCTATGCTTAATGAAGATCTGCTGACATAATTGGTTCCTCCCGATTTTGTTTAATATTAAAATGGTAGATAGTATAAGAACTGCATTTATATAGTGCTTTTCTAGCTTTTCTGACCACTCAAAGCACTGTTACACTATACTACACACACTGATGGCAGAAGCTGCTAAAGTAAGGGACCATCACTATTAGCTAACCTCGTTCTTGCACCCTCACACAACGCTGACCATGTGGGGGGTCAAGGTGTCGAGGTAAGAGCCAAACACACCAACTGCTCCATTGTTGGTTGCAAAAACCAGCACAAATGTCTTTATTCTGCCCCAGCACCAGAGCAGCAGTTGCTTTTTCAATCTAACAACGTACCAGCTATAGTTGGTGCTAATTTGTTTGTTTGAGCCAACTGCTTGAACGTCTAGGACCAACCTCGTAAAGTGACACACAAGAGGCAAGAAAGTGGAATAACACTCAAATTTGAACATACAGCGCACAGACAAACTGATGTAAACAAGGCTCCAATACTTCGCATGAACAAGCATGCTGTTGGTAGATTGTCATGCTTTACACCTCAGAGCAAACTATGTTATTAGAAAAATACGAGGTTAAATACATAATACATACTAACTGGCTGATTAGAAAAAATGTAAAGTGCATTTTCTCCCTTTTTTGCTGAGAAATAAGAACAAAACCATCAATGAACAAAAATTGTGCATATGCAAAATTATGTATTCATACTGTTCTTCTGTTAAGCGTACAAACTCCTCTCCTGTGTACAGTAAGAGTAATAGCATACACTGTATACTCTATTTCAGTTCGAAACCTAAGACCCCCATCAAATATGTGTTTCGGATGAAATCCAGCACAAAAGCAAAAAGAGATGAAAACTGTAACAGCTGAAAAGGTGACTGACCTGTGTCGCTCTGGCTAAAGGCAGCCATGGTCTGTCCGCCCACGGAATGCATAGTGAATGGATGATCTCTCGGGACCTTCAACGATGTATTCTTCTCCCCCACATCGCCCAGGGCAGTCAGATCCTCATTAAGGCTGAAACGTACCTGAGAAAAAGAACATCTGAGTCAGGCCCTGCTGATTAATTGTACCGACAAACAGCTCCTTCTCTTATCAGGTAAGGTTATATGTGAAACCAAAAGACATTATTGATACGTGAAAGCAGGCTGGGTCAATGCAGTGGGAAATAATGACTGGATAACTGAAAAAGGTTAACACAGGTAAATGAAAATAAGGCATAAACAGTGAGCTTATATGCTGCCATGAACAAACAAAGTATGCCGTATGAGTGGGCAAAAGACAAAAGTTCTGAAGGTTTGTTGTACATTGTAGTTTAATATGAAGCTGTCTCACCTCTGTTTTGCCGTGCTTTCTGTCAAGTGGAAGAGGTGAAAGAGAAAACGTTGCAATTATTATAATTTACGCTGGTTTATTCCAGGGCCCATATGCACGTCCAGCCATTACACAAATGGGACCATTAGTCTTAATGTACTGTTATGGAACGGCCCGTTTAAAACAACAATAAACATGCCGAGCAATACCGGTGTGACTGAGTGCTGTTATCAGCAAGCCAATCGTCAAAGATAACAAACAAGGATAAAGGGAAAGTTTGGCTTAAGGTCTTGAACCGGTTAAATGCTTGTGGTGTTCCTGAGCGCCAGGTAGAAGACCTAAAAAATTAATTACACAACATGAAAGCGGCTTTGCGCAAAAAGCACCGCCACCAACGTGGTACAGGTGGAGGACCACCTGTACCCCCATTAAGGATGAGGACTTGTTTTTTGTTTTGTGTTTTCTTTATTTTATTTTATTTTTGGCAACAGAACAAAAACAAACAATAAACAAAAATACTAGGACTTGTTAATGGAGTTTTTTTCATCGCTAATGGCTGGACGTTAGTGCCGGGCGATACCACACTTTTATTATTTGATACGATGCTGATTACGTTTTTGGCATTTATTCAATACCCGATAAAGATACACTGTCAGTGATTTTTTTGGGTGATTTTTTAAAATAAAATGCAACCCTTGAAAGACAATTCCCATGACAAATGCTGTTAAAGCTCCTGTGAGGAACTTTCTGTTTGTGTTGACTCTGGCGCCCCCCTGTGGACTAAGTGATCCTGCTTATTTCGTCCTGTTCATGTGTAAATTATATTATCTCCTCCTGCTTTCAACTAACAGTCAACTATTTCACTCATTAAGAAAATTTACTACAGAAAAAGGGTTTTTCTTGACGTGCTGACAATCACCTCATCTGACACCTACCCTCTCACAGTAATTTCAAGCTTTAAAATAACAAAACAGAAATGATCAATACCTTTTCAAACAATCTTGTTTGCTTTTCTAAGTCATAAAGGGGCATCACTGTTCATTTCAGTCCATTTCATGACCACTCAAAAACTCCTCACAGGAGCTTTAATTTAAAAACTTTAATATGCAAATACTTTGCTGTCCTTTTTTAAACAATGAAATAAATTTAGAAAAACACAAATAATAAATAGTCAACGTCTATTTAAATTCTCTGATTGGAAAGCTTAAAACAGCCTCTTCACCATGACTACTGTTAAAATGACACTTGATGTCTCTGAATTTGTCGGTACAAAACTTTGGAGTAAGTTACCCTAAAAGAATCAGAAGTGACGCATAAGCTTCTATTTCGCATGTATTAATTAGTATCGATATTTTATTAGAGTAATCAATACTCAAATGAGTAGCGTGTAAATATCGATATATCGATACAACAGAATCGATACGCCCACCACTACTGGACGTGCATACGGCCCAGGACAAGAATTCAGCACATTAACATAAAATAAACAAACATAAACACTAACATTTAACTACATACTTTCCGATGGTTATCTTTCCAACTTCTCCCTTTTCTGTGGCTTTCTCCCACTGTTGAGATAAGTATTTAGGAACCTGTTGAGAGAAAAAGCAATAGGTAACTTGCATTTTAAGGATATATTTTTAGACATTATTTAAAAACCGATACCTTTGTCAACTAAACATGTCCCTCAGTTGGAACTTTGACAGCGAATTGTGACGCAGTTCATTTGAACACAGACGAATCTCGGTGAGTTAACGTTAGCTAAACTCATTTCAACTCTCAACGCTTGCTAAGATAGTGTTAGCTTACTTATATTAAATACATTATGTTGATAGTAATTTGTTTTAACTTAAATAAGTATTAATTGTTGACATTAAAACATATATTTCGTATATTATAACTAAAAACAGAAGGGAGGACTAATTGCAAACACCTGTGACGAAAGACGTTAGGTGTTCAGCAGACGGTAGCAAAAAACAGCGGAACACCAGAAATCTTTTCATCGACCTATGTTTCATCGAATCGATATTTTTATTGATGAACAAACCTTAACAAGCCACACGCCGTTACTTTGTTTCACTCCAGTTAGATTAACTTCCGTTTTGTCTGACATATTTGATTTAATGTTGACCAACAGGCAGCTAAACCAGGGTCAAGAAGTTGGTGAGTTACCGTGAAAGCACAATCTGAACGTAAATTGACTTTCTGAAGAGAACCTACTTCCGGTAGCATCCTCTAAAGTAAAACGACAAAAAAAATAATTGCATTAATTTTATTTAGTAATTTTTATACAATAGCGTGATACATTTTTAGCAACTCTCCTATTTTATTTTTGAATACCATATTTATAATTTTACTGAAACAGGAATGCTCCAAAGACAAAAAGGGTGTATGACAAGTCAAGACAAATGTCCCAGGTGTGTGTTGTTTTTTTAGCTGCAGGCTACTAATTAAAATTACATGACACCTCATTAGTAGAGCAAACACATTAACACAAACTGATTGCTAAAGTAGATCACGACAACATCTAGACCCTAATGTCCAGACCATCTAAATTAACACCCACATCTCAAGTTTATTCAGACTAAAACATAACTCAGTCTGATTATTCGGCTGATCATGTCCACTTTAAAAGAAGAATAGCATATGAGATGCCCAGATTGTTGGTAGTTTTTAAGATAGGCAGTAGCTCACATGTTCTTTTCTTAGTAGCATTTAAATCAGAAAACTACCAGCCTGAAGGGGAAAACTTAATGGTGTATCAACCTGTGAGGGCTGGCAAATAATAACCTTTTTATAATCCCTGTGCATCCACTTTGAAAATTTCTAGCATGTATTTGTATTTGTATTGAAACATCAAATACAATATCTAAATTACTGGTACAAACATAAAGGGGCTTTGAAGCCGCCGTTACTATCAAAGCAGTAATAAATACCTTTAAAAATAAATGTCTGAGACGGTGAGGCTATTCATCCAGCAAACACTCACAGAAGACCTTTGTTAAAACCAGGCAATAATAAACGGAGTGCTTGCACACTTGTCAAAATGATAAACTGCACAATGGATTTGGATTGAGGCAACAAACCAACAAGTCAATTAGATTTAATCAATTATGATTTTAAAAACCATTGTATTAAAAGTTACGGGCAAATGTTGAGAAACTTTTGCGAAATCAACATATGTAGATGTAAGGAATTGTTTCTTTATGTAATCTTATCCGACACTGGTAACATTATTATTTGGGTCATAAAAAATCCTATTCTTACGATGAGTCAAAAACCCAGATGGTCCTGCAAAAGCACCTGTCACTGCACTAAAATATAGAAGATGATCTCTTGTTAAAAAGAGTTGCAGAGTATATCTGGGATCCTTAGATTCACAGCTTTTTATTTATCTATTTCTAACATGTTTTTCATGTTTATACTTAAATTAAAAAGTGTTGTTTGTTTTCCTCCGGAGCCTCCCTTCATCTTACCATCAGTATAATTAAATCACTTAGACTTCCCCTCACTACAGGACAATAATTGATTAAATCATTGAGCTGTACTGGTAAAGTCCTTACAGTTGTAAATTGCATTTGAATTCTGTGATAATTCAGATAAGACTAATAAGAATGGCCTCAAACAACTTCACAAATTGAATAACCTGATACTAAAATTGTACATTTAAATATAACCCCCTATATAATCAGAACATAAGAAGAAAATGACCAAATGAGTATGACTGATTGTTAAAATATAGAAGAAAGCTACTACAGATTGCACTTGTTTCCTGATAGTCCCGCTCAATCATTGTGTCAGAATGATGTGTAACAGAGACGGCTTCATGCTTCTTCTTCTTCTTCTTCTTCTTCTTCTTCTTCTTCTTCTTCTTCTTCTTCTTCTTTGTTGCATTTTTCTTGATTCAAACTTTGACATAAAAACAAAGATTTTCAAATAATGTTCAAGGCCTTTTATGGCTCAAAAGCACAGCTGTTATTTGTTGTGCACATTGAATATAGAGAACAATCTGCTATTCATCCAGCAAACACTGAAAGAAGATCTTTGTTGTTGTTTTCAATCAAACCTTTTAAACACATAATGAGAAATTGATTTTTGGAGAACAAATGATGCTTTGATTTGATTTGTTTTTTCTCATTAAATATATTTTTTTCCAGTTTTCAGAACAACTGTAGCTTCTGCTTAGTTGTTTGCCCCAGTCTCTGGTGTACCTGTAGATTTATCTTCCAGAGATCACCTCTGGAGAGACTTACCAACATTATCTCTTTCCTGTAGCCAATGTGATATAAAGAATGATGAAGGAAAGAAAAGATGAAAGAAACTACTTAAAAAAAAAAATAAGGATATTACTTTAGCAGTGGAGAGTATCTCACTAAATACATCACATCTTCCATTACCACACATCTGATTTGTATGTATCGCCACCTTGTGGACAACTACTATAACAGAACACAGTAGGACTGCATGAATGAAGTAATGAATAAATGAAATAGCATTATGAAATATAACATTCACTTTATAACCTCTATAATTATATTCTAAATACATTTTGTTTCCTAGATTAAGTAAAAACTTATGTAAATTAAACATAGGACTGCTGCATTTCAGTCTGCCTTTGGGCACCATGCCATCCTCAGTGACATGGCTGTTTGAAGGAGATTGTTTGAATGAGATTAATTCAAATCTTGCTCTTTAAAATCAGCTTTGCAGAGATTTCACCATTTTCATTATTTTCCTTTAACATTTAAATGTGTTGTGATAAACACATACATAGTTGTTGCACAGAAGGACAATGTTTAACTTGTTAACTGGCATATTTTATATCTCACTCAGACCAACCAGATTATCATTTTATCATTATGATCTCCTAGTATAGCTATATTAAAAGACACACCATATAATACAATGGTCTTTGGTTTCGTTCAAATGTAAGGGTAAATGTCAATTTTTACTCGAAAATGAAATGTACTTTGCTAGACAGATCCATGTCCTCAAGAAGAATAACACTGCGTATATACTACCAGTCAAAACACCTTCTCATTGTATTTATTTTAATTATTTGAAACACTGTAGATTAATACCAAAGACATCAAAACTATGAAAGAACACATGGAATTATTGAATTAACAAAAAGTGTTAAACAAACCAGAATATGTTTTATATTTTAGATTCTGTAAAGTAGCCCCCTTTTTCCTTCATGACAGCTTTGCACACTCTTGGTATTCTCTCAGTCTGCTTCATGAAGTGGTCTCCTGGAATGGTTTCTAATTAACATGAGCCTTGTCAAGAGTTCATTTGTAGAATGACTTGCCTTCTTAATGTGTTTGAGACCATCAGTTGTGTTGTTCAGAGGTAGGGTTAGTACACAATGGATAGCCCTATTTGACTGTTGTAATCCATATTATGGCAAAACCATATTATTTCATAGTTTTGATGTCTTCAGTATTGAAGTACAATGTTTAAAATAATTAAAATAAATAAAAACCATTGAATGAGAAGCTGGGTCCAAACTTTTGACTGGTAGTGTACATCTTGATGGCCTTGCCGCAGACACCCCTTTGGTTTACTCCACAACCAGAAAAGCAATAAAGAGGAAAATGAGCCTCAAGGCTAAGAGTTGTTAGTGGTCCACATTATTCTAACCTTACTTTTTTACCATTAAAGTCTTGGTAGAGTAGTTTTACAGACTTTAGATTTTCAAAACAGCCTTCAAGTAGAATCAGTGTCCAGCTTATGTAGTGTTCATTCATATGAAGCCTCCACTTGAGCAGAGCTAAGTTATGGTAAACAAGTTATCTGAAAGCAAACACATACAGAAACCCCTGTGTAAAAAGGCTGCCCTTGTGCTTTCCTTGGAGGATGTAATAACTGTGATGCATATTTTAACAACAAGCTGCTGGAGTTATGGTAGTTGGCACTGATCAGTGTAACTTCCTGTCCCCTGTTGGTCTGTCAGCAGTGTGACCCTGAGCAAATCAGCCATATCTGTGCAACACAATGATCTCACATAAAGTAACTTCAGATCTTCCTGTCTCAGCTGACCAACCATCAGCACATTCACATAAAGCTCAGCACACAGCTCTCTTCTACACCATGACACAAAGTCCAAAGTGTCCCAGCCCCCAGCCAAAGTTTATCAGCTTCATTGGAATGTGTTGAAATGTGTTGTGTGTGTTTTAGTGTGTATTTGAGACAATGAAGCCTTACTTCTTCTATTGCCCAAGTCCAAAACTGTGTGACATTCACTCCTTTCTGGTTGAAAGATTCAGAAACCTCCTTTCATCAGGGATAAAATGAACTTGGCACCAGTGCTCTGAGGGTTTTGGCTTTCCCCTCAAGGTCATCTTTGCTTTGAGGCAGGCAGTTTTTGCCCACAGTCTGGGTAGGTTTCACGAGCTACACTATCAGGAGAGAAAGCAGCTATAGAACTAAATGCTAACAAATAGAGGGACCCTGAATCAGTCTAGTAACACACCAACAGATGCTAAAAAACATTATGTCATTACTATCATATTATTTTGATAAAATTGCAGATATCTCTTGTATTTGTTTACTTATTTTTTAGATAAAAATAAAAACATAAACATGCCATGTAAGCCTATGCTTGGATACTTTAAAACAGATTTCTTAAAAGCACTTTTATTTGATCATCTTTGCCAGTCATTTTCAGTTTCACATTAACACTCTATTGTTGTTTCTAAATTAGTCTTTTCCAAACCTTACTGTTTGCTGGGCAACTGACACTTAGGTGACAGTCTGGATTAATGGATTCATAGAGGTGCTAAAAACATTTTCTGGGGACACACTGTAGGTCAAGCATTACAAAGTCTGAGCATAAAACTCAGTGGGGTGATGTCTGGTGTCTGGAGCCATGCAGAGAATTCAAAAAAAGTGTCAGTGTCCTTCTGAAAAATCCTAATTACTGCCTCATCAACAACACTGCCTACGTGTGTCTGCTACTGTGCATGGTGGCTAATTGTAACTTGTAATCATGTGCCTGTCTACGTACTTGTTGAGTTGTAACCACATGATGTACTTTTCTAGAGAAGCTACATGGGTGTTTTGAAGAATTTTGCAGCATATTGTACATGTCTCTTTTCTAAAAAAAAACAACCTATTTATCAATAGGGGTTTGTAAATGAAATGCTTTCCTTGAAAATTAAATGAGTACGCTCATTAAACAGTTGTTCAACAACAATTGGCTCCCTTAGATGTACAGGCTGTGCAGATTTTGTGAGGAGGAAGGGGATTTGACAGATTATATGTGCACATTCATTTTAATCTACATAATGAAGACAGATGCTACTGTCGGGATACGGGTTAAACAATGTATGTATTACATTTAGAGTTGTCTCACTGTTGATGAAATTGCATTCTCCAGGTGTTTAGTAAGCTCTGAGGGGTAATGTCTCTTCAGTCTTTCAGTGTTTAAAAAGTACACAAAAGGACCTGAAGGGGGTGCTATAAAAAAGGTCTTTACTTAGGGTGTTGGTTGGCCTAGTGGTTAAGGAGCACGCCTCATGCACAGAGTCTATGGTCCTTGTCTCAGCAGTCGCTGGATGACTCCCTGCCATGGTCCTTACTGCATGTCTTCCTCCACTCTCCACTCCCCACATTTCCTGTCTCTCTTCAGCTGTCCCATGATGCATTTTACATGCACTTGAATATATATTTGAATATGTGAAAAAACATGTCACACACAAGTTGGGTACAACAACTAAGAAAATGTTCCAAGCTAGGGTTAGATGCTATCAATGTTTCTGCTGTTTTACTATACCTGCCATCAAATGCTAAAAGAAGGCAGTCCACTAGCTAATATGTGTACTGCTGGATAATTTTGAATCATGTTAGTGTACAAAATCAACTGGGTATGCTACAAGACCTGAGCTGTCCTTTATAAAGACATATACAATAAAAAATGACACACCAAAACATGCATAACCCCTTACCTTAGGACAAAACATAATTTCTTGACATTTCAAAAGGAGTTTGTGCCTTCTTAGATTCTGTCCTTAATTATTTATGGTTTGTCTCCAACAGCAGCTCTCAAGTTTCCCTTTCACTAACCAGTCAGGCATGCAGATCAAGTTACAGATTTGATTAATTCATTGTGCTGACTGCGTGTTTGCTCGTATGTGCAATTATGAACAAATACAAAACATTTTTTATAACTGCAATGCTTTTAAAATCAAGGCTAATATCCAACTTCATCTTAGAGATAATCTATGTTAAGTTTTCGTCAAATGTATACTAAAGCATTCATATGTAATGGTCCTATCTCAGTATAAAAGTACATATGAAGTACACATTGTGCTATCTTATTTCACATTGTGAACATGCTTATAGAGTAGTAGTTTAATCCTAAAGAGTCTGGTTTAGGGTTTAATTTTTACTGATGAGACAGTCAGAGATCAGACAGTGGTGCAACGTTTGAAACAACAATAGAGTCCTCGTTCAGTGTGACACTGCTGGTTGACAAAGAAGAAAATGTCCTCAGGCTCTGCCCCTATGCCGCTGGAGGACAAAAACAAACACTCAAAGGTTATGTGTAGGACCATACATTTTTGAGTGTTTGATTTCCACGTAACATTTGTTTAATTTATAATATCACAAAACCATGTGACTTTAATGTTTAAAGAACTGAAATGTCTTGATTATTGCTAATTTTTAGTGGCATGGCACTATTTCATTACAAAAAGAGCAGCAATCTGCTCTTAAAAACTTTGTGACTAGTTATTGGAAGGTCAAAAGCTATTTCATAATAAGCACATTTTAAGCCGGCTGTTCACATTATCTAAGTATGAATCTGCGAGACTGCACAAATGAATAGTAGGTTCATTATGCATCGTACTCTTGCCTACAATAATGCTGTAATTCCTATTTATTTCATCTGTCTATAGTTGTGAAGAACAGCAGACTCAGGTTGGTGTTGGACTACAGTGTTGTGGGATAAAAACTCATGAATGGATGTGGTAAGCCTGAGTATTTAGACAGTACACCCTGTGATTTTCTGCTGGGAACACTGTCCAATAAAAATAAAGCCAGCATGTATTCGGCTTCTACACAGAGCAGGCGGGCTCAGTGGACACAAGCCCCAGACAGAGACACAGACACCCTGCCCCGCTTCACTGGGCAGAACTCTGTACACTCCATGGCAAAACCCTGTGTTGTTTCAAGAATTTTAGTTTGGTTTTATGACTGTCATCGCCTCGCTGCTCTGATGAATCTATCTTTTAAAGCCTGAACTTGACAATAATTTGATCAGTAAAGTGATCATTATTTGCTGTTGCCTTAACAGGGCCACCTTGCTAGATTGAGGGAGTTTATGCCTAAATATTCATACATACTGTGCTGTACAAATGTACATGAAGATTAAGAGATAAAGTAGAAACACTGCAAAGCATTAATGCCTCTTTACAAATTAAGTTTTTTTTGATAGTTTCTCACCTATGCATATGAAACCACAAAGAACCACATGCTTTCAACAGACAAAATAACTTTTACAACTGTATGTAGTCTGTAGTTTCATTTATAAGGCATCATATTTTCTTAACTCTGTCCTGTCAGTGTACGATTTGTAAAGTAAGTGCTAAACAATCAGTTACTCTGTTTACATGCAACTACAAGTAGCACTATATAAAACGGTCCATTTACCATTCATTTAGTTAGCACAGTTTTATTTTATACTTCATGAGCCTTTGGGTTGAAGAAAAAGACTGACTCTTGCAACCACAATCAGCACTGACTGAGAGTATGGTTTGTTTCTGCTTCAATCAAAAGAGTTTTTAGTGTGGGAGCAATTTGTTGTTTAGGGTTTGGACTCGTGGACGAGTGGCATCAGGAGTTGAACAGTATATGTTCAATGACCACCACACAGCATGAAATGCAAAAACCATCATGCACTACGCAGTTGTTCATGAATTGAATTACAAACTACATTTGCAGGGCACAATGGAGAAGTTTTAATCTTACTCTTTATTGACTTTGATTTATTTTCTCGCACTGTATGGATTATTACTTTCTCTCAAAACAGAAAAGAGTGTTTACTAATTGAAAGCAGAGTCCAGGGTATAAATTGTTCATTGGGCGAGCAGCACAATAGTGCAGTGTTTTTTTTTGTTTTGGAGTGCCAGTGTGATTTAAAGCTGCTGACAGCACCAGACGCTTACACTGCACTAGGCTCCTGCTGTCTCTCGTCCTCTATCATTTGTATCGATGGATATAGCCTGTCTGCTTGCCTGACGTTCAATCATTACTTCTCTGCTCTCCCTCCTTGCTCTTCTGCCCCCTCCACAAACCACAGCTCTATCTTTTCCCTCTATTTGAAAACTCAAATCCTCTTCTTTATTTCTAACTTGCCCCTCCCTGCTCCACTTTTAATAATGCTTTTAACAGTCATTCCTAAAAAATGTGATTACTTCAAACGAGCACACTCCTTTTTATATTTACACTAACAAAAGCAAGACATCTGCATATTCAGTTATTCAAAAGCTTCTGCATATGGTTTCACTTGTTTTTTGCAAAAATATGTTTCAAGAAAATACAGAAATATAGAGATCTTCAGTTACCCTTCAAAGTATAAGAGGGTCTACATATTTGATCAAATTAAGTCTTATCAATTATTAAATGTAATCAAGTCAAGCTAGGTGAGTTTATTTAAATAAAGCGCCAAATCACAACAAAAGCTTATTCATCCCATTTTGCAAGTAAAAGCATTCTAGATCATACTCTTCATAAGTGTAATGATGTTTACTATGATGCATGAACTTTGTAATTGTAAATGTGGATGACAGCTTTGAATAGATAGAGAGACAACTTAGAAAAGCAAAAGGATAAGAGGAAGATTAGGGTAAATATTAGAGAGAAAATATTAAATGAAAAGTTTCCAACTTAAAACAATATAAAAAGAAAAGACCAGAAGATGTAGATGATTGACCAGTTTTAAACCAGGGTTCAATGACACTGAGTATACATACATTTGTACAAAACAATTTCTCTCAGCCTCCCACCCTCTCACATACATCGAGAGAGAGAGAGAGAAAGAGAGAGAGAGAGAGAGAGAGAGAGAGAGAGAGAGAGAGAGAGAGAGAGACAGAGAGTGAGGGAGGCCCAAAACAGTACCTGTGTGTAGAATAATCCTTCAGTGTAGTTAGCACCTGTGTCTACAGAGAGATCTAGCAGTTTTCTGTCGTCTTTTGTTTCAGGAACATTGTTGTGATGTTGATGTGTTCAGAGGTTGAGATTTAATGGATTGCTTACTTTAAACCTGTTTTGTTTTTCACATTTTTACGAGGGTAAAATTATATTTCTTGATATTTCTGGGTATACAGCTTTTTTCAGACCCTCTACATGTTATATAAACAACAAAACCCATCCATCCATCTATTTACTTCCACTTATCCAGGGTCTGGTCGCGGAGGCAACAGCCCAAGCAGATCGAACCAGACATGCTTCTCCCCAGCAACACTTTCCAGCTCCTCCTGGGGAGTCCTGGGGAGTCCTGAGGCGATCCCAGACCAGGTAGGATATATAATCCCTCCACGAGTTCTTGGTCTACCCTGGGGCCTTCTCCTGGTTGTTTAGAAAAAAAGATATGTGTACACATGATCAATGGTTGCATTAATAAAGTATAACATTGCTGACTTAAACTCCTGTGAGGAACTTTGTTTGGGTCTGTTTTGATGCCCCCTGTGGATAAAGTGCTACCCCTTCTCTCTTTGCTGATTTGATCCTTTATCTGTGTTGAGTAGTAGGTGTAAACATATCAATCTCTGTGAATATTTGCTGTGGAAAATGCTGTCAATCATTTGGTCCGACACCTAATCCCTCGTAGCATATACAGGCCTCAGAAATTACAATACAGAAATGATCAATGCTAATGCTCCTGTTAGGACCTCTTAAATTAAGTCTTGTGCAAATTGGCCTCTTTCAAATACGTATACCATTATTTCCATCCATCCATCCATCCATCCATCCAACCATTTGCTGTAAGTCTACCTTTACATTTTGCAACTTTTACAGATATTCAGTCAATCATTACAGCTTTATTTAAATAGTTCTAAATCACAGAAGAAGGAACATCATGACACTTTATGAACAGAGTGGGTCTAGACAGTACTCTTTGCAATATTTTTCACAGTGACTTATCAATAATCCTGCAATCAGCTAATATGTAGCAGCAATGGCAATGGAAAATCCTTGCTGCTGCTGAGGAAGTTGGACACAAAGAGAAACAGATAGAGATGGAGAGGCAAAAAGACAGAGAGTAATTGCCTATTATGGAAATGTCATTAAGAATGTCCTCTATTACCAACAACTGCAACTACGTGAAAGTCATAACAATATTTGTAAACTCTATCTATCTATCTATCTATCTATCTATCTATCTATCTATCTATCTATCTATCTATCTATCTATCTATCTATCTATCAGATAAGATAATTCTTTATTTGTTCCACAACGGGGAAATTTAAGTGTTACAGCAGCAAAGTGGACAGTGCAAAACAATATAAAGTAAACAAGAGCCTATATAGTAATTATTAAAAAGTTAGTGGCAATTCAAATTAAAGAAGTCAAAATAAGCATATTTTACAACGTATATACACAACTAAATAAGTAAATTTACAAATATTTACAAAACCAGTGATGTGGTGAAAAATGTGCACAGGCTTGTAGCATAGGTATAAAAACAATGTACAGAACAGTACTGAGAAGAAGAGTAGAAAAAAACGTATTGCACAAGTAGGAAGAGAGGGATGATTAACTATTGCACGTTAATAAATAGACAGGGGAAATATTGCACATGAGTCCGTTTTGGTGAGGTTATTGTTATTGGCTATCTATCTATCTATCTATCTATCTATCTATCTATCTATCTATCTATCTATCTATCTATCTATCTATCTATCTATCTATCTATCTATCTATCTATCTATCTATCTATCCATCTATCCATCCATCCATCCATCCATCCATCCAGTAAACCTACCAACCTACCCATCTATTGCCATGTATCAATGAGGCTGTGGAGGGAGCGCCCGCCTCTCGGTTATCTCCGGCTCTTTCCGGCTCTTTCCGCTCGTGTTGATACAGGGCTCGTCACAGCCTCTCCCAGACTGCTTTATGTCTGGCAGTAGAGACCATGCGCGGACGCCATATTACCGAGCACCCCTCCCCTTCAGCCCCGTCACAGCACAGAGCCACAGAGGCGGTGCAGGAGACTACAGACTGAACAACGCTGGGGAGGACCAGTGATACAGCAAAACCAAGACCAAAACGAGGATTCATTGGAATGGATTAAACCTTTTGTGCGCAGCTATACAATCCGTATTCGGTTTTACATCTCTGGACACTGGATATAAGGTTGCTTGTTTTCATTTATTTTCCTTTTAGCAAATCTAGCAGTTAAAAACGACTCACCATACATAGTCTGTGTTTAGTTAGCCGGTGATGGAGACTGGCAGCTAGCTAGCTGACGTTACTCCTCTGTAAGCTAGCATCTCATATAACGCTAATTTACACTGCAGTTATTCCTGCTTTGGGGACAAGTAGCCATTACAACAACAAAAGAGCCCGGAAATAAATGAGCTTGTACTTTACAGAGACATTGACGGATCACACTGGTAGTTAGCCGGTGAATTACAACGGGCATCAGCTGACGATACCTCGCTAACAACAGTAAGCGGCTACTAGCTTCTTTTTCAACTGTCACCAGAAAACAGCATCGTGTATGAGAGGCTGTAAATACTGGCACACCTGAGCCTAACTGTTGTGAGCATCCTGCACTTGGTGGATATATTTATTTTTGATCGTGTTGTCTGTTGACTATAGTTTTGTCAAGACGGCGACCTTAACGAACTGCAAGCTTATTGCATACTGTCAGAGACCAACTACCCCCCGGACTCTCTCGAAATGCATCATCCGGACCCTGCAGCAGACTCTGGCAGTGTTAGAAAGATGGCGCACCCGGCTGTCTTTCACAGAAGGGGTAGCAACACAGGCAGCGGGAGCGGCTCCACGTTGTCCACGTTGTCCACGCCGGCAGATCAGGTGGTCAATAACAGCCACGTCCCTGCTGCTGATGATTATCAACACTCCCTGTTGATCCAGTGCCAACCTCCTGCTGGTTCATCCTCCCCAGGTCCTCATCACATTCCACCCCACAGCCTGAATTTGCTCGCCCAGCCCCAGGCGACACAGTCAACTGGAGCTCAAATAAAAAAGAAGAGTGGTTTTCAGATCACAAGTGTGACTCCAGCCCAAATATCTGTGAGTACCAACAATAGTATTGCAGAGGATACAGAAAGCTATGATGACCTGGATGAGTCCCACACAGAGGATCTCTCTTCCTCTGAAATCCTGGATGTTTCCCTGTCCAGGGCTAATGATGTAGTAGGTGCAGAGAGAAGCTCTTCAGAAGAGACGCTGAATAATTTCCATGAAGCAGAGACTCCTGGAGCTGTCTCCCCTAACCAGCCTTCACAACCTCATGCCCTGAGCCAGGCTCAACATCAAGGTGGGGGCATGGTCAATGGGACTGTGCATCACCACCATCAACATCCTCATCATCCTAATCATGCTCATGTCTATTCGCTGTCTTCTGGACCTGGGAGCACCCCATCTGGAGCTTTACCTTGTGTCGCCCAGAAAATGCCTTCTAACATGGGGGTCCCTCAAGAGAATGTTACACAGGCTGCCCCTCCAAGTATTGTTGCCCAGTCTGTGGCCCCAGGATCTGTCCCTGGAATGCACAACTCTGCTACAGGCACTACAGTTAGCATAGTTAATCCCCAGACCAGCAGTGTTAGTAATGTGAATATGGTGAGCTCTGCCAACGTGCCTGTGAAAGGGGGGATCAGCATGAGTGCTAGCAGTAGTAGTGCTGCCTTTCCTCTCAATGTGATAAGCAGCAGCGGGGGAAGTGGAAGTGGTGCTGTTGCAGCTGGGGGTAACCTTATTACCACTAATGTCAATGTTATCCAGCAACAGCAAAACATCAACTCCAACATCTCCATGACAACCACAACAACTGCTGTTGTTGCTGCTGCCAGTGCCTCTGGAGGTTTTGGTCACTCCAGTGGGATCCAAGGTAGAGTTGGATCTACTGTACTGCAAGCTGTGAGTGCTCCCATCACAGCTGTGGCCACGCCCCCTTTACAATCTACTCCTGCCCAACCTGCCCCACCTACAACCCCTGCAGTGGCGACGACCAGTTCTCGCTTCAGGGTGGTGAAGCTGGACTCCAGCTCAGAGCCCTTTAAGAAGGGCAGATGGACTTGCACTGAATTCTATGACAAGGAGACCCCACCCTCTGCTCCCAGCTCCACTACATCTGATACTGGGTCTCTCAGCATGCGCCAGTTTGTCTCTGAGAGCTTTACTGGGGCCGCTGAGAGGGAAAGCACAAGTGGTAGTTCTGTGAGTAGCACCATGAGTACATTGAGCCATTATACTGAGAGTGTGTGCAGTGGAGAAGCTGGGGTACCCCAAAATTCCCAGGATTTTGTCTCACCTCCCCAGGGTTTTCAAGGAATCCTACCAAGTGGCTTAAGTATTGGAGTGTCCCAACCTCACATGCACCCCCAGGATATTACTCATTCACATGTTAAGACTACTGCTGCCCCCTCAGCTCCCTCAAACATTAATCACCCTGCAGCTATGCCAGGCCACCAGAATACACTTGGGCTCTCTGCGTCTGCTGCGCACCAGCAGCAGCTCACCTATGCCCAGGCAGTTGCAAATCAGTCTGCAGGCTCCCCGCACAGCTTAATAGGTGTTCAGCAGCAGAAGATGGGCTATGCCTCCATGCCACAGCAACCAGCTGCTACCATCCAAACAGCCCCGGTGCAAGTGAGGCCATCTGAGTACTCCCAGGTTCACCAAGGTATCCCCCAGGCTGCCGGTCCTCATTCTTTGTCCAACCAGGCTGGATCAGCTCCCTCTGGCCCAGCCAATGGAGCATGTCAGATGATTGGGTCCCTGCAACAATCACAGTCACTCCTTCACCCACAGCCCCAGCAGCCCTCCTCCCATCAGGCCACCAACTCCACAATGCCATCTCCAATTGGAGTACCTGGTCTCGCCCAACAGCCTCAGAGCCACCCCAGCCACCTAGATTGCCAGCAGCAGAAGCTGCAGTCACTCCCAACACAAAACCAAAACCTGGGCCTGGGCACTCAGCTGCCTACAACGGTCCACCAGAGCCAAGTGTCTGCATCAAGTGTTCTCCCCCCCAACCCTCAGAATGATCCCCACAACACTGGAAATGGCAGCAGGATGCCCACACAGGGTGTTCCTCACAGTCAGCCATCTTTTGTCAGCTTGTCCCAGGACCACAACAGTGCCCAGGCCCTGGCTCATGCTGCACAGGCTAGTGCCCTCTATGCTAGTCTGCCCACCTTCACCACAACTCAACTGCAGGATGCTCAGCGGTTGCTCCTCCAGCACCAGTCAGCTCTGTTGGGGCTGCCCAAGCTGTCTGGAGGGGAAAGTGGGTCTGGATCCATCACTGGGCAGAGTCAAGAATTGGAGGGCAATGCCGCTTCTGTCAGTGCCTTAACTGCATCGGCTGGTCTCAAGGCTGTTGACGGAGAGGAGGATGGGTAAGAGTTTTCTTATGTTTTTCTATTTGTTCACATATTTGATGTGTTGGAACCATTTTTAGATTTTGTTTTAGGACAGACAACTAAAAACCTTGCAGCACATGTCAAATTTCAAATGACATTACTCGTATTAAATGGGTCTTTGTAGTAAACTCAGCATTCACACTCTGTCTGAAGCTGGGGGATTTCACTGGTCACTGTGGTAGCTGTGAGGGAAGAAAAGTGTTATTGTTTTCCTAGATAGCCAGCAGACAGTGGCCGGGCTGCCATCGCCTGTTCACCCTCTGTCAGTGAGACACAGTGCAGGGCTCAGCTGGATGTGACGTCTCTTGTCTTTATAAAGTGACTGCAGTGAATCAACAATTTACCTAGCCCAGACTCCTTGCTTCAATCCAGACTGTCTACCTTACAGGGCACAATTTCTGCTGGGGGCACAGTTTGCTGTATTCATTCTCAGCAGCTTCGTTGTCGAAAAAGCAAGTCACATCGCGTGCAGAGGTGTTCCATGGACGTTTACTACGAAACAAAAACACACAATGAGCTACAAATGTCATTGTAATGGACCCAATCAACCTCCTTTATGGATGAATCAAAACATTTCATATTTTTTTAATAGTCTGTTTCTTAAAGCAGGACTTGAAAACACCCGTTTCCCTATCATTTAAGTTCAGCATTAACATTTTGGTTCACTTTTTGACCTGACAAGTATACCCCAGTAGTCCCTTTCTGTCTCTAAATGCTCATTGTTTTTTTTTTTTTTATCTCGCTTCTCTCCAGACTGCTACAGATTTATGCCACAGACAAAGTCCTTTTGAATGTCCTTCCAATAATGAGTCTCAAGAACTTATTTTGAGGAGACTGGAGATTTTTAATCACCTTGCTGCAACAGGAAATTGCTCAAATTCGGTCACTCTTACAAACGCTAAGCCCCTTTTACTGACCTCCTGAAAAGTGTTACTCCCACCTCAGACTTAAGGTAGTTTTGCATACCTGAGTGATACAAATGTAGAGCTGAGAGGACAAGATGATTTGACTGTTTGAGGTTTTAATTACTGCAAATAAAAGGAGAATGTGGGATGTAATGATATTAGTTTTGTTTCCAGTATGATGAATACAAAGGATGGCAACCATTATCACATGACATTTAACTCTGAGGAATGTGAATTCTGCAGGGATAAGGTGGATTATTGTCTTTGATGATAAGTAGCATTCAGGGGAAACCAAAGACCTTGTTATAAACGAGAAGATTGTCACAGAGAATTAGACTCATGGTTAATTTCTCTCTAGTTTACCTGCTGTCACACAAGTTGAAAGGCTCTGTTGAAGTCTGTGTTTCTTCACCAATGGTTGGCTGGAGCTGGAGCTGGCAATTTCTCCCTTTAGTATCAATAGATGCTATAGACAGAAAGTAGCACAAATGCAAAGACAGAGGCCCAGTCTCATCAGCTGAACTAAGTTCTTAAGAGTTAATTAGACTATAAACTAGGGCTGCATATAAGAAAGAACTGACTTTGGGTTAAGTTTTTTCTTCCTTGATATTTATTGCAATATGAAAAAATACATTCAGTACTAATACCATTACATTTAATAATAATCTATTTTCTAATTGGTGACTTGAAAAATGTTTTTTTTTGCACTGTCTACTCTGTTACTGTGACACTTGAATTTCCCCGTTGTGGGACGAGTAAAGGAATCTCTTATCTTATCTTATCTCTTAAGTCTTTTTTCCACCAACAAAGCAAAATATATTTCTATATTTTAACCACGCTCTGTTCAAGCCTTGACCAGCTAATCTGACTCTGGGCCTGTGTGACACCCCGCAAGCAATTTTTTCATTCTGAAATTATAACCAGTTAATTAGAAGTTAGCTGACAGCTGGCTTAATCTTCATATGACTGCATCAACATGGTGTTAAAACATAGCCATTATCCCAGGTCTAAACAGGTGAAATATACCTGCTAAATGAGGAAACATGGATTGTATACATGGACTCATTTCCAATCAATCAATCAATCAATCAATCAATCAATCAATCAATCAATCAATCAATCAATCAATCAATCAATCAATCAATCCTGCAATCAATCAAGGCAATCAATCAATCAATCAATCAATCAATCAATCATGCAATCAATCAATCAATCAATCAATCAATCAATCAATCAATCAGTCAATCAATCAGACTTTATTTGTAAAGCGCTTTCCAAACAATGATATTGTGACACAAAGTGCTGTACATAAGAATAATAAAAATTGAATAAATTAAAAAAAGAAAGGAGACCCCCCCTCTAGCCCGACCCCAAACCCACCCCACGATTCATGTGTAAGCTTAAGAACATATGTGTAATAATAATAATAATAATAATAATAATAATAACAATAATAATAATAATAAAGATTAAAAAAAAATTGCTCCTAATTGATTGTGATAAATTAAGATTTTTTGGATAAGTTTATTTCAAATTCTTATATTTGGATATAGATGAATTTGTGATTTGTTGTTCAGCCCTACCGCAAGCTAATCATGACCTAAATCTTTGACCTAGATTCTGTTGATTTAATATTTGATCATTTGCTGATACCTAATTTTTAACACTTGTAAATGTTGCATATTTTATCATACATTAAAGGAAGTATAGTAGACAAACCAAATGGTGCTCAAGGGATCATTGTTAATATTTCAAAGCACTTGATTTTATCATTGTCAGGGTGGATTACTTGTTTTGGGGATTTGAGGTGTTTTTCGACTGCAGGAACTTTACCCCGGAACTAGGGACTTTACCCCTGAACCACGTGCGTTTCGATCGGAGGAACCAGGGTTTAAATTTAGTCCAGGGGTAGATAATCTCCCCCCTGAAAAGCCCCTGCTTGGGGGGTAGTACTTTTCAAAGGTCCTAGGACTTTTGGTTGAACGTCATGGTGTTTGTAGAGTTACACAGTTGTTGAAACACAGAGGGAGTTTCTGAGAATGTATAATAGTTTATTTTTTTATTAAGATTTCAAAATATTAATTAAGATAATTTTTTTCTCCATACGTCACTGGCCTGATTTGCACAATCTACCCGGAACTTCAGCCCGCGGTCGAAACACAGACAACTCTGGGGGCAGAGGAACCTTTTAGTTCCAGGGAAAGCAGTTCTGGGGGCTGAAAGACCCCGGAACTCTTGGTCAAAATGCACCTTTGGCTCCATCGTGACCTCTGCTCAGTCTTCCAGAGGTCTGTGCTCCTCTTGCACCTCTCCCACCTCTCACTCCTCTTGTCTCCATCTGAAAATAGTGTGTCTTCATTGTCCCCCCCCGAGTCAGAGCCCTGGTTAAAGTGGCTTCAATCAACTTTGTGTTATGTTCCCTTTCATCAAGCTGGAGGCCGCTGAGGAGGTTCTCACTCCAATCAGACAGCCCCTATGTTCAGTGTGCAGCCAATCCTCACAAACATTCCCTGCTGGGTCTCTCTTGTCCTAGACTTGAGAGAGCGTCCTTGTCTAGTGGGACTAAGCTGCTCTTTTTTGATGAGCAGCTTCTACAATAGCATCACATGTAACTAGGGATGACCACAATTAATCGATTATCAATTAATTGATTGTTAAGAAATTACTCGAAACACACATTTTTGTTATCAATTTTCCATCACGTGGAACAAACATCATGTGGTCTCATATTACATTCATCTATCAGGGAGGTGTTTTAAGTTTAAAGCATGTTTCGATGTGAATCAGCTGTTAAAGGTGTTGCGCACAGCAGAGACGCTCAGCTGGCGGCTGCGGCTGTGCGTCAGGTCTCCCTGTGCGCTTTTTAAAAGAGGATCAATACAAAACTGCTGCCAACAACAACAACACGGACACGAAGGTTGACAACTTTAAACAGGATATTTCCACCTTTGGATACGAAGGCAAAAGACCGGTGGGAAATTCTGGTACGCTACGTTTACAGAGCAGCAACATCAGATCGGTCTGGGCTTTTCTCCAGCGGGACTGATTATGTCCCGGTTGCGCTCCCGGCTGACACCTGATTGAACACGCATGATTATTTTTCTCAATAAGAACGAGTAGACAGAAAACTGGACACTGTGAGTCTGAAGTACTTTTCTGTTAGTATTATGAGCCTTTACTTTATAAGATTATGTCCGCGGAGAATATTTTAATGAGCCTGATCGTTGATATTCTGCGTGTCAAACGTGTGCCCGTATTCAATCCCGTCAGTCAGATGCATTTTGTTGCTGTAGAAAATATAATTTAGGGGGAAAACAACCTATTTGGCATTGTTTTTGACGTAAGAATAATAATGTTTTTTCTTATCAATTAATCAATAAAATGATAATTGATCGTTAACATTTCCAAAAATCGATCACGGAAAATACTTAAAATGTACATCCCTACGTGTAACTCAATTTTCACAACATCTGAAGTTGTTGTTATTTCAACCGAGGGAGAATACATAAAGAGAGTATGCTCAGTAATCATGAGCAGGAGGTGAGACTATTTGAAAAGAAATACCACAATACTTTGTAGTGGTGCTTGAAGTAGCCTATTTGAATGAAAGAAAAGTTCAGGTTCTTGGTAATCAGTCTCCTTCTAGCTAAGACACATTACTACAAGCAGCATTGTTGAATGATCAAGCAGCATTAGTGCATTAATATGTCATTGATTTGTGGGTGAATCCAGAGACTTTATAAATAATGGACGTAGTATCCGTGACGTCATTCTATCTGTTTCTGAAGCGCTGTTTTGAAGCCAATCGTCGGCGGGAGCCATATTTGAAATGCTAAACTCAACCTAACTGCTGTCGAGCTAGTGTGATGTAAAGAGGCGGGCTGTGAGCCTCCACGCCAAAAGCTACAGTGTTCCCGCCTGTCAATCAAGTCAACTATGCCTCTCATAATGGAAACCTTTTAACCTTAATATCTTCGAAATTGCCACTTGGTTGAAACAAATTGAAAAGCTCAAATTCTTAGAATTTCACAATTTGGGACCTGTTCTCAAATGTGTCTTGATTCTCATCCCAACTCATGTTTCAGTTTTTTGTCAGTTGTTTAGGCACTCATTAAATCAAGTGAATACTGCACCTTGGTTAGCTGGAATACTGTAAACTTGTATGGAACAACTCACCAAATTGTACTACACTTTTTTTTATTGTTGCAGCCAAAAAAAAGCTGCATAATCAATCAATCAATCAATCAATCAATCAATCAATCAATCAATCAATCAATCAATCAATCAATCAATCAATCAATCAATCAATCAATCAATCAATCAATCAATCAATCAATCAATCAGACTTTATTTATAAAGCGCTTTTCATACAATGGTATTGTAACACAAAGTGCTGTACATAAAACCAACCTAAAATAGAATGAATTAAGAAAAAGATCCCAGCTCCAACCCCAACCCCCACCTCAAACCCACCCCACAATCCTAAGGTTAAGAACACAGTATATGCAACAATAAAAAATAAAATAAAAAATAAAAAAGGAAAAAAGAAGTTGCAGAACAAACTGAGTGAAACACTCTCATGAGGAAACACTGGAGGTGAAATAAGATGCTAAAACTCAACACAGGAAATTAAACATAACATAACATAAAATACATTTCTAAGATAATAAAACACTAAAATATTAATCCATTAAAATAAAATAAGATGCTATACTTAAAATAAAAACATAAATACATAAATAAATAGAGTAGAATAAAAGTGACTAAAGTTTGAACTAGATAATAAGTAAATAAATAAATAAATAAAACTGTTTAGGAATAAAACTCAGTTCAATTATAATGCGGCATCCTTTGAGTGAAAGATACAATGTTTTAGAGGTTGTATTTTTTATAACACATTAGAACATAAATAGTAAGATACTGGAACAAAATCTCCTAACAAAAGCCAACTAATTGTTGAATGAGCTGTTTGTCTTCTTACACTGTTTCAAGTTGATTTCTGTGGTTAGATAACAAATACAATACATGTAAAAAAAAAAACCGAAATAGTCATGAACCTGTCATTGCACCTGAATCTCATATTTTTCCTTTTGCATTGACTGGTACTGATAATTTCCCCTCTCTCAAATAAAATGAGTCTCATTTTGTGCAAAGAGGCAGTAAAATAAAAGAGACTGTACTCACCTTTTCAGTTATCTGCTTTTTGAAAAGTAGCCGGTTCCTCTCATGAAAACAGATTTGTGGGTGATCTTTTTGTTGCATGTTTTCTGACTGGGGACTGAGTGTCATACAGGCACTTGTACAACAATTCTTTGTTAAGTTCTTTGGCTCCTGTTAACCTACTTTCAGATATTTTTTTATGGGATGACCTTGTTCTCATAAAACTCCTACTTAAGTGGTAGCTGTAAAACATAAGGGGACTCTTTAGAGTGTTGGTGCACGTGTGTGTATGGCATTAGGTGTTTGAATAAGAGCAGGTTTTAATTGTGCAATGGCTGTCTGAACCTACAAGTCACTATTGGAGTAAGTCAAGATGGGTGACTTGTCTGTACACAGTCTTTATGTGAAGATGTAGGTTTGTGTAGGTGTATGTGCAGAAGTCCTCTTGTTTTCATTTGTTTACAACTTTCAAATCAAAGTTTTAGTTCACAGAATTTGTCCTCACTTATTTCTTAAACAATTTGTACACATTTGAAGTTATTTGAAATTAGTTATTAATTCCAATGTCACATTTATTGGCTCTTAAATATTTCAACACTCAAATGAATGGATGGAATGTTCATAATTTGCACATTTTCACATAATTTACACACTAAACAACAAATTCAAACTTCAGATAGAAACTCCACCTTCAGTGAAATGTCAGCCCTTCATAGCATTTTGCATTGGTGTGTATTGTGTGGAATTTGCCTCCACGTATATGATTATGGTATCAAATAGTACCTGTATACTTGTACTGGTTGAGCTGGTTCATCAAGGCAACATTTTTTCCACTATTGCTTCAAAGCAAGAAAAAGAGATGTTTTGAGCTGAATGAAATCAAGTGCCTCACATGGGAGTGAGACAGCAGTTCTCATCACCATGGTAACCTTTATTGCAGTTAGGAACACACAACTGATTGAGATGAGCTAATAAGGGCATTTAGACACACAGGTACTCAGAACAGACATTTTATATGTCCTCGAGTCTTGTACAAGCCTTATCTACATAGACATCAATATAGCTATGCATTTGGCTTCAAGCAATACATTCCTGAAGCTTTACGTCATCCATGAACCAGCATGGTCTGTACAAACGACTTCTATTCTTATACTCTGAGCTCATAAAGACAGCGGTTCAGTTTAGCATCAGCTTTAAACATACCATTATACTACATCCAACCCATTTAACACATTTGAAACATATTCTAGGGCCCTATGAAATCCGTTTAAATTTTTTACCCTTTACACTTATTTTACCACCATACACTGTGTGCGCTTTTTGTGTCAGTGAATAAAATGTCCGTTAATGAAATGCAAGTGCAGGTTGGCCTGGCTAGCATTAGCAGCACTGTGTTTTTCTCTGTTTTTCACATGGCTTTTGGACGACAAGTGGTCATCACACATATTTTCAAATTTCCAGTCAACAGATTTTTCAAAAAGGCATGTCACCTGACACATAGAAGTCATTTGGGAACTGTTCAGCTCTGTATTTTGGAGTAAGAGATGAGTTTTGTAGTGTTTTTGCAGACTTAAACTGTGTTTCTGGTGGCTGCTTCAACATTTTGTTTATTTCGGGAGGGGGTGGGTGAGTGTTTGTGAGGAGATGCACGGGTGGTGCCATGAATGAGCGGTCCCCGGAAACATTTCCCCAGACAAACGTTTCTTCTCCTCATGATGACAGCATTTCAGTCACATTATGTCAATTTCCGCAATATTCTGCGTGTAGCAGTAGATCCCATTTTTATTGGCCAATTCTGAGATTCCGTGAACGCGAAAATCATAGGGCCCTAATACTCACCAATTAACTGTTTAACTAAAGTCACGCCTTTAACTTTAAGTTTACACCTTGTTTTATGCTCTCAAAGTACGTCAAATATTCCACAACTTTCTTCCATTGCAGGATAAGCACAATTCTAGGGGCCCATGACTGACAAGGTCCCTAAAATATTTGAACATTAGTAGTGGTCATGACTCGGGATGGGAATTGGAAACCGGTTCCAGATTAGAATCGATCCCAACTGGTTTGAACAATTGACATAATATGCCTTTCTGCTTTATGGTTCCTTTGTTGATGCCTTCCACTTAGTTCCACAACCTGATTTGTGACCAACAACAACATACACTGAGGCTAGTTATTTGTTTGTTCTGCTCTGTCACTTCAGAACAGAGCCATGCTTGCTAACCAAAGAGCACCACCTCCCCCTTGTGTCAGAGCGGGTGTCAGTGTTCACAATGAAAGTGAATAGTGGCACAGCGGTCAGCTATGCTTGTGCTCTTTTGTTGCCAAGTTTGATGCCGGCAAGTTCTTTTATTTATTTACTTATTTATTAATTAATTTAAAGGCACGGTGCATATTAATGAACATTTCAGCGTAGCATCCATATAAATATGCCAGAGTTAGCCATCATTCTATTAGATTTTTCGTCTGTAGTCCCCAGCAGGTCAAAACAGAGTTCATAACAAATGATAAAGATAAATAACAGATGGAAACAATACCCGATAGCATGACAATGACAACAAGAATACACCACAAGGGGCATATAAGTTATACAAAAGTGCAAAGAAGCGCATTAAAGTGCCGTTCAGCATAAGTATCAGTGCTGTCAGGATATGCATCTCTGTTATAAAGGCTCTACATGCTTGAAAGTTTGTTTCAACTGCTCACTTGGTTGCTTTTAGTCCAAGGTAATTGCTGGTTGTGGTTGTTACCTGTAGTCAAAGTAACGACTGAAACCAATTGACGATAGCGCTGCTAAAGCTTGGTTAAAATTCATTTAGTTTCCTATAAATTCTACACAAGGCCTTAAAACACTTAACATTTACAATAAATTCCACCCAATAAAAGTCCCCAGCTATTAATTTGTTGAAACAGCAATGCCAGGTAATTGCATGTTTTATCAGTAGTAATGTCTTTAGATACAAACAGGGAAGCAGGTGTGACACAACATTTTCAGATCACACCGATTCAGTATGAAAATATAACGTAAGGCGTTTTTTCGACTGCAGGAACTTTACCCCTGAACTACGTGTGTTTCGACCGGAGGAACCAGGGTCTAAATTTATTTCAGGGGTAGATAATCTCCCCCCTGAAAAGCCCCTGCTTGGGGGGGTAGTACTTTTCAAAGGTCCTAGGACGTTCAGTTGAACGTTACGGTGTTTATGGAGTTTACACAGTTGTTGAAACACAGAGGGAGTTCCTGGGAATGAATACTAGTTTAGTTTTTTATTAAGATTTCAAAATATTATATAATATACATTTCTCCATACGTCACTGGCCTGATTTGCACAATCTACCAGGGACTTCAGCCCTCGGTCGAAACTCAGGCAACTCTGGGGGCACAGGAACCTTCTTGTTCCGGGGAAAGTAGTTTTGGGGGCTAAAAGACCCAGGAACTCTCGGTCAAAATGCACCTGTACTGAGAACTGAGCACACAGTGACTTAAATACAACTCTTTCTCTTTCTTAGCACAGACATAAGTTGAGTATGGCCTCGCAAACTTGGCTGAGGGGGCACAGCAAGTGAACATGCATAATCACGTACTTTGTCACAGTGTAACAGTGTTATAAAACAGTTTTACAGACATTTTAGGCCATATTCCCCACCCCTACTTTATAGGCCTAGTTCTCTCCACCAAGGAAGTCTGTAATATTTAATTAGGGAATAAATTAAGAATTGGATCAATAAGCAGACTGGATAATGACTTTGGTATTGATACAATCTTATCAATTCCCATTCCCTAGTCATGACTGAAACAGGCCTTTTTGAATAAATAATACAAGGAGTTGTTTTGGTGTAGGTGCTGCATGTATTTGACAGGCTAACAAGGTGCCAGTAAAGATGTGTCGCAGTTAAAGTTGAGCCAGGTAGAATTTTTTTGCCAAACTGGATAGCATTTATTTACTAGAGCCTCTTTTTTGCGAAAGTAGAGATTAGTTTTTAATAAGGATGCTGCTTGCTGTTTTTGTGGATGCAGCTGTAGTGTGTCTATGTGTGTGTGTGGGTTCCAATGTGTGAAAGCTCAGGGGAATGTGGGCTGGTTGGCAGCATGATGGCTATCTCTAATGCTGTCTGTTTTGAATGTAATCTTTCCCCTGGCAGCGCAGGGAGCCAGTGTGTGTCGTGCCCGGTGCTCATTGTGATGAGATCAACGAGATCCCCAAAATTAACAACACACTGAGGAAGTGACCTAACCTGACCTAACCCAACGTAGTCAGGTCTGCTGAAGCTTGTTTAGACCACTGAGGACACAGCAGACTGGACCAGATGGAGCCAGACTAAACATAACTATGCAACACTGTTACTGTTCTGATAGACCTGAAAATGTGTGGTTCAACCATCCATATGAAGGCTCTTGAAATTGTTTTTGTATGAGCATTAGCTTATAATCTCAATCATTTACATCAGCTGTCACTGGGCACAGTTTGCAGAAGAACTCAAATGCCCCACTGTAACCAAGCATCCTGAGTTTGCCTAACTGTACACAATAATAAAAAGTAGGCTCAGGATTTGGGCCAAAAAAGCTGATCTGGACATTCCTGCTGAAAAGTTTACACAAAGCAGAAAATGTGGCTGCAACCGATTTGTTCTCATTGCTAAAACTGCGACCCCATTTCCAGAAAAGTTGGGAATGGGTTAGGGTTACAACAGAATGGGATGATTGATAAAACATTGAAACGCTATTGTGATAAAAAATAGCACTGAGACCATCAGACATCGAAACTACACATTTCATGGAGTCTGATGCCAGCAACACATTAAAAAACATGGGACAGACTCATGCTTACTGCTCTGTTTCATCACCTTATCTTTTCACAACACTCTTGAGCATTTAGGAACCTTGGAGACTAAGAGCAATAATTTAAAAAGTGGCATGTTTTACCATACTTACATGATGCAGAGTGTCAACGGCCCAACAGTTTTAGGTCTCCTTCATCATATTCTATGTTTCAAAATTTGCTCAACAATTATAGTGAGCCTCAAGTAGGTTCTGCAGGCAGGTCAGATTGGTACAAAGACTCTTGGAGCATTTAGGATGTGGCCTCCATGATTACATGAAACAGAATTTCAAATGATGACTCACCAGTTTTCATCTTCTTCACCTCAGTCGATCTCAAATGAGCATGGGCCCAGAGAAGGCGTTGGCCCCTCTGGATCTGGTTTGTGTTCAAGATGAGTCATGCTTTTTCGAATATTTGAATAGTCGTTGATTTATGAACAATCGAAAACTTCATGCAACTATTATCCCATTTTATTATCCGGCTCTCTTACTTCGCGTCAGGGTCTTGTCACCCTGTTGGAATTCTGTTTCCCATAACTACCTGCTAACCATACATTATCCCTTAAATATGTGTTTTTACTATTATTTCACCTGTAATGTGATACAACTGCCACACACTAGCTGGATTCCATCTGAAAGCAGTGTTTTAACCAATGAATCATAAAAAAGAAGAAGCATTATTTTCATTTGCTCACTAAACAGTTGGAGTGTTGGGAGATTTGGAACTGGAGAAATAACTCCTTCTTCAGAGCTTTGTGAGGAACGTCTTCCAAAAAAGAAACAAAACTGAGGTAGAGTACCAACTTTTCCAGGTTAGACTAGCTTAACAGAAATCTCCAGCAACTATTAGTGAGGCAGTGGGAGTTGGGGGGGCAACTGTACGATTAATAGTATTTTTGCTTCAGATGCCCATCCCTATTTATTTATGGGTTCCTCTTTGCATACATAGTTTGAACTTGTAGATGAAGTAATGAAGTGTGTTCTCAGATGACATGCTGTTCTATAAACAGTTATAATCAATAGACTCATCAGTTTTTGAGAAAATGCATGTATCTATATTGAATATTCAAAACTAAAATTTCATTTTGAGCATAACCTCTTTTATCCTTTCACAAATTTAAGCTGAACTCCATAACTGCACCTAGGTGATGAGTAAAAATGCACTCAGTTTCAAGTAATATTCTTTTTCCAAGCAGGCATAGTTTTCCTCAGTTTCACTCACACATTCACTCTCATTCACAAATATTTTTCTAGTAAACAGTTGCCTCTTTATGAAAATCTTTGATTTGCCCACAGTTGCACATCACTGTTGTTTCAAAAAATGTTTCACCAAAAGCAAACAGCATTTGTTATTTGTTTTGCTGCTGACACCTCCCCCGTTCCTACCACATAGACCAAGCCAGAGAACACCAGAACATGGCAGACCAAACGTGCTGCACGAGAGGGAGAGGGAGGGAGGTCTCACCACATGTTCCTGAATATTTTCTGTCTTGTTTAGCCAAGTGTTCAAAGCATGAATGGCAGAATGAAACTATGCAAGGAGACGGTGAGCGGTTCAGAGCCATGGGCACAGAGCTTTATATATCACCAAGTGTATTTGTTTCTTGCTCATTTTTATGCTTGGTGCAGATAGACCATTGATTTCATTAGTCCCTGCCCCCTTCTTTCTGATGGTTTCCATCAATAAACAGAACTGTTTCACTTAAGAGTGCGGCGGGGAAACTAATGGCTTGTAATGGATGATAATGGATTGTGTTTTCAGCCTGCCTTTTATCTATGAGAATATTGCCCGACCACCCCCCTCAACACACACACACACACACACACACACACACACACACACACACACACACACACACACACACACACACACACACACACACACACACACACACACACACACACCCATAGTGTAGTGAAAGTCCTGTTGTTTATATTCCAGTGCTTGTGTACCTGGAAAACAGGATAGAGGCAATTAGATGTTTTGAACAGCTGTTCTTAAATGTTTATTCACTGGCCTTTCTGCAAGGGATTTTAAGTGCATCAGTCAGCATACTCTCTACACAAATTAACATTTGAAATTATTGCATGATGGACATGTTTTAAATCTCAATTAAGGAATGAAGGTTGAAACAGCAATTAGTAAAAAGTGAGATGTAACAACTAAGTTGCTTTGTATTTCTGAGGTCGTACAGACTTATTATTGGGGCATTTGAATTTTGGACATTCATGCTTATAATAGGGGTTGCAAATAATCTCAGTTCAACCTTCTCTGTAGTCTTTTTGGTCTTTTCGTTCTCTCAAGAATATTTATTCCTCTATATTAAGTCCAGCGTTTTGTCGGCAGAGCAGCCTTTCTACTGTTCCTTTAGTGACTTCTGTTGCATTTACACTTTTTAGATGTTTCAAATAGGTAGTATTCAACACAGCTCCACTGCTATTCCCTTGTGGAAAGACTGTATTGCATATAGGGTTGCAAAGGGGTGGAAACTTTCTGGTAAATTTCCATGGGAGGTTAAGCTGGGGAATTTTGGAAATATTTCAAACTGGAAAATTTCCATGGGAATTATGGGAATTTATGGGAGTTAACTGGGAATTGAGGGTAATTTAATGGAAAGGTATCATATCCAAGCATAAATATTTGTTTTGTTATAAGCAGACATCCATCCAAAATAATCCAATTAAAACAGATTTATTTGTAAGTAGAACTTTATCAAGTATTAAATATTTTATTGACCAATCAACTCTTTCATTGAAGAGCAAAAACATGAATTTTGAGTTAAGTATTACTCATCCCCCCGACCCAACTCATTCAAAAATGAACAAAAATGCAATCCCAACATAGTCCCATTCAAAATGTTAAATGAAAAGAGCCCCTCTACCTCCGACAAAGTCCCATTCAACATGCAAATAAAAAAGCATCTTCCCTCAAGCTTCTCAAGCCTCTGCAGGATTCTAGAAATCATCTGTTATTGAGGAATTGCATAGATATTCAACTGTACTTGCATGAAATCTGGTTGTTTTAGTCAGGATTATGCTAAAATATATTTTTCCCAACTATATTTAAGTTCCCTGTTAAGTGCCAACCTTCAATTTAGTAAATTCATGGTTAATTCCCGTTTATTCCCATGGAAAGTTTCCAACTTTGAAAATTCACGGAATTTTGCAACCCTAATTACATATATTGCAGATGGCTGTTGGATTGCTTTCAATTTCTAATTTAAAACATCTCCACACTGCTTACATGTTGGCCTTGTGGTTGCTAATGCTAACTGACCAAGTGTCATGTGTTTGATATATGTTTTTTCCTTTTTGCACCACATGTCCCTGGACAGTTACTGTAGGCTGCTGTAAAGCAGTTGATGTTGCTGTAATTTGGCCGGTTGTGCACATGCATGTTCATTCAGTAAAGTTTGAGCAGTGGCTGGAGTTCCACATTGAAGTGAGGACTATTCATTACTTATTAATAAGTATATACAGTAAGCCACACTCAAAACACTCTTGAATTCTGCCACAAATTGTGCTCAGCTGATGTAAATGATCAAGGTGAGATGATCGGCTCAAATTGCCAGTCCTCGATCAATTAAGAAATGCTCACAGTGACAGGTCGGATTGTTGAGAGCGGGACTGGGACATCCATACAATTAATAGCTAGCTACAATTAATTGTAATGGAGGTGTGACAAATCAAAATCAAGTATTTAACACAGCAGCACAGTATAACACAATAATGATGCTTTTTGTATAATGCATGTTTGGTGTCTGAAATCATGATCCCTGCCACTGTCATCCCCCTAAACATGCAGGCAATTTGCTGAATCATGGCCGGCATTCCTGTGGCCAGAACACTGTCCAGTCAGCTCCAGGAATCACACACACACACACACACACACACACACACACACACACACACACACACACACACACACACACACACACACACACACACACACACACACACACACACACACACACACACACACACACACACACACACACAGAGGGAATGCATTGGATGACTTTGCTTAAGCTGATAGCATTTCCATTTCTTTCCTTATCATTTCTTTTTTTGTACAGTTTGTGGATTTAACACAACAAGATAAAAGAAAACTGCTCGACAACCAACAAACTATTATTCTTATTGTAAATATTAATCAACTGTTATTATTTTAGAGAGGAACAAAGCGACATATATACTAAAGGCATGAGAAAAATGCACCAAAAAGGCACCAAATAAAGCCAGATTTGGTAACTGCAAAGTGCATCGAAGCTCAGAGTGGCAGATACCGACAGACAAAATTGTATCATAATAGAGTTCAAATTACAGCACTTCTTGTCATATTGAAAAATGTACCTTTTTGGAGAGTGACACAAGCTGACAAGATCTATATCATGGATATAAAGCCCGAGTTTAACAAGTGTTAGCCTAGCTTCACAAAAGAGTATACACTGGGGGGGTGGGCATGTTCAAAATCTCTCGGGTGATGCTCATGAAGTGTCATACCGATCAGATAACTGTGTGTTATTTGCTTTGCTGAGGTCAATAATGTCCGACAGTTCCAGCCCTTCTACTCTGCCTGTGATGACGTGAGTGCTCCATCCAGCGAGTGTCTTTTCCCATAGGGTCCGATATTCATTCTTGCTTTGTGTGAGCTAATCCTCTTCTCTATGCTGTGGTTGAATGAGGAAGGCTGCTGGAGGGAGGGGGGAAGTTTTGTTTTTTCTCCTTTTTCCCCTCAATAGTTCAGCCGAATGCTTTTCTTCTTATTAGCATGAATATAGCAGGAACACTTTGCCCTTCATCATGTGCGTATCTGGTACTTAAACATCCTTATGTTGCACTTACATTTTATAACATGTTAAATTTATTCGGGAATTTCACCCAAAGACACTAAAAATAAGTTATTATAGTTGTTACACTAAAAAGAAATACATTTTTGTTAGACATAGTAAGTCTGTGTTTAAATGTAGTTGTATGTAGATTGCACCAATGATACAGTGTCTGATACTGTTTTGAAATAGAACTATAGTCTGCTTATACATAATTGTCTACTCTGTAAATCAATCAATCAATCAGATTTTATTTATAAAGCGCTTTTCATACAATGGCATTGTAACACAAAGTGCTGTACATAAAAACAACTTAAAATAGAATAAATTAAGAAAAAAAGACGCTCTCATGATATCTTAAGGAGAGACACTGGAGGTAAAATAAGATGTTAAAACTGAACACATGAAATTAAAAACACCAAAATAAAATAAATGTATAAGATAATAAAACACTAAAATATTAAACCATTCAAAGAAAATAAGATGCTTTACTTAAAATAAATAAATACATAAATAAATAAGTAAATAAGTAAGTAAATAAATAAATAAATAAAGTAGAATAAAAGTGACTAAAATTTGAAGTAGATAATAAATAGATAAATCAATAGATAAATATATAAATAAATAAAACTGTTCAGAATAAAACTCAGTTAAAAGCAAGACTAAAAAGGCAGGTCTTGAGTTTGCTTTTAAAAGTAGTCCTGTACTGCCTCCTGTTGGCTGGGAACAGCACACATAAACCAGGCTTCACATTCTGAAGGTGTGTGGGTCACATGATGGCTTTGAGGCTGTTCTACAAAGGCATAAAAGAGCCTTTTGAATGTTACAATAACTTTACTACCACTACTGTGAATGCTTCTTTCAGGCATACAGAATTAGTTCAATGAAGACACAACACCAGTGCAGGGTTAGCAAGCTTTTCTTTGAAGAATGTCCTTGATAAATACCTCAAATTCTTTCTTATTTGCAAGATGTATAGTTCCTTTTTAAATCCGCTTGGAGTTGGAGCAATTCATTAGCTTGGAATAAGCCATTTTTAGATTATGTCAGTTTCTGTGTAAGTATATTGTGATAGGATGTGTTTCGTACAACGTTTTTTGATCTATTTATTTAACTAAGCTATTTTAACAACTTATAATCTTTAAATCCTCCCTATTTTTCCCTGCAATTAAACTTCAATGCTGTTTATCCATTCATGTGCTTCACCATCCGAGACTTGAGAATCAGTCATGTAAGAGTTCTTGAGGTTACAAAGCAGTGAGTTCAAGTCATAAAGACAGTGATGGGCTAACTGTAAGAATAAATCGATTCGGGCAATTTGTTTCATTGTAGCATTTTACAGAACAAATCTGACTCTAGTTGATTCGAGGTCCATGATGTTTTGGTTTCAAACAAAACATCTGCAGGAAATGTTCTAGATTTTGAATTCCATGTAGTGGTATAGTTAGAGTTTTGTGGTCATGTGGTTGTTTGTGAAGAAATATGAACACACAAAAAACAAAGTATCTTGTGTGTTTGCTGGCGGTCAGTTCTTGTACATGCTACTAAATTTAAACACTATGGTGCCACCTCTTCTGAAATTATATATTTGCTACTATGAAATGATTACACCACTTCTTAATGTTCTACACTTGGCATGGATGGAGACAGTTTGACATTTTAGCTAAGTCTCTAGAGAAATCTTTTGTATCTATGAGCTGTAGTATTTTTTCAAATAATAGTTTTGGCCTTTGTCTTTTTTGGACTGGACAGCTGAAGAGAGACAGAAAATGTGAGTGAGTGGGCAGACTAGAAATAAAGGGCCATGGCTGAGAGTGACCAATGTGTCAAGGACATTGGTTTAATTTGTAAAGCAGGGGCTGCATGTACAAAGACAAACAAAGCTTTCATTTTTAAATTAATTCCTTTGACTTTGCATGGATTAACTGTTATACCTTTGCTTTAATAACTGCCATGTTTACATCTTTATTGCCTGGTTGCTTTATAGTATTTGAGATGCAGTGACTCCCATTGAGGTTTTTCATTTGCAATTTAACATAAGTTAGGTCAGGACAGTACATCAACATGAAGTCGACCCTATAGGTGCATTTCGACCAAGAGTTCCGGGGTCTTTTAGCCCCCAGAACTACTTTCCCTGGAACTAAAAGGTTCCTCTGCCCCTATTGTTGTCTGCGTTTCAACCACGGGCTGAAGTCCCAGGGAGATTGTGCAAATCAGGCCAGTGACATATGGAGAAAAAGTTATATTAAATAATATTTTGAAATCTTAATAAAAAACTAAACTAGTATGCATTCCCAGGAACTCCCTCTGTGTAAACTCCACAAACACCATCAAGTTCAGCCGAAAGTCCCAGGACCTTTGAAAAGTACTACCCCTCAAGCAGGGGCTTTTCAGGGGGGAGATTATCTACCCCTGAACTAGATTTAGACCCTGGTTCCTCCGGTCGAAATGCATGTAGTTCAGGGGTAAAGTCCCTAGCTCCGGGGTAATTTTCTGTGGTCGAAAAACGCCTTTTATCTATTTTTGCAGGAAATGTTGGGAGAAAATTTTAGGATTTCATGAGCATGTGTGTACAGATGTAGTAAATCAGTGCACGTGTTTGATTTCAAATTCCTTTATAGCTTGTTGATGATCTTAATGACTATATTTGCCATGTCCAGATTAGTTTTTAAGAGTGGCCTGATGAGAGGATTTGAGTTTTTTGGGGTTTGTGAGAGCTGAACATCTAACTGGTTAGAGTAATGGCAAATTCTACTCAATTTATGTAACTTTCACTAAGGCACTGAGGAAAACTAATCAAACTCCCTTGGAGTGAGTTGTCTCAGATATGAGAAAAAAGAGCCTACAGAGTTTGGATTTAGATTTAGATATACTTTATGAATCCCCCATTGAGGGATTTTTTTTTTGTCCCAGCAGCTTACAACACGGGACAGGAGAATACTACAATGTACTTACATAGTTAAAAATACAATGATAATAATAATTATAATAATAACAATAATAATATAATAGAAAATAAGAATAAGATAAGGTAAAATATAGCAAATATAAGAGATATTCTATTTATACTTCTACACTTCTATCTCATTAATCGATAGTAAGGTATGTTATTGCGCAATAAAATTGCACCAGGTTCTTATGAGCATACACAGTATGAAAAACGCACTCACAGTGATTTAAATATGGGATTTTTACAGTCAGTTTGTGGATGTAAATCATAAATGATGACTCGGGAAGACAGAAAAAAAAGTGACTGAAAGACAGGCCAAGGACATTGAGAAAGACAAATGCAGAGACCGACTCCACTATTTTTCTTTGAGACCTGAGTTTTGTCACATGTCAGACATTTCTGATAAGTTAGGTAAACTAAAATCATAGTTTGTGAATAATCGGCACGGGACTTCTGTTAAAGTCTTTTGCAGAGGTTGAATTAGTAGGAGCATCAGTGGCTCATGTGTTTACCACAGGATGGCAGTGTTTACCAGCTTTGATCTCTGAAGTCTCACTGCATTTTCTACTACTTCTAGTAAAAGCATGTCTCTCTCTTTCAGCAGAGCTACCATAATACAGCAACATCAATGTTTAAAAAAACCCCTCAAACATCTTAATAGCAGTCATAATATTTAAATAACTCCTCATCTGTGTGGTAATTGAAGAGTTAATGGGAAGTTATGGACATGTACTAATGTTCAGCAGTTTAGAATCCCTGACATTTTGATGCTATTATTTATCTTTCCTGTGATGATGGCTTTTTTTTTTTAACATATTTGAAACAGACTAATATAGACATCACATGTTTTATTTACTACTAATACAGTTTGGGCCCTAGTAAGGAGTAATTAAATGATTTTCAAATGTCATTGAACTTTGGCTGTTTGCCTGTGAACACTGAACCAGTGACAGGCAGAGTTATTTTTACAAACAAGCTTGTGTGTACTCAAGGCCTCCTCAAACTGCAGTGTGGAGCCATCCATCTGTGATCTGGTCACCCTAGGCTTACTGTATATTGGTGTCAGCTGTAAGCAGGGCCTCAGGTTTACTAATAAGAGTATATAATAAAACTTTCCATCAGTTAGTTAAAAATGTAGCCTCATAAGAGAAGTGCAAGTGCTTAAGATCACATCCTACCTTAGAGTTAATAGAGTTAATAACTTAAAGTTATTGTTGTTTATTTAAAGGCTGCTGAGGGTGACAGGGCTCTCAAATCCCTCACTCTTTTTACTTGAGGAAAGCTAAATAATTAAGTATGTATTTAAAGTGGATGTCAGGGGACAGTGTGTCAGTGTGTTTTTTAAGCCTGAAGATGGCAGTGTTGATTGTTGTTACAGTAATAACACGTGTTGACAGACAAGTTGTATCAGACTTTTGTTGTTCTAGCCATATGTTTGGAAGCCCTCACTTTGCTGTGTAGCTATTATGTCATATGTTATAGGCTTTGTTTGTGGTAACCATTCAGATACCATTTCTCCTTGTTCATTTGCAAGAATGAGTATAAGCTGGCAAGTGTGCAAGCTGTATCAAATGTAGTATTCCCCTTCATTAGTGAGGGTTCTCAAATATAGCATAAGACCTTATCAAGGCATCTTTAACATCATCATTAGACAATTAATTAGGGAATGCACGAAATTGGATATTTTTGCCAATATCCGATATGCCGATATTTTACAACTCATTTCGACGATTACCGATATTTTTTTCCACACACCTAATTGCAGAGATCATCAATTCTCTTCTTTATTGGAATTAGCGTACAGTATTATGATGATACTCTTATCACATTTGTTATGTTATATTCATTTCTTATGCAAAATAAGAAAAATACTTAATACTTAAAACTGCATATTTATTTATGACAATTGCTTTCAAACAAAATTAATACAAACAGATACATCCTACTTAAAACTTGGATGATGCTCTCCCTGAGACAATCACAACAAAACCCATAACCAGGGAAAATTTGGCCAATTTCACATTTGACATAGTAAGTAAACCTAACCTCTGTTCACAGGGAAGATGTGAAAAGTTCAACTGTACAGCAATTAAACCCAAATTAAATAAAATGTTTACTGTTTGACAGTAAATGTGCCTAAATTAGTCAGCTACATGTACCTTACAGAAATGTACCTTGCTTAAATTCAAATTTAACTTAAAACGTGAGACCAACATGTGTGCAGCAGCCCATTATTTTATCGGTAATTATATCGGCTGATATCGGCATGTTGGATGATATTCGATAATTCATTTTAAAGCCAGTATCGGCCGATAATGTGCCGATAATATTGTGCATCCCTACAATTACTCTTAGGAACTCATAAAATTCCTGTATGCTGAATAAAAAAATGTTATGGCCATTTCCATGAAGGGCCCTGATTAAGACCCAACTCTTGGAGCCAGCCAACAATTTGTTTGTTTTTAGCTAAGCTGTGCTCATGATAGCTCCAGTGTCCTCAGAGATTTAAGCCCTGACGCCTGAATCATCACTGGATAATCCACTCTCTATACTGTCCTCTTTTTCTCACCTGTAATCTTGTATTAGCGTATACACACACCCACACACTTGCACACAACAACACAACAACACAACCACACGCACACAAATGAGACTGCAGGGAAATGGGTCAGAGCTTACAGCTTTTTGGCTCTAAAGTTTTGGATTTGTTAGACCTTTCCTGGTTGTTTATCTTAACGTTAAAACAACCTCAACTTGATCCAAATTGTTTTAGCTTTTCTAAGTGGCCTTTGACCTTTTTCAGTGATAAGATGGTGAACTTTATGCATAAAGTATTGCTCAAATAAGACACATTTTGACATCTTTATGGATTTGTCGCACTTTCTGCCCTAAAAGAAAGTCAATTAGCCTGCAGTTGTCAAAGACAGATGAGAAAGTAGATTTGCGTCAAGGTTACTGAAGACATTATTCATATAGAGAAAAGTTTGTAAATCAAAATAGATAAAGTTAGAGATAAAAGTTCAGTAGGACTCCACATCCCCTCCTCTGTTTTGTTTTATACACTTGGCAAAAGAGAGCAAAACAGATATTAAAGGGCCATAGACAGTCAAACTAATACTGTACATAGAGCCTTTTTACAACACTATAACTGAATGTCCTTACCAGTTTGAGTAGCATCTTAAATTACACCACATGATCTGTAGTGTTATCCTTTTTAATACTTAACATCTTTTCTAAATTGATAAAACTCCAAATTTAGGTTGTTAGAAACGTTACAGAAAATGTACTATTTTCTTAAAACAACATGTCTGTAAAGGTTCTCAGTCATCCAGGTCATGGCAATCCAAAGCTTGATCATCCATTATGGTGTCCACACTTCTCTGATAACTTAAATTTCCCAGCAATTGTGAAAAAGAAACAATAATAGCGGATACACAAAGACCTCTTATGGACAGACCTGACAATTTGCTCGGGATAAACTCTGCCAGTGTACATGGAACTATGAACACGAATTTGGGGTGGTCACCTGCCACTGCTGTAAAAAAAAACCCCTGTCAATAACCAGACAGAAATTAAATAGTTAAATTACAAAACAATATTACCAGTGAGATCAAATAAAATCTGCTCTTTTGGGGGTAACAAATATAATCCAGTTGTTCCAAATTTGGTAAAATTTGTCCATTTGGATTCTTAATTGATAGGTCACTTTTTCCATCCTAAATATCTTAAGAGTTATTCCAATCCAATCATCCAGGGAAGGCTGAATCGGGCTTAACCATCTCCTTGTAATTGTTTTCTTACTTGCCACCAAGAGTTATTGTAGCAGCTTAATCTCGCTTCTATGTTGAATGCTCCTTTTCAATACACACTTTTCAACACCTAATGCTAATGTGACTGAGTGCACCTGCAGCTTGTGAGTGTGTCAGAGGGATGCAGACTCGGGCATAAAAGGGAAATGACTCGTTTCTTTTGTGGGTCTGTGTGAAACCTCTGTCATTGTATTATCTCCTCAAAGATACCAGAACGAAGAAGGTGTGTGATGAAAGGTGTGTATGTTTATGAGTATATCCCCTCAGATCTTGTGGGAACATATTAGATTCATGCGCAAGCTTGTGACTTTCATGCGAGAGGATGTTGAAGAGCTGCGCACGCCATGCACACATCTTATGCTCTGTTTTGAGCTTGTGCAGAAACGGTTGGAGCATGTGATGAGTTTCCTTGTATTCAGTGGCTCTCACCAAACATTGACCTGCTTGCTTGCGAGTAGCTTTACGCTGTGGTATCCCTGGATATGATTGGCTCCAGTGATACAGTCCTTCACTGTTGTAATTGGACTGATGGATGAAAGTTGTCAAATGACACTTCCAGATCACAAAGGCGACCACAACTCCATTTGGAGGGAACATGTAGCACAATGACTAAACACTGCAGTGTGGCATTCGTTCTTCAAACAATAATACTTACAATATAATATTGTTTCTCAAAAAGCAAAGGAAGGGAAAAAGAAAAACGTCAGGCCTCAAATTAACATGGTTCCCCACAGGCTGCCTTTCACAGCCATCACTGTGTTTAATAGCAGGAGCTGCAGACTGCCTCTCTTACTGGATGTCTTTAACAAATTAAATATATACATTAGTGACATTAATTCAATGGCCATTTTCTAGTCACATCTCATACATTTCTATATAAAGGCGTACTACACTTTCGGAAAAATACATGTCTGCTTGCTCACGAGGAGCTGTATTCAGTCTAAGCAAGCTGAAACATAACAGTTTATCATCCTGGTCTCAGGGATCTCATATCTCATTATTTCTAGGGATGCACAATATTGGATTTTTGGCCGATATGCCGACATTTTACAACTCATTTGTCGATTACCGATACCAATATTTTTTCCCGCACACCTAATTGGTGATACTCTTATCACATTTGTTATGTTATATTCATTTCTTATGCAAAATAAGAAAAACACTTGATATTTAAAACTGCATATTTATTTATGACAATTGCTTTCAAACGGAATTAATACAAAAGATACATCCTACTTAAAACTTGGATGATGCTCTCCCTGAGACAATCATAACAATACACACAACCAGGGCAAATTTGGCCAATTTCACATTTGACATAGTAAGTAAACCTAACCTCTGTTCACAGGGAACATGTGAAAAGTTCAACTGTACAGCAATTAAACCCAAATTAAATAAACTGTTTACACTTTGACAGTGAATGTGCCTAAATTAGTCAGCTACATGTACCTTACAGACGGCTGCTTAAATTCAAATTTAACTTAAAACATGGGACCAATGTTTGATGGTGAGCTCATGACAGGAAATGGAAATTGTCCACACTACAACTCTACTTTCAACTTGAGGAATCGCCACTAATAATAATAATAATAATAATAATAATAATAATAATAATAGCCTAATAAGTAACAAACCAATGCATGAACATCTTAGAGTCCAACATTAGTGGATGTTTGCAACCCTTCATTTCTCCTCAGACTTCAGAATGTGCTCTTCATCTGTACTGCTGCCGTTAGCATTATTTCTCTCCTCTGTTGTCTGCACTCAGATCCCTGTGTGTTCTTAGACTGCTAATCCTTCTAATGCCAGGTTTCACTCCACATTACTCAAACCTGCTGCTCACATACACAAATCAAACACACTTATGTAACTTGGATCTTCTATGTGTGTGTGTGTGTTGAAGGGAGTAGAAGAGTTTGGACCTGTTCTTAAGAAGTAAAAAAAAACACGTCATCTGCTTTGTATTTACGTCTGCTAACAAACAATGGGAATGTTAGTTGTAACGGCTAACTGCTGATAACGTTTATTAGCGGAGGCAAAGTACTCTAACACATGACCTGGTTGATTTTGATTGCCTTTGTTCATTTTCTTGGTTTTTCAATAACTACATAGCCTGTCAGCTTAAAGTGATTCTAACAGTTTCTCTGTGTGTTGATTTGCAGAGTTTTCATTTTTGCTTTGTCAGATACTGCATTAGATCATCCAGGGTCTGTAATGAAGAGGATATGTTTCCGGACCACGTCCTCTTGAGGTTGCTGTTTGAATTGTTTGTACTGGAGAGATTTCTGTATTTAATACAAAATTTGCAATATTGATAATTGATCATTTAATGCATTTAGTTGAAAGATCAGTCAAAGTTTCAGATTTAGGATAAAATGATCTCTTCTACAAAAAAATTCACATCAGTTATTAGATTTGGGGAACAGCGTTCTCTGCCCTTCCTTTTCTATGTCTTTGTAGGACAGAGTGAATGCTGAGGCAGTGGATCCAGTCCATTCTAGCTCCTGTGTCTCTGCCCGACTCTCTCCCTCCCTCCTTCTCTCACTCCACCCACACCCACCATTACTGTGTGTGTGGGGGGGGTCAGGGTTTAGTTTGGAGCGAGCACTAAGGACTTGCTGCTGTCAGCCCTATTTCTCCAAAAGCACCTCTCTCTCTTACGTATGAAGGCCAAAATGGCCACTCATCATTCGTCCCTGCCTCCCTGCCTGACTCACTCAGTAGCTCTCTGTCATTCTCCATAGTCAGGGTGTGACTATGGAAAACCACAGCTAGGGCTTACTGGTAAAGTCTGTGTGTGCTTTCCACTATCAAGCTTCAGCTCAGCCAAAAGTCTTTACAATTCAAAAATTCAATAGGCCTCTTTTTCTGTCACTGGGACATGCCAGATTGCATTTCTCTCTGAACACAGCAGATGACAGGGCAAAAGATTTGCTGTAATGTACTCTAGCTTTTTAAGGTAGACAACTTGCAACATAGAACGGGCTCATCTCATGGTTGGGTGTGTCCATTTCTTTGTGTATTAAGGGCACAACTAAGTGTATTGTGTATTAATGTTGTACCTTCACTGTGCAGACTCCATTTTCTTTAAGCACAGGTTTAAAGCTGCTGTTGGTAGTCGGGATATAAACATCAGTTCGGAGAGAGATTTCGAATGTCAACACTACCCCTCCCCTCTCTGCTCCCGTAACCCCGCCCACAAAACATCGTTGTGCGTGTTCTATGAGGAAGTAGTGGCTTCCCAGCTAATCAGGGCGACGCAGTGGGGCCGGCACTCGACCAATCAGGATGGAGGATTGGAGATTAGCTATGATTGGTCCGTCATAACGGGAACGAGGGGAATAATAACATTGCTTTGTACAAAGGCATTGGAAAACACAGAGATTTTGCAATAGTCTCAAATTACTCCACTTACCAATGAGTACCGATGGGCATTGTGACCTTTTCTCCAAACCCAGCAGAAAAAAAGTAACGTTTTTGACACCATTCCTACCAACAGCAGCTTTAAGTCTGCAAGGAATCCAAAGGGTGTGACCTAAGTTGGTCCCATTTCTTACCTTGGACTTAGCTACGACCGATGCTTTGATTAGAACTTACATCAAGTGCACCTAGACCGGTCTTATCTACACCTGGTTTTATCATGTGAACATTTGCTAAGCAGGGAGTGATGCCAAGTTACACACCCCTATCCACTCTCCTCTCAAATCAAAATATCTTAACACAACCAAAAGAAGAAAATAATACAGATCGTGAAGTATGTAGCCTAACCTCATAGTTGTATGAAGACTTTAAAAACGTCCTCAAAACAAAACTTGACACCAAAACAAACAAACAGAAGCTTTCGACAAGGAAATTGGGAAGGTCTGTAATCAAAACAGTTCTTATAAATCAACATAATTATTGACTTGGAGAGTATTTCCTCACTTTTACAGGACTGAACGTCATTAAGGTGCAAAATTAAACCTTAAAATCAGCTCACTGTCAGAGTACTGCCGGATCACAGATTACTCTCTTTTATCTTATCCTAGTTTCATCGATCACCCTGTAAAAAGTCACACTGCCAACACTGTTTTCTCTGTGGCTGTTATTTTACTGTTATATTACATTGACTAGTCTGACTTTACAGACTTACACCTGCTCCTCCCTCGGTGTAAAAGTTACACCCAGATGTAACTCAGACAGGGCTTAAGCCCAACTGGTGCACAGGGCTTAACTTTAGGTTGGTCGTAACTTTCAGCCCTAAGTCTGACATGCAATGTCAGACTTACACCCAGGTGTCCGCCCAGCTGGTGCACCCTGCCCCTGGACTCCTCTACTATGGAGCACTGCTGTTGTGACATGCGCAGAATGTGGTTTAGCATTGTCTTGCTGAAACATGTGAGGTCTAACCTTGCATATGGTCTGACTGGCAGCAAATGTTGCTCAAAAACCTGTATATTGTTCCTTTGCATTGCGTAGTTTTAACATGCATTTGTGGATGCAGTGATGAACTGTGTTCAGAGGCAGTGGTTTTTGGAAGCAATTTTGAGCCCATGCAGTGATTTCCCTCCAGGGCCATATCTGTTTTCATTGTTTTTGTCCTTCTTATTGGATTTGGATTTATTTAAGCTTTTAATTAAATATAATGCATGCACTGTAGATGATGAGATCCCACAATTCTATGCTATTTTATGCTGAGGAACATGAGTCTGAAGTGGTTGAACTTGAGAGACTCTGCCTCGCTGGAGTGCCCTTTTTTTTGTTTTAGATCCAGTCATACTACTAACCTGTGGCAAATTAATGTCATTCAATAATTGCATAACACAACTTTCTGGGTGTTTTGTTGTCCCTGTCCCAACTGTTTTGGAACATGTTGCTGGCACCAAATTTTAAATGAGCATATATTTTTCATAAAACAATACAAATTTTGCAACATTTAATATGTGTATTTCCACTATTTTCAATTAAATAGTCTTGCAAATTGAGGTAGTGTGAGGTAAAGAGGCAGGCTTTGAGCCTTCTAGCCAACAGCTACAGTGTTCCCGCCTATCAAGTCAGCTGTGCCTCTCATTGGAAGACTTGTAATCTCAATATCTTTGAAGTTCCTGCGTTAGAAAAAAATTCACCCTCCCCTACAGTGTGTGCCGATCGAGAAATGAGCTATCCAAACTACACCCTTCTTTGGTACCAGGCTGTAAACATGTTTATTTTTGCTGTAAAGATCGTCTTTTTTGAATTGGTGTGTATGTGGTTTCCGGTGCTTCTGCAGCCAGCCTCAAGCGGATCCTCGATGAACTGCAGTTTTTAGCACTTCCGCATTGGACTCATATTTTTAGACCGGAGGTTGCCGCTTGATCGAACTAGTTCAATATTTCAAGTTTTCATCATTCAATCATTTTTAGAATACATTTGGACAGCACTTTCTCCGTGCATTACTGGAGTTCAGAATGTCAATCCCTGTGCAGTGAGGCGACCTGTCAGCAGTCCACATATTTGGCCTAATAGACCTGAAGACGTTTAGGAAACAGATGACAACCATGCCTCTGTTCTCAGTCTGTCTGCAACAAACATACATGTAATGTAATCATCTTCATGAGATGCTAAAAGAACTTTACAAACATGAGCATTTGCCCACTTGTGAATGAGCAGATATCGTGGTCTTGTGGTTGTGATGAGGACGGAGCAGAGACACACACCGTGGATGGGAAGCAGCATGACTTCAGCTGCAAACAAAGAACTTCTGACACCTGAATGCACATTTACTTGAGGTGTGCATGTAAAGTTCTTATGATACATTATTGCTGTGAAAGAGTCAAAAAATAACATCTTGTTTTTCTAGTTTTCTGGGTTTTTTTTATTAATCATGCTGGTTCTTTCCAGTATGTTGAAAGACCACCGCAGCTCTTTTTTTTTTTCCCTTGCAGCAATTATTGATGGAAAATATGAGTACATATGTTTCTTCTCACTACGTTGGACACTTTCTGATACTGTTTACACAAAAATAATGCAGATTGTTACATTTTAAAGCATGTGGTATGGAACAGTATCGACACAACACCACGTCATAGCATTAAGATACAGGAGCAAACAAGAAGGTGTACAGTACAAGAATATATATATAAAAGGTATATATACATCAGTGTATATAGTGAGCTCTTCAGAGATTTGAAGCCAACAGAAAGCCACAAGGCTAATGATGTGCATTTGGAAAACTACAAAGAATTTACTCACACTACAATTGGTATTTTTTCTTTATCAGTTGATTTTCTTATCTAAAAAACGAGTGAAGCAGGGAGTCAGACTTTGATTTGAGGATGTAGGACAGTGTTGAGTCCTGAGTGGGCTGCTGTAGGGCTCTTTGACCTAATCAGGAGTCGTGTGATTCACCCCCAGCACATGCAGTCTGTTAGGACAAGTGAAATCCTCCGCATTGTGCTCATCTTTTACCTGTTATTTCTTGGCTGGCTGTCTCTAAGCCTGTGGAGGCGCTTTGAGTTCGTGTTGTGTTTTCTGCCTGCTGAGGCCCTAAGCCATCTTAAGGCAGTCTTTCAATGAGAAATGACAAGATAAGACCCTGAGGCATAAGGTCTCTTGTCTGTCGCATCATGCAGTGGGCTGTCAGACAAACTAAAGGGTGTATTAAAAAAACATTGGGAATTCATTTGGGAAGTATGAGTTTTGTTAATGCAGTTCTGGGGGAAGGACCAAAAAACCTTTACAACATTGACTTAAATCATCTTTAAAACTTTGAAACAAAGGTAAAAGAAATGTAGCGTTACCATCCCTGAGTTTTGGGAAGAGCGCTAACGTCAAATCCTTCTAACATCACATCCAAACCATGGATGTCCAAAGTTATATTTCTGCATTATAGTACATTCCTGCAACCTCATTTACATGGTGATTAGCTTATACTATTCTCAAGACTCTCATCAGAGACTGCAACTGATTAGTTTTCATAATATTTGTGAAGGTATGTAAACATTGAGGCTCATTGTATATCCATGTCTCAGGCTGTAGAGGGTAGGGGCTTAAAGTGTAGGAGCAGGGGGAACACTCGGTCACATGCTGATCTTTACTGAAGGTTTATGTAACTCCAAGTGTCACATGATCACACGTCACCACCCGCCTAGTTACTGTCTGCACTCAGTAATTCACTCCCTAGTCAGCCATTCAAACACAAATAGATGACATAGACAGAGGAGAAATTAGGAGCACACATAAACAGAGTCATCATAACCCAGCATACTGCCTTTTCAGTCCCTGTGCAGCTGCACCCACTAATGCTTCCATAGGGCGTGACCTACATCTGCTCACTAAATTTAAGAAAAAAAAAACAACGGGAATATCAGCTTGGAACGCACTACTCTTGTTACTTTTTTTTTTGGAGTGTATATGATCCTGCTGTCGGACGGCTCCATGAGAGTGCGGGGAGTTCGGGTGCAGGGCCATGACGAGATGGCGATGAAGCTTTTGTTCTGGGAGCTGGAGCAGCATCTCAAAAGGTAAAATAAAGACAGGGAATCCCTGGGGAGTCAGTACAGTGACAGTGTAGTACAGCATGGGCCAATCACTACGGTTGCTGCACACAAAGGGAAGCACAGCTATATTGTCCTTTCCTCTCAACCATTCATAGCTTAAGGGGAGCATCCACAATGAGGGAATATTAACGCAGATGTTGAAACTGGTTGAATGGGTCCTCCTCTCGCTGTAAGTTCAATTTAATGTAACTTTTCTGATATTGTATGATTTCTTGGTGTTAAGTCAACTATCTGCACACATCTGCGCTAATTACTGATATCTCCAGGAGAACATTAATAATAACCAACAGCTTAATCATGCTGTGCTATTTCTTGACCTATTTATTGCCATCATGTTGGTCCATTAGGACTAGTACTTCTCTCTGGAACAGTATGGTAGCACATAAAACCACTCTACATGTTGAAATTGTTCACAATCAAAAATTGAAAACCCATTATGTCTTAGTTGGCATGACATTCTACTTTGCACAGTGTCATTCATCTGATCCTTGTAAAAGTTAGGAGTTAAACTTGATACTGGTCATTTTTACACCATAGATAGTGGAACTGTTACTGCATGGGCTTGTTTTCTTTGCTTAGTATTTTGTGTTGAATGTGTTTAAGAATTACATGTAAATGTGGCACTGATGCTTTTGGAAAAGTGTTTGTCTTCATATGGATGGAAGAACAGTACTAGTTGTTGCTGGAGAAAAAAAGGTGGCAGTGCACCCCAAACAACTTTAAAGTACCTTGAGCATTTGTCTGCATACAGTTTGGGGTTATTTCCCGCTTATATTGTGTTATTAGGTCACTCGGCTGGTGTTGTTTTACAGGAAAGCAGAAATATCCAACATTGGCTGACCCATATAACATATAACATATAACATATAACATATAACATATAACATAGCTTGCTAATATATTGTATCAACTTCACTGGTGGAAACTATAATGATGTGATATTGCAGGAAATTGAAAAAAATGAAAGAGAAAAAAACGACAATCTGGGTTTATGTCACATCTTGAATTCAATCTTACAAACACTGAACAAATATTAAATTGCTGTCCTGTGTTGACTAATGCTGAAACTTTGGATTTGTCGTTCCGCAGCTGATCTTTCTCATCCAAGAGTGTTGATTAGAACATCATTGAGTTTTTTTCCCACAACTTGGGCTGTGTTTATCTTCCAAGTGTGTTTCCTGGTGTGATCATCAAGGCCTGCGTTTGTACTTTGCTATTTGGGTCTGGATAATTGGCTAAACCCCATTCCAGTCAAAGAAGCCACCGGAAGAGATGAGTGCAGCTTAGAGCTTCTTTTTAAGCCGTTGTGCTCCTTGTTAAAGTGTCTGACTGGGATCAGAGATAAACACAAGCAGCTCAAGAGGCCATGTCTAAGCCTTTGTTCATAGCACTGGTGCTTAATATGTCAGGATGTGTGCTGTGATACACAAATAAGCATGTGCCCCCGTTTCAAAGTGACTTGGGGAACAGGTGCATCATGATGAAGGTGGTGGCTGAAAAAGTCAGGACCTTGATGCAACAGCTAGTTCTGAGTACTGATATGATCTGCAATATCTTCTCTGACCTCCATTCTAGCTTTCCTTGTGTTTGCTCTTTGACTTCCCTGACCTTATGCAATATTTTTAAGATTAACTTTGATTTGATTTGATTTGATTTGTTTACTTTATTTCGAACATGTAAAAGTAAAATAGAAAAAAAACATACAAGTAGAAAATAAGAAATAGTTATACAAAAGCAACAAAATCAATCAGTTCCATTAGCAAGCATAGAAACAATTTACTTTACATGTGTGAAAAGGATGAGGAAGAAGTTAAAACTTATCTAATCCTACCGCTTCATTCACTATTATCTGGCATTATACTAGTGCACTCCCACAAGTCAAATCTTCATATTTACACCGACAATCAAAAGTAAACCCCTCATGATTCTCAACACTTGTCTTCCTCCTTGTACCTCATGAAAATCATTTATTTATACCTCATCTTGAACTGGATTATGTTCTGACATTGCTGTAGCTCCATTTTATGTCTGTTCCACAGTTTCACACCACAGATTGAATTACAAAAACTTCTCCTTGTGGTCTGAACACTCACCACCTGTAATCTTCACTTCCCTCTTAAGTTATGTCCCCCTCTCTTTCAAATAACAATCTTTGAATATTTCCTGGAAGGTGATTTTTCCTTGCCTTATACACAATTTGTGCAGTTTTAAAATCTACAAGGTCTTTGAGGAACAATGAATTTGTGTGTTCACAGAAATCAACATTGTGAACTATTCTGATGGCTCTTTTCTGTAGTACTGACAGCCCAAACCTCAGTACAGTAAGTGAGATATGGTAAGATGAGTGAACAGTCGAGAATGTGTAGTGAATTTCAGATAGTGACTCAAAGTTTACTGATTTACTGGATGCATAGATGGACCAACCTTCCCTTACTTAGTAATTGTGTGAGAAAATGATCAAAGCAGGACTTCTGTATTTTGTTAACTTTATAGTCTGTGTTTTAATGAGTGTGTGACCAGTCTCCAGAGTGATATTCGAGCGTTGACATGAGTTTGAGTGTTATGGGTGTGCATGGAATGCGTTGAGTACTGCCTTTACAAAGGCATGTAGGGAGGTAGATTTCTGTGTGTTGATGTCTGATGTGGGAGTTTCACACACACCTGTGTAGATGTGTAAGTCCTTCTTTGTGACTAAGATACTCCCCTCTATAAACCGCCTTACACAATGGTTTTTGGTGCGTGAGAATGCCAAATGGCTCATAAATGATGGAGATCATGGAAGATTAATTAGGTCAATCTTACTCAAACAATAGACTATAATCTCTCAGTATAATGGGACATCAATAGCTTTCTCACCGTAATTGTAAGCTAGCAGTAAAGTTAACTTTACAATAAATTATTCAATCTGGTTAGTGGCAGGCTCCATTGATATCAAAATGATACTCTATTAATGTATGACAGTTTCTGTGGCATTGTTTCATCGTGTCTAAAATGTACTTTTTCCATTTAGCTGAATTCAAACCATGTATAGCTTTAAACATAAAAACAAGTTTCAGATGTCTAATAAGTCAACAAACAGAAAGGTCGCCTAATAGATTTGATTGACACATCCTTTGGGTTTGTTATGTCTTGTTGGTACAATTTAACACTAAGAGATGTTGTTTGTCTACTGTTTTTCTGCGAATGTTAATGACCTTCAGTAGTCCTACTTCAAGCCCCACACTTGACTCCTGGTTAATCTAGTTTGTTTTTAACTTTGGAGGAAATAATGCTGGACTTGTTTCTGCCTTAGAGCATTGCAATTCTGTCTAGGGCCACATGGGGGCAACAGATGCATGGAATTGACGACAATTAATGAATGACTAAAGCACTTCCCAAGCCTCTGATCGCACTTGACTGGATTACATTTGTTTTTTTGTACATTGTATCAATTTTGGTGATTTTTTAAATTTAATTGAAAACACAATGTCCGTGTAATTTAACATTTTTGATAGGCAGTGCTGAATGATGGCTTCTTTTATGGCCCTTTGTCTTTGTCCTTCTCCCTTATTGCTTGCAAAACAGGATGTTTTGTCAAAATAATTATTGTACGAAATTGCTCATCTCAGTATTTTCACATTTAAGATGTCTTGGATGATAAATTCACGATCAGTTTATTAGAGTGTGGCAGCTGCCTGAATCCAATAACATCCTGGGGAACAACATTAACAGAGGTGTCCTCAAAAGGGGTCAAAAGGGGGTAGTCGTCCCTGCTTGGTGTTCTGGAAACGCAGCAGAGGCTCCCTCTTGGATGTAGTGGATAAAACATAATACAGCAAAAGATATCCTTTTGGTCTACCAGTGTGAAAAATATAAACAAAGGCACTTCCAGATGATAAAATGTTAAGTTAAATACTCTGGAAAGTTTTTGTAAATTATGTATTCATTTAGTGGTTTCCCTTTACATGATGAAATGCCCACCACAAATGGCCTCATAAATCTTCAGGATGACAGGAATGAAGTGTTCCTGTTTAAATGAACTCTATACTGTTGGAATCAGGGGTTTCAAGAATATTCAAATTCAGTACTAATCTCCAAATGTTATTTATGTGTAAATGCCCTGGCAACCCCTGCCTATGTGAGAGTCTCAGTTGGGCCACCCCGGTCAAAATGTTCTGGAAATGCCCCTGACTTGACCATCTACAATTTTTATCAGCCACCTTTATTTTTAATAGACTTGAACCACATGACTACATGATCCTAAGGAGATACAGAAAATGAAGAGTACAAAATTATTTTCCAAATGTTGTTGATCACAGTTTTTGTGTGCTGGTGCCCTTTTTACTTATTTCACCCCTCCCTGCCCCTCAAATAGTCCTTCCGAATATACCTGACCAGGTAATGTTTTTAATGAGCGATGAACTATAAGACCAAATAACTAACTGAGAATTCATGTAAGTGTTCCCAAAGGATGAAAAGCAGTTGTCTTTGTGTAGTATTTAAATAACAAACACAAAAACTAGTATTTGGTTCCTTTGGATTGGTTTACGCTTCACCTCCAAACTGGAGCTTATTGATGTGTTTTGTCGTTTTATGTCAACTGCCTTAAATTGTGCCCTTCCCCTCACTGTGAAGCAGTACTATAGCTCTTTTCTTCCTTGCCCCCATCCGGTTTTCCCCGGTTCTCGCCGTCTCCTCTCTGTTCCTGGAATATTTTATGCTAAAGCGTGTCAGCTGAGCGGCAGGTGGGGGCGTTCCTGAATACATCATTCAAATAGCCTCTGTCTCGACCAATCAGGGCCCGGCCTCTCGTTTAGTCACTGGATAAGTTATGCAGGTTTTACCCCGAGCTGCAGACGCTTGTGTAGAGCCGAGATGAGCTGACCTTGGATGTATTTGTGCCGCTGCTGGTTTGGGTGCACGAGATTGAAAGGGTAGAATACTGTAAAAGCGCGTGTGGATGTGCCTCGTGGGGCTGCTCGTGAGGGGGGATCGAGTCAAACAACGGGACTGTGTGGTGTGAGCGGATTGTAAAAACATGGCCAGTATGAATACGCCGTGCTACACCGTGGCTATGGATCTAGGCGTCTGCCAGCTGAGAAATTTCTCCATCTCGTTTTTGTCGTCGTTGCTGAGCGCAGAGAGCCCACAAGTCAAACTCGACAATAGGTAGGATCACTGTCCTTCTTTGTACAGACCCATCTGCATCTGTGTTCAGCTCGCTTCAACCTGCGCAAATAATGTCACTGCTGTGTGATGGAGAGCGACTGATGCTACAGAGTCAGCATTAAGTGCAGACACAATGCCTTCACACTTTATCATAAAGGGGAATAAAGATGGTTGAACAATGAAACCAAGCTGGAGGTCTTACATATAGTCATTTCACAGGCTTGGGTGAAAGACTAGTCCCCTGCAGGCTGCGGCTTGAGATCTCTTTGTATTTCAGCACAGATTGCTTTTCAATGTGTCATTAATTCTTCCCTTCTTCTTTTGCAGTTCGTCGGGAGCCAGCGTTGTGGCCATAGACAATAAGATTGAGCAAGCAATGGTGAGTTTCTCTACTATACATCTTTACTGACAAATGTTTGATGACATCAGTCTACTATAAGCTTGTTATATCCTTAAGATTCAACACCATGTATTTTTTGTTTGTCGGGGAAAAAGAGGGGTTGATGAAGAAAAGTAAACATAGTATTGGATAAATGTACACAATCATTTAGGCTATTGTGTTTATTTACAAGTAGGGCTTTTTTATTTAAAAAAGCAGCTGTATGATGGGGTCAAAATCAGTTCAAACATATGTGAAATAGATGATCCTAACTCAAATCTAGAGTCCAAGATAAAATGACAACAACACCATTAGTTCAGCTTGAGTCAACTTCCAAGCCTTTTACCTGACGTCACGTATCAAACTTATTTTTAATCGGTGCATTTATTTTTAATTAGCTTACCGATAATGTTTTAAAACCTCATTACAAAATTTCGTGAAATATATACATATGTTTAAAAAAAAAAGGCGAGTCTTATTTTCTGTTTCACTCTCTGTTTTTGTAGCTGTTGTCAGCTCTGTTGCTAGGCAAACTGAGAGGCTCTCACGCACGGGTAAAAATATCTCGGCCTCTGATTGGCCAAGACACAAACGTGGTGACGTGGCACCCTGGGAATATACTCACTCACGTTTTCTCATACTTGCCTTTTAATTGTACTTTGACAAGTTCAAGAGCTTGATTCAGCGATTTATTGATTTATTTGTTTATATTATGATGCATTGTCATTGTGTGATGTTTTTAGACATCAGCCAACCAGTCAGTACACATTGATCATGAGACGTTTTTAAAGTATGGAATTTCTTTGCATTGGTTTTCTGCTGATATATTGATTCTAAAGATGTTGATAATTCTCTGTTATCCTCCATATAACACATTAAATTAGATTAGTCCTACATTATTTTACCCTGCTGTATTACCATGTGCAATATTGTAATTTATCCAATAACATATTGTATTATTATATTCATCTACTACATGTGCACTCTGGCTTAGGTTGAATTAACTTATTTAATGTCTTTAAAAGTACTTCTTAACCTTTCTTTGTACAGATAGTATTTTTATTTAGAACTTCTGGATTTGTGTTTAGGTTTATAAATTTATTGTCCTTACGGTCTTGTTGTTAAGCACCAGTGTTCCATTCACCATGTCAAATTCCTTGTGTGTGCGAGCTCACTAGGCAATAAAGCTATCTTGAATATTGAATTATGAAAACTTTAAAACTTTTATTATAATATTGTATCATCTTGATTGGATTAAAGATCAAACTAATTTTTTAGAATTAATAATTAATTAATAATTAATGAAACAAACTGTGTCATATTGCGTTTGATCCAAGTTCAGGAAGTACCAAACAATATTAAAAGCATTAATGTCACTGTCGGGCAGAAACCTTGTATCTCCAAAGCCACTACTTTCCAGAAAGTAACATTTTGAAGAGATTCAACCAATATTTTAGAAAGCCTACTTACAGACATAAAGGAAGGCCAATAGCATTGCTTCATTAAAAGAATTCTAAATTATTAAATAGGGAGATACAAGGTTTCTGCCTGACAGCGACGATAATTCCCAAGTTATATCAAATGCAGGATGAAAAACGTTGGGTTATTTTTTAATGTGGATTTGTTGATGCATTCAATTTACACATCTCTGTCCGTCTCTCAGGACCTGGTGAAGAGTCACCTGATGTACGCTGTGCGTGAGGAGGTGGAGGTCCTTAAAGAGCAGATCAAAGAGCTCATTGAACGTAACTCCCAGCTGGAGCAGGAGAACACCTTGTTGAAGACACTTGCCAGTCCAGAGCAGATGGCCCAGTTCCAGGCCCAGGTTCAGACTGGCTCCCCGCCTGCCCCTTCAACAGCGGCCACACCGGGACCAACAAGCTCGGCCACGCTCGCCCAGCCCACCCTTCACAGCTCTGGACCCTCGGCGTAGCCTGGCCTGCGCTTATAGACTGGCTGACTGTTTTTTTGTTCTGCTATTGCAGCAGAGCTCAACTTGCCTTCTTCAGCAGGATGCTACGCTGTTAAGACAAGAATTTTGCACATATTTATCTCTCAGAAGGTTGCAGCTAGCGGACAAGTGGTGAGGTGGTCCACAGCACTGTGGAGGGTGACAATCTGGCAATGCTGTATGGGTGGTTTGTTTAGGAGGGGGACTGAATTATCGTACATTTGCCAAATAACCCTTGGACATATCAACTAGAATGTCTTACCAAGAAGAAACAAACAGCTCATCAGTGGCGACGATATACTTTAATAAAGATAAAAAAAATCACTGTGCCTGTGTCTGGATTTTAAGTGATGTCGATTTTACTGATGCTGGCGATGATGAGGAGGAGGTAGAGGATTGTATTGGTTGTTACTTTTTTTTTTTTTTTTTTTGCTGAAATAATGTAAATAAAAGTGGTTCTCTCTCAAGGCTAGATCCTAAAGTTACAGGCTGTAAGATTAAGGAGAGAGAGAAAGGCCTTCTAAGAGTGACAAATGAAGAATGTGAGCAATTATTATCATGACAAAGTCCCCATCTGGAATGGGGGAGTCAGGGAAGTGGGCGGGAGGGTATTTTGAACAACACTTGGCAGCATCGTTACTTCAACTGTGGGATGAACAAAACACATGGTTTCTTATGGAGATGATTATGATATTCTATTTCAGTATTTCACTTTCAAGCTCCTCATTTTTGCCCTTGACAAAGCTCATCTTGCTGTTTTCTCAACCCTGCAGTGGCATGTAAAACAAACCTTATTTGACAGGGTTGAGACATTGGGCTACGCTGCATTTTCTCTTTTCCTAAAAGTTTGATGGGCAAAAGATGATGTATATTTCTGTATAGTGTAAGTATCATGTAAAATAGTGAGGAGAAGGAAAAAACAACAGATGCTATCTTGAGTCACAGATTGAAGCAGGAGAGCGATGAACGTGCTGGACTGACCCAGTCTGTGTCATCTATTTTTAATGCTGTATTTTCAAGATTGTGGATGGACAGGAGCTTAGGTTATTTAACTGACAACACACAGCCAACAGTGTTGTCATTACACTGCAACATTAACTCTTACTGTAAAACCAGTTTCACTTTGCTCTTTTTTCTTTCTGAAGTATTGCACCTTTATGGGTTTTTTTTTTTGACAGTGATGTACTTCTGGATGAACAATATCTTAAAACTCAACATATGAAAAAAATACAAATTCCTGAGATGTTTTTTCTTTTCACTCTGTGTATTAGTTGTATGCTCATTTTCTGTGCATGTTTCTGCAACGACCGGATAAGATATTGTAACATACTTACAACAATTGCACTTGACAGCTGCACTTCACAACTTTCAATAAACATGCTTAAAGGAAAATAAACACCTCTCATCTTGTTCTTATTTATCTTTATACCTGTTAGGCAGAGTCGGTCAACTGCTTTGACCGTGCAAGTGTGCACCAAGCTTCTGAAGGCTCACAGCTTTTTACGTGTATGTATAGTGAATCTCTGCTTTTCAAATCAAGGTTAATGACTGTAGACTGTGTTGAATCTCTCGTAGGCATGGGGGGTAAAGATTCTAACATCTAACATCAAGATTCATTTAGATTTGGGAAGATTCAGCCACAACCCTCACTCCTGGGCATTTGAAGCTAATTACTAGCAACACATGATTGAAAAGCTCAGATGATACTCCGTTTTTTATCATCAGTCAGTTGCAATCAAGTAATTTGTCTAGAGAAGATGAATCTGTGAGCTCTAATATTGAGTACAACATCTGGGTTTTTAAAGATGCTTATGATTGTTTCAGTGGTGCAGTTAGTAGCACTGTTGCCTCACAGCAAGAAGGTTCCTAGTTTGAATCCCTAGTCCCGCAGGTGCCTTTCTGTATGGAGTATGCATGTTCCCCCCATGTATGCTCCAGGTACTCCAGCTTCCTCCCACAGCCTAAAAACATGCCCACCAGGTAAAGTGGTCACTGAATTGCCCCTATTTGCTAGTGTGTGCTTGAATGTCTGTCTCTCCATGTTAGCCCTGTGATAGGTTGGTGACCTGTCTGGGGTGTGCCCTGACTTCTGACCGATGTCAGCTGGGATAGGCTCCAGCACCCTGCGTTCCCAAACGGGGTAAGTAGTCAAGATGGTGGATGGATGGGTGGATGATTGTTTGGGCTACAGCTTTTTCCCAATAGATTCTAATGTAGTTTCTTCAGAGATAAAGGAGGGCCGTGAAAGATGCTCTAAAGCAGGGGTTTCCAAACTTTTAGGCCCGTGACCCCCAAAATATAGGTGCCAAAGACTCTCAACCCCCACTGTCCCTCAAAGTGATTTCATGTGGCTTCATTTAGCTGGTCTGCAGAAAATTAGCCTTCCTATATGAGCATGTGGCTGTTTCCTGTGACGTTATGAATTAACCTACTGCTACTGATGCTTTTGATAATTAACTGTTCACTAACCCTAAACTTAGGAGTCATCTGAAAAAAAGAAAGGCAGAAAACTCATTACATGTTCTATTTTCAAGGTTTTATTTGAAGTTTAGCTACTATTTTTGTCAATATTTTTTACTAAAATGGGTAAATTGTACTATTTTTAGATACCTTTAAAAAAACATTCTGGAAGGCATCTCATGACCCCCCCATTTGTGTCTTGTGACCCCCCAGGGGGTCCCGACCCACACTTTGGGAACCCTTGCTCTAAAGTCTTAAGTTAATACAAAATGTAGAAACATCTCTTAAATTGAGTTAGATAGTAAAAAAAACAAATGCATCCAAAGCATTTGGTTCTGTGGAAAGTTCTCTCTTCCTCTGTCATTGTTTAACATTTGTATTATGGGTTCATTGTTCTTTTGAAAGGCAGGATGCTCACATCCAAACTGTGTGAATTTGAGATAAACCCAAGGTACTTGTGCTGAAAGAAAGAAACCCACCCCACTATGCCCTGTACTGATGCATTTAGTAGCCCACCCTATGGCCGCCCCCGAAGCTTGAGATAGAAAGGAAAGATGGGGAGCGAGAGTCAGCACATCACTGGGGTTATCAAGTGGGCTCCTCCCTTCACTGATGCTTGTTTAGTTAGGCCCATGACACCTTGGAGAGGCTAAACAGTTAACTCTGGCGTCCCAGAGCAACCCTCCTCCATGCCAGCTCCCGCTGTCCATCATATCCACTAGCAGAACACCCCAATTTAACAACCCAACCCATACAGTATTGCCACGTTCAATAGACACAGGCTCCGTATATGCAAGCTCCAGGTAGTGACAACACTGATACTACATACTCTAGCTCCTGGCCCCTAGCAGCCCCCACCACCCAACACACAGCAACAAGAGTCTGAATCTAGATATCAAAAGACAGGGGAGGCAGAGCCAAGTGAGATAAACACAAGGAGTAAAAACCAAACCAGAAGTAAAACTAGGCACTTCCTAAATGCACCACATTTATTTGAAAATAAAAAAGATTCTCTTCACATAACACAGACAAATACTTCAACTGAGATATGGCACATCGTCAGCAGGAATCACTGGCCAAACATACTCTCATAACAACAATCACACCTTCATAATCACACACAACAGACACACACAAGTGCCAAGTGAGTGATGAGACACACATGTTCCTCAGCCGGTGTGGTTTTAGACTGTCTATAGAAAAGCTGTCAGTACCACAGACTGCGACAATGTAAATGCTGATCAGGGCAGGGGGTTGTCTCGAGGAGGGGCTGGTTGGGGGAGCTTCTCTCTCCAAGGTCTGCTTGATCTTAAAGCTTTGGTGTCAGTCTCTGGGCCTTTGGAAAGGGTCCAAGGGCTGTGCAGGTGTGGGCTCGCAGGGCTCAGTGAGGGTATGGGGGTTGGGGACGGGGAGTATAGAAGCTCCTTCTGGATCACATCCCCATACGGATACTCTGGATGATCTGAAATATGGCTGAGAGAAAAAGACCATTACTGGTGAATAATACATTTATCAATTCTGAAGATTTTTCCCTCAAACCAAAGTTTCATATTTTCAGAAAGCTTTTTGAAATTCAGTCTAGAAAGCTTTGCTTAGTACTCCTCTACCATATTACCTTTAATTGCATCATGTACTAGCCTAGATTAGCCTTATAAATCCCTGTATAAACTTCATAAATATATTAAATTCAAATGTAAAAACTTTCAACAGTTATCGAAAGTTCATACCTGACCCGCACACAACAAATACAAAGAGGGCGAGCAGCCAGGGGCCCACAGGATACTTCTCCTCCTGTGGTCGCTACAGGAAACACAAAGAAAACACACAAACACAGTAAATTAGTGCTGCACCTTTAAAAGACATGTGACAGATGCTGCAGAGTAATAGTAAAGCTGCTTGGATCTGGATAGGTTTACAAAAAGGTTTAATTTGCACCACTATTGAGGTTATGTTGCCCATCAAAATATTCACAGTAACCACTTTGGAATGTCACAGGACACGCCAAAAAACAAAACAGCACTGAGTTGTCTTGTCAATTTGGTTTAAGGAGAATCCATCAGCCGCACTGGATGGTAAAGTCTGTTTGAACACGCAACCTCACTGTCTGCTGGTGCCGAAAAGGGTTGTTATAGCCAGTGAGACAGCTAAGGTCTCAATTATGCTGGTGGTGGAAGTTGCTGTTTTCTTCACACAATAACAGTTGCTGGAGTTTATCATGGTACAAGGAAAAAAAACAAAACCTTAACCGGCTCAACATTTCACCTTTAATCCACTATTTTAACTCCATTTTACGACACATGAAGGATGGAAGTAGAAAATGTGCAAGGTAGATTAATCTTGGTACACACATAAGGCGTTTTTCCACCGCAGGGACTTTACCCCTGAACTACGTTCGTTCCGACCGGTGGAACCAGGGTCTAAATGTAGTTCAGGGGTATTTAATCTCCCCCCTGAAAAGCCCCTGCTTTCAAAGGTCCTGGGACTTTTGGTTGAATGTGACGGTGTTTGTGGAGTTTACACAGTTTTTGAAACACAGAGGGAGTTCCTGGGAATGCATACTAGTTTAGTTTTTTATTAAGATTTGAAAATATTATTTAATATAATTTTTTTTCTCCATACGTCACTGGCCTGATTTGCACAATCTACCCGGGACTTCAGCCCGTGGTCAAAACGCAGACAACAATGGGGACACAGGAACCTTTTAGTTCAAGGGAAAGTTCATGGGGTAGTTCTGGGGGCTAAAAGACCCCGGAACTCTTGGTAGAAATGCACCTATAGTTATGGACTACTATTGTGCAATCTCCTTAAAACCCCAAAACACCACCGCTAACCACAAGGGTAATTCACACGTATTCTGTCACAAAGTTCATTAAAATCTTCCTCTCCTGGTCCTCACATTCATTCAGATCACAAAGGCATCATAACTGTGAATCTTTTGGAGGGCAGATGACATTTGAAGTATAGAGAAGCGTCACTTAAAACGCCTGACAGGAGTGTTTAGCAAGCTGAAATTAATACTGATGCCTCTAAAGCTGCCAAATAAAACAGGATTCAGAGAGCACATTCACTTTTTCTATGAAGGTAGTCTTAACCCTTGATTTGTTTTATTGTTCAGTGAAAGCAGTATTTTAAGGAAACATAACTTTATCCTCTACAGCAGGGCATCCCAAAGTGTGGTTCGGGACCCCCTGGGGGGTCGAGCGATGTCTTCCAGGATGATTTTTTAAAAGTCATCTCAAATTCCATATTTTACCCATTATTGAAAGAAATTGACAAAAATAGTTGTTAAATTTGAAATAAAACCTTCAAATAAAAAATATGTCATTATATTTCTGTCTGTCTTTCTTGCCAGATGACTCCTAAGCAGAGGTGTCAAAAGTATTCACATTCATTACTCAAGTAGAAGTATGGATACTTGTACTTCTGTACAAGTTGAAGTATCAACTCAAGCTTTTTACTCAAGTAAAAGTGTAAAAGTACTGGTTTCAAAACTACTTAAAATATAAGAATAAAAGTAATGTAAGGGGGAAAAAATGCCATTAAGGACAAAAGCTTAGGCTGTGCCACAGGGGCCTATAGTGCAGTACCCCACTTCCCCCCAAAAAAACATTTTTATAAAGGCCATAATGACTATAATATTATATTAATATGTTAATATATCATGTCCAACCACAATCAAATTCACTCTACTACTACTCCAGTAAAGTATAGATACCTAAAATTTCTACTTAAGTAAGGTAACACAGTATTTGTACTTCGTTACTTGACATCTCTGCTCCTAAGTGTAGGACTGGATAATTGATTAACAATTAGTTAACAAAGGATGCTGCTGGTTAAGTCATAACAGCACAGAATGGAGCAACATTTAATTGATTCGCAAGTCTTTGGCACCTTTATTTTCGGGGTTGCTGGCTGAAGGGTTTGGGAACCCCTACTCTACAGCAGGGGTTCCCAAAGAAGGGGTCGGGACCTCCTGGGGGGGTCGTGGGGGTAGTGGTGGGTCGAAAATACGTTTGAAGAGTTCATTTGCAAAAACAGATAGTTCTGTTTTTATAAATTTTGAAAAAAAAATTCTTTTTGATATAGATTCCTGATAAAGTTACATTTCCAAGATATCTCTGATTAGCAAAGTCATTTTGACTTAGTTAAAGCCACCCAACCTCAGTTGATTGATCATACCAAAAGCTAGTATTAGAAAGAAATGTGTTTTTTGAAACATTTTTAAAATTTTTCAAAAATGAGTTTACTGTTTTTGCAAATGAACTTTTCATTTTTAAAAACAGGTTAGGGTCAGAGTTAATGTTTTTCAGTAAGCATCAGTTGCAGCAGGTTCCTCTTCAGCAACAAGAAACAGCCATATAGACAAGCTAAATTAAGTATGAAGCAACATTTAATCACTTCAAGGGACAGTGCGGGGTCGCAAGTCTTTGGCATCTATACTTTAGGGATTGCTGGCTGAAAAGTTTGGGAACCTCTGCTCTACAGGATATCAACCAAGACATAACAGGTTGTGCTTTGTCCACAGGGGTCACAAAGGTCAATACAAACTAAAAGCTTCTCACAGTAACTTGAAGTCAAACTAAGTTAATGTTCTGTGAAATCATAACACTGTTATAGATTTTTTTTTTTTACTTTAAATTTTGCTAGATATTATCTCTTAATAGAGATTGGTAAATCCCCCCCCCCTCCCTCTAAAGTGCCTATAGGTTACTTAACAGATTTAAGAGTGTGGCTCAATTATCAGTGGGGAAAAATAACATGTTTGCTACTTGGGGGCCTTTGATTATATCACACACTAATTTAATGCCAACATTTTTCAAGTCATCAATATTTCTGCTATCATACAGAAATGTCAGGTTCCAGTGCGGAGGGCGGTAACGAGCAGAGTGAATAAATTACATTTTAATGAAGCAGCTCTTCTTAGTGGGTCACACAGAATACATCACAGAGATCAACACGGAGCTGTAGAGGTGTTGCTGATGGACGTATGTGTGGTCATAAGCAAGACTCCTCTAACAGGCGGCTGGCATCATCATCATCACCATCATCATCATCATCATCATCATCATCCTCTGCCTCATCATGCTGCTGTGATCAGACCGGAGTGAACGTCACCTATCTGGGCTAATGTCATGCTGGCATCTCGCTGTCAGTGAACGGCTCACCAGAGTCTTGGCTACGTTTCCTCTCTGCGTGATGTTCTTGCTGTGTTTCTCGTTGGCCATGCGGATCCTCTGCTTCGCCACCATCTTCCAGGATAGACGAGGAAAAACAACCCGGTATCAATTAAGTGTGTTTAGCCTTATATTTTCTTAATGTGTTGGCTTTCGACAGCAGCACCCCTGCATCAAGCTAAAAGATCCCCGATGCAGTAACACTTGGAAACGCTTGTTTTTCCAAAATAAATGCATGACACTTCAGAGCAACAGCGTTTAAACTCAAGAGAGCAGAAAGCTATTTTAATTGTAAACACAGCTGTGTTAGAATCCGTATTCGACACGTACTTTTTCTATTTTTCAGTGTCTTAGAATGAACGTGAGGTAAATGATCGTCTACACTTTTATTTTGAAGGTCACCACCGGAAGAAGCAGGCCTGGTTGTATCCGTCTTTATGGAGCTCATCTTCAGGTGCAGAGAGGAGCGCGTGGCTGGCGGCGCGTTCCACCGCTCGTTAATTTTAAATGATTAGAAAAAGAGAAGGAAAAGTTTGTTTAATGACTGTGATGCATTCTTCTAGGTGGATTACTGGAAACAGAGCACTTCTGGTGTTTATTTGACTAGTCCTCATTTCAAGAAAAATGATTTTTGATATCATTGTTTATAATGTATATTACAGTATTTCTCAATAGCTAAAACACTGAACCCTTATTGTCTGAACCAAATTCCTTAGTGGCCTGAACCCATGTATTGAATCAGTCACTCTTTTGGCAAAACCAGAAGCACTTTTCACCTGTTAGACACAACTAACACATTCTCATTCACTAAAACACATGTTGCACTGTGATACACTTGTGCTACATAATGGTAAGCACAGGTAGCTAAAGTTAAACACATTTGAAGCACAGGTGTCACAGCTAAAACACAACCACTCAAAACTGATCACACTTGTGGCTTATGATGTGAGGAAACCAGTATAAACCAGTTCAGAGAGCACCGGTTGTTAAAGGTTGTACAATGGACAGAAATAATCTGAGAGGCAGAGGAAGAGTGTGTGTAAGAGGTGGTCGAGGAGGAAGAGGAGGGGAGCGAAATTGAGACAGACAAAGAACAGTAACTTCTGCTGAAATCCGAGCTACTGTGACAGATTCATTTCATTTATATTTGTTGTCACTTTATATTTACTGTATACAGGAGCTACATTCAAAGAGGATTTATTTATTTTTGAAAAATTCATTTAGCCTTCTGTGAACAATAAACATTATTTCTACAGCTTCATGTCCCGGGCATTGTGTTTTCAGTGTTTTGATGCAGTGTGTAATGACTGCACAGTATTGTTTTTATTTTGATTGACTTTGGGTATGATCTGACAACATTGTTTGGTTTTGCAGGAAGAGTCAGAGGTTTGGTGGATGTAATTTGGAATTGGGTTTTGTGCTTATAGTGTTGAGAAAAGCAAGGTGGATGTCAAGAAATGTGTTTTAGCAATTGAGAAATACTGTAATCCTGCTGCTGAGGGTCCTGCTTCTAGTTGCAAAGAAGGTCATCACAGTCTCCTGTTTAAGGCCACAGCCCCCACAGTCACACAGTGGAAGAACCAAATGAAGGACATTTTCTATAAAGAGAGTATAACTGTGAGATTTCAGTTAAAAACTGATCTTTTCCAGATAAGGTGGGCGCCTGTTGCTTCGTTTCTTTTTGGTTAACTTTCTGATGGCTGATTTGTCATATACATTATTATTATTTTATTGTTTTTACTTATTTTTCTGTAAAGTTTACTGTATGTGATTTTTATTATCCTGATTAGTATTTGTACAATTATTTTGATTTATTAGTTACACTGTTTCTAAGTTACTATTATTAATTTTAATATTATTATTTTGTATGTATGTATTTAATTTTTAAACTATCTATTATTTATTAATGTATCTATTTCTAACCGTTCTGGAACTATGGACTAAGTGTTTTCAAAAGTATTTCTTTCTTTTTTGCCTCTCAGTCTAATGGCTGCATTGTTGTTTTGTGATATGTTGGCTGAGTCTAATAAAAATGGAAAAAATATAAGTAGATGTATTAATCCTGTGTATAATGAACCTGTGTGTGTTTTTTGGAAAGGGGTACAAGGACAGGTTGGATGTTGATGAAGACATGAACCTATCAAGATTATATCGTTCAAAGTTAGATTCAAAGGATTGTCGAAGTTTGGTAAATATGAAAGCTATGCAAAACTGTCCCCTTTGTGCAACTGCTTTAAATATTGTAATGATAAGCCTCCAAACTGAGACAGTTGATGTAACCTTTATGTCTTTTGCTATCATGTTCCATTCATTCATTCATTCATTCATTCATTCATTCATTCATTCATTCATTCATTCAAATATGTGCAGAGCTGGCCCTAACCGACTTGGTGCCCAAGGCAAGATTTCAACTGGTGCCCCTTGTATTGTAACCAACTCCAACAATCACATCACATATACACTGAAAGACAACTGACATCCAGCTTTATGTTTTACAAGTTTCCTTTATCTTAAAATAAAAATGACCTCTAAAAGAACATTAATAAAATGGTAATAACACTGATATTTAGCAGGAAAATACTAATACAATTTCAAAATGCATAAAGTAATAGTAATAGTAATTTATTAAGTAATTATATAACACAATTTTTTCACAGTGCAGACACTTTAAACAAAGCAACAGTCATGTATTTAGTGATGACTGAAAAAGCGAACAGCTTCCAAAGTGTGAAGAAAACAACAACAACAAAACAAAAGCAGTAAATCATGAACACTTAAAGACTTCAAAAGCTGATTTGCATGCCATTATTTTTAAAACCAAAAGTGAATCACAAGCTCTTTAATGTTTACTGGCATCATTCCGCAATTTAATCCAAAATTAAATAAGATAAAACAATATTGTTTTTCCTATTATCTTCACATTTTCTTCCTCACTCATTTAGCGGCGCCCCCTATGGATTGCCGGCGCCCCTCGCATTTGCCTATACTGCCTATACTGCCTATGCCGGGCCGGCCCTGACTATGTGAATATGCTTAAGTCTCTCTTAAGAGCTCTTAATGCTTTGTGTGTAATTACTTATAGTAAGTATCTCTTTGGATTGGATTAGCTGTTTTGATTTGTGTGGATGTGTAACTGTTTTGATTTTGTAGAAAGGACAGTCGCTATGCTCTGTCCAGCAACAAAACTTGGGTGAAAACTCAGAGTACATCTGTATACTCTAATTTTGCAGAAGTAACAGCAGAAGTTATTAAGGAAGTTATCATAAGGCTACATCACACACAATAGGTTCTTCTAAGCAGGGCGGCCAGTGGCATAGGCAGTATAGGCACATGCGAGGGGCGGAGCTAAATGAGTGAGGAAGAAAATTTGAAGATAGTAGGAAAAACAATATTGTTTTATGTAATTTAATTTTGGATTAAATTGAGGACTGATGCCAGTATACATTTAAGAGCTTGTGATTCACTTTTGGTTTTAAAAAAAATGGTATGCAAATCAGTTTTTGAAGTCTTAAAGTGTTCATGATTTACTTGTTTTTGTTTTGTTGTTGTTGTTTTCTTCACACTTTGGAAGCTGTTAGCTTAATCAAATAAAAAAATTAAGCTAGGCTTAAATAAACATTTTGCTTCTGCCTTTTCAGTCATCACTTAATGCATTACTGTTCCTTTGTTTAAAGTGTCTGTACTGTGAAAATGATTGTGTTATATAATGACTGAATAAATTACTACTACTATTACATTATGTATTTTTAAATTGTATAAGTATTTCCCTGCTAAATATCCGTGTTATTACCATTGTATTAATGTTCTTTTAGAGGTTATTTTTATTTTAAAATAAAGAAACCTGTAAAACATAAAGCTGAATGTCAGTTGTCTTTCAGTGATGTGATTGTTGGAGTTGGTTATAATACAAGGGGAACCTGTTAAAATCTTGCCTTGGGCACCAAGTCTGTTGGGGCCGGCTCTGCATCTAAGATTATTAAGTGCACTTGCTTTAACTACTGCAGTCGTATACAACATTCATTCAATAAACATTGCATTCATACTGTTCAATCACAATAAACCTATTCTCTTGAATGACTACAAAGTTATATCACCGCCTCTCGTATCCGGCTTTTGCTTTAGAACCTGAGTAAACTTCACCACATGACTGTTTTTTCTTTCAGCACAGTGTGATGTCAGTTTTAAGGCTGACTTTCATCATTCACTCCATCTGACAAGTGATGAGCTCTGCTGCTCAAAGAGAAATGAGGGCAGAGAGAGAAAAGGATAGAGCAGAGGTTGCTTAGCAACTGCATTAAAGGGGTTCCATGAGGAGGGACACAAACTCCACCAATGATGCAAAAAAGAGAAGTGTCTACTAAGTCCTAACAGGCAACTTGTGACGTGTGGATGACAAGCATTACCCTGGTAGACATTGTAGAGTTAAATGATCTGTGTGCTGATAGCCCAAACATTTGTAGTGACAAGTTGCACATGATATAATACACAGCGCGCACACAGTACACGGACTGTGACAAATGATGTCCATTGTGGTCTCTGATTGATGCTGTGTTTAGCTACAGATCATAAACAATTGCTCATGTGGGACCAGCTCTTAGTTATGCTGCTATAAGCTTAGACTGCCGGGGGAACTGGTGCACTGACCCCCTTCTCCCCAGCCCCCCATCACTTACTTTAACTCTGCCTGTCCCATTGAAAGTTACTAATCATAGACCTCTCTGGAGACCCTGAGCTCCATTGTCTCGTAGGTCCCTCTGAGCTGCCCTAAGCATCCTCCTGTTAAGGATGTTCTGGACTCCAGCTGATACGACCGTGCTGGACTCCAGCGGCAACAACTTCTACTACTCGTCTCATCACTATCACCTCTCTCTCTTATTCCCCTCTATACCTCTTTCAAGACCCAACTTGGTCGAGGCATGATGGCTGTCTAAACATGAGTCTGGTTCTGCTCAAGTTTATGCCTGTTAAAAGGAAGTTTTTCCTCGTCACTGTAGCTAAACACTGCGATGTGCAATGCTCATGATGGATTAAGGTGGGGTCAGACTGAGTCTTATCCTGTCTTGAAGTTGGGTCTATGTTCATAATTTGACATAGAGTGGTCTAGACCTCCTATGTTTGTAAAAGCGTCTTGAGATAACATTGTTGTGATTTGGCCCTATACAAATAACGATTGATTGATTGATTGATTGTTGTATTAGTGCTCCTGGTTATAATAATGACTGTAAATGAGATGTAAACATAAGGCAACAAGAAAGCACAAATAATGCTGCCTAATTGAGTCTGGTTCTGCTCGAGGTTTCATACACAGAGTATGGTCTAGACCTGCTATGTTTGTAAAACGGTCTTAAGATAATGTTATGTTTTCTGATTTGGCGCTATACAAATAAAGATTGAAAGATTGATTGATTGTGCTTTTAGATTCTGTGTTAATAATAATGATACTTAATAATGTTATGCAACATCTTCATTTAACCCACAGAGAGAGAATTTGGGAAACAATACTTTACTGTTTTACATGGTGTAACCATTTATTCGACCCACAACTTCTTTACTGTATCCACAGCACAGGTTTTCCAAATCTGTCTTTAAAATAGTCCAGCATGAACGCCTCCTGATACCACAAAGTTGTTGTACTATCTCACTTCATGTGTTAGAGAAACTGTACACGTCTTTTGGAGAAATACACAGAAGTCCTGGCCACAGATCAAATGTGCTTATCTGTTTAAAGTCACCATCATGTATGACCCAGATTTCTACCCCCTCTTCTTTCCACCCCTAAGGGTCTCTATTGTGTTCTACCAAGCTGAGGAACTGAAAAATGCAGCAGTAATCTTATATGCTCAAAACTTCACTTGAGACATTTGTACGACAACAAAATATGGCTACATCTTTAACCCAGAAAACCTGCATTTTAAAAGGGGGTAGGCTTACTGTAACAAGTGTACACATTTAAAGCTTAAATTTGATCAACATTTTATAAGTAAATATTTAAAAATGGGAATAAGGATTCCCAGAAACTTTTATTATATTAATTGTATTTGCGATGTAATTTCAATGGCTACTTGTATGTTAAATTATGATTTAAATGAAACAACTGTACAACTGTAGTTCTAGTTTAAAGAAAAGTAGGTTTACATTAGAACCAAAGTGGTGATCAGATCTTAATAGAGGAAAATTCTTTGATGTATGGTTTTAGGACTATTCATTTATACGGCTTCCTCAAATCTAGTCAGATTCTTTCAGCACTGTGGTTTGCTTCTCCTGTCCCTGTAGGTTGTTCAAACTGAGATGTTTTCTATCAGGAAAAATGTCTCTAGGAAAGAAGAAAGGATATGATGTCGGTCGAAGCAGATGTCTGTCTAACATGAGTCTAGCTCTACTCGAGGTTTCTGCCTGTTAAAAGGAAGTTTGTCCATGCCGCTGTAACTTAATACTGCAAGGTGCAATGCTCATGGTGCATTAAGATGAGATAAGACTGGGTCCTGTCTGTAATAGGGGACTGGATCGTATCCTGTCTTGATGTTTGGTCTTTGTTGACAATTTAACCCTCCTGTTATGTTTGTTTCTTAGGGACAGCAACATTTTTTATCTCAAAATTAACTCCATTACTAACCATTTAAATCAATATTTAGTGCAATGGGGTTCTTTAACTTTAACTGGTTCAATGAGGAAAATCACTTGTTTTTCTATGAAAATTCACTTTAAAACTTTTTTTTAATGTACATCGGAAAGACCTAAATATAAATACAGTAGTTTTACATGACTTAGATTTTTGTTTATTGTATTTTAAATTTAGAATTTTTTTTTTATGAAGGGATGTTGATAAATGAACACGAGACACCTCTTCTGTCACATGCTGCCCAGATTTTTATGCTGCATTAAGCTGGTTTGGAGGAGCATATATTTCCTAAAATGGAAGGAACCTCTGAATGCCACTAGCCTTTCATCCACTGTGACAACAGGGCCTGGGTTATGGAGCAGTGGAAGTTGCTCTACCCACTTGTCCCAATGGCTGCAGTCAAATGGCAAAGTTTCCTTGGGCAAGGCATTTTCATTTTATATGTTTATTTACAATAATTAAGCCAAGCAGAATAAGTTTCATAGCGAAAAAACACTTTCAACATTTTTTATTTTTATTTTGGAGGTTTAAAATGGGTCAATTTGACCCACAACATAACAGGAGGGTTAACATAGAGTTTGTCTCACGAAAGAGACAGACAAAGCCAAACATGCAACACATTCATTTCAGTCTGTGGATGTACAGACCAGACGTGCTGGAGTCCCACATCTGTTCAAACACTGTGTTTTAAATTTACACATAGTCATGCCAGTAGCAACACTGTTGTAAGTACAGAGAGACCTCAATGTTCTCACTCAGGAAGAGGTGGTGGAGGCTGTTTACAACTGCTCCGGGTGATAATTATGGAAAAGTGAGCAGGATGGCAGACAGACAAGTTCAGTGACCGTGAAGACACATGGCAGAATTTAACAGGGGGAATATCTGAAATGATATCCCTGCACTTGGGAAAACGTACACACAACACCAGAGGACAAGTACAGGACTACACAGACGATGCAAAACAAGGAGACATCTGCCGTCTCTCATTGTTACTTCAAAGCGTGTACTGTCTAAGCAAGTCTATTGTTAGAAACAGCTCTGTTTTTGGATCCGTTTTCAGAGAGTGACACTGAGAACTTCTGACCTAAATTCTTGCTTGTTTACCCCAAACCTGCTGGCTAAATTATAGTTGTAATGCACCATGAAGAGCAGAAACACGCAGTCCAAAACTGCACAGGAGGAGGGTAAACAGTAGTTAACGTTAGCAAAATAAACCAGGAACGTGAGAGATGAATTCAGGTAAAGAGAGACGAGGGTGGAGTGGTGTAAAAGGGAAGGAAATGTTTGAAGTTTGCATGTGAGGGTGTGACATGAACAAAAAAAGCCCTGTAAAAAAAATATTGACTGGTTTCTGGGTTTGCTTCATAAACAAGCTCTCCTCTCTCTCACTCTCGTTTTGATTGGCAGCCTCATTTGCCTGCCTCGTTTCCCGAGCTGACCGACTCTCTTTGGCCTTGATGCTGCCTTGCCAGACAGACCGGCATCTGTAACAAAATATGCTGTAGCTCGTACACATCCTAACCTCCGATCTACACACTCCCACACACCAACAGCTCTGCTATGATCACTCTATTTTCATAGAAGTTAAATCTCATTGCTGTCAACATCAGTTGCTCTGAAAGCCTCATTAGGAAACAACACATTTTCTGCCACATAAGCACAGGCCTTTAACAGCAGCAGAGAGGCTTCAAAGAAACAGTTTATAAATATATATTTTCTATATGAACTGATTGTTAAAATATCACACTTTATCTTGTCTTGAGACAACTCAAAGTGCTTGTACATCATAAGTCACATTCACACACTGGGAATCGTTTGGGGTTAAGTGTCTTGCCCAAGGACTCTTTGGCACAGCGGGAGATGCAATCGATCTTCTGATTGAGATGACCGACTCGATCACTGAGCCATAGCTGCCCCATTTGACCGTCTACACTTTGCTTCTCCCTCTTTCCCTCTTGCTTCCAGTTTTTATGCTAAGCACTGCTGACCATTTGCTAACTGTAGCCCAGGCATGTCCAAAGTACTGCCCGGGGGCCAATCGCGGCCCAAGGTCCATTTATTTATGGCCCCAAGCTTCCATCTTAAAACGTGTTATTTATAGCAAAGAAATTAATCACATTCTGAATCATCTGTACATTTGCAGTTCCTTTCAAGCGTGCAAACAAAGCTTCATACGGACTATTTTTATAAAAGCCAAAGCACTGGGAATTCTGCAAGACGGCAATAAAGACGAAACACATGAACTCTTAAAGTTAACAGGTTTTCATATTAACATTTTCCTCCAGAAGAAGATATAGTTTGCTAATATTTACGTGGCTTGTGGAGAACTGAGGACTACCTAGTTTAGATTTAGTGACAACATAAAGAATCATTTAAATAATTGTTATTAAATAGAGATTTAATATATAACTTTTATGATTCCTAAGTCTCAGTAGGAGCCACTGGCCTGGAGGTATTCTGACAACATCAAATGTGGCCATCTTTGAAAAAAGTTTGGACACCACTGCTGTAGCCTGTCATACAGTGCACAGCCTTCTAATCTAAGTACAGTGCTGCCGTTCTTTGGCAGTAGGGAATCCAAGCAGCCCCACAACAGATGATTCACCAAGACAATGGAAGTCACGATTTGTGGGATCAATTCTGTCATCATTTACCTGAACTAGTTCACTGATTCCCCTGAGTCTGAAAGACAGAGGTGGAGCTACGCTATGCTCCCACCCCCTACTTCTTGTGCTGTGTGACCCACTTTCAATGCCAGACTCCCTTGAGGTGTGCGTGCTCAGTGTTTGTGTGTGTATTTACTGTTTATCCATCCTATTGGGTCTAAAAAAGTATAATATTAGTAAATACATATATATTTGAAATACTAATAAAAATTAACAGTAATGGGGTGCCGGCCAGAGCCCACAGTCCTCAACTCAACTCAACTTTATTTATATAGCACCTTTCATACATAAAACATGCAGCCCAAAGTGCTTCACAGAATAACAGAGAGAAAGAAAACAACAGCAATGGTGAAGTTATAAAAGGCAGGATTATAAATAAAATACTTAAAAATACAACCAAATAAATACAGTAAAATTAATAAAATAAGTAACAGTGGAAAGAAAAGTTAAAAACAAGGTAGAGTTAACAAGATCAGATGAATACAATAAATAAATAGATAAATAAATAAATAAGTCTTAAGTTTACTTTTTCAAAAGTCGTTGCATTGGTTGTAAACCGGACTTTTGGTCCTGTCACTATTTGATGTAAATCATCTCATACAGTCTCTCCACAGATTTTTCTCTGTCTCTTTAGCTGTCCTATTCAATAAAAGTAAAAAGTCACACAGAATAATAATAATAATAATTTTTAAAAAGTAATAAGGTATGAAATGAAAAATTGTAAAAAAAAAAAAAAAAAAAGCTCCAGATAAAGCCCAGTGAAAAGTAATGAATGCATTAAGAACTCTAACAAGTCTTACAGTCCTGGTACAACTTGACCTCAGTTCTGCTTCTGATACCGTTCACCATCAAATTCTGTATGAAATACTAAGCGAGAATGTTGGCCTGTCTAGAAATGTTCAAACTGGTTTCCTCTCATCTTTGAGGGAGAACATTTTTCATAGACATTAATGATTACAAGGATCAGTTTTAGGACTGTAACTTTTACATTTCTACACACTGACTGTGGGCCATGTAATCTTCACTGGTCTCTACACTAAATGCATGCAAAGTCAAGTTGATTGTGATTTTTATTCTAAGCCACAGCCAAAAAAACAGCATTTTATCATTAAAGAACATTTCACAGTGAGACCGTTTTTCTCTCTGAGCAACAAAAAACGAATGCACTAATGACTAATGCACCCTTTTATAACTAGCAGACAAGTCTACTGTAAAGCTCTCCTTTCAGGTTGACCAAAGAATATAACACCAGCTGCAGTTAATTCAAAATTCAGAAGGACGGGTTCTGACCTGAAGGAGAACTCATATTCAACCTTTTTTTTTAAATCTATACTCTGACTGCCCGTTAAATGCCTTATTGATGTTAAAATGCTGTCATTAGCACTGCATGGCCTTGCACCAGACGTCATCTCAGCTTTTGGTTTATGAGCCGGGAAGACTCAAATCCTCGTTCTTTTCTCTTTAGGCTGTTCCACAGAGTAGAACAAGAACATTTGGTGATGCTGCTTTCAGCCCCTACGCTCCAGACCCTGGAACAGCCTGCGGGAGGATCTGACAGAAGCTGGAAAAACTTGTACTTTTTAAATTAAATTGAAAACCGCCCTTTTTTTTTCAAATGTTATTTAGTGCTTTAACTCTGAACTTTAATCTTTTGACTATTTTAAATCATTTTACATTTATTGCTATTCTTGATTGTTTAACGTAGTTGTAACTATTTGCCTTCTTTAGTTTTATTTACATTGATTTTAATTTCACTGGTGTGCATTAGTCTCTAGTTCTAAAACCATTTTTTTAAATGTTAAACTCCATTTGATAAACAGAAAGGTGCTTTATAAATACAGATTAATTGATAGATACATGTAAATGTCAGATTAAAGCTTTATTAGAATTTAATTTAAATACTTGTTTTTTAGAAATGATGATAGGGGCCATCAATTGTGATGTAAAAAACCTTAATATTTTGAGAGTAATGTGGTGCTGATCACATAGCTTTAGGCAGAAATGTTTAAAAAAATCTGTAGTGTTAAAAACTTAAGTGGTATTCCAGCTTGTACAGAAATTAAAAGGACAGAATTGTCTCAGTCAGTCAGTCAGTCAGTCAGTCAGTCAGTCAGTCAGTCAGTCAGTCAGTCAGTCAATCAATCAATCAATCAATCAATCAATCTTTATTTATGTAGCACCAAATCACAACAAACGTTATCTCAAGGTGCTTTCACAAACAGAGCAGGTCTAGACCGTACTCTGTTATATTATTAACAAAGACCCAACATCAAGACAGGATAAGATCCAGTCCCCTACACTGACTGGACTTGATCTTTTCTCATCTTAATCCACGATGAGCATTGCACATCGCAGTATTTAGCTAGTTACAGCAGCAAGGAAAAAACTTCCCTTTAACAGGCAGAAACCTCAAGCAGAACCAGACTCATGTTAGACAGCCATCTGCCTGGACAGACGGACCTGAAATCAAACTCTTTACCTTCCAATTAAGAGACGACCAACTCTACCACTGAGCCACAGCCACCCCAAGAGGTTGGATGTAACCTTGAAAGTACTTACTGGTGTACTGTGTGTGTCAATAGTTTCTGGAGCCGCCAAGTACATTTAAGATAAGGTTCAGGATTGTTAAGTGTCATTCATAAAAATGGTAATAACATGAACTATGAAATGGTTTAAAAGTAAAACTCTAATCACAGTCTGTCCATCCCAAACACCTCTTTCATTAGGAACACCATTCTCTCCTGCAGGGGCCAGGTGTTTTTGAGTTGTTGTGATGCAGAGGTTGCTCATCTCTCTTTATCCTGATGATTAGAGCTCAGAGCATTTCTTTGATTTAGGGTCTTCTGGTGGTTATGTAGCTCAAGCTCACTTCATATTGTGCTTCTGTGTTGAGACACAAAACCAGTGTTATGCTTTAGCAGCCAACCTCTGCTGTTTTACTGACCATCCACCAGTTAAACAAAGCCGCCACAAACAAAGGAAGTACAATGACAGCAAGCTTCAAAACCAGAGGAGAAAACCACACACACATTCACACTTACAGTGCACGTGGAAAGGCAAAGATGTACATGTATATCACATGCAGTCACACGTGGGAGGAGCTCAAAGTGTACAGGCAGATGTGAGCAAAACAACACAGCTCAATGAGTGTCATGCTAACAATGTCAGATCTCAGAGTCATGTTTTGTCTTACAGATGACAATCTTACCATGACTACTGGATTTCATCACTCTGTTAAAGATAATTAATTTCACTTCAATAGACATACAACACATATTTGAGCTATCTCCAATAAAAATGATAGTGTAAAAGAGGGTTGAAACTGCATATACCACCAAACAGCTATGGTCCTTGATAATATATTCACTTTTGAAAAATGTTATTTATGACTCCATATCACGTATGTGACATTTTACAGTGGACTGCCTTAGCAATTACATCTCCAAGTCAGGTATTGCTACATACTGCCAGCGGCTAATTCACCAAAAGACTGTGCGGCTTTCGCTCTCGATAAACTTTTACATCCCACACTCTTTGCTGCAGAGAAAATAACCTCTCTGTGGGTCAGTGCTGTTTGTGCACTGTTTAATCAACCATTATTAAAACACCTAGAGCAAAGTTTTACCTTTATTTATGATTAAAGGCCTCATTGCAAAAAGCATCTAATTCAAAAAAACTGGTGCTGACTTAGACCGACGTTTTTACCTTCTGCAGAGACATAGGCTACGTTCACGCTGCAAGGCTTAATGCTCCATTCTGTTTTTTTGCTCAGATCCGATTTTTTGGTTTGCCTGTTCACATTACCTTCTATAATGTGACCTGTATCTGATTCCAGTGTGAACTGTTTGCGGCTCCGAACTGCCCCACGTGCGCAAAAGAACAGTAACAATGATGTCACATGCAGCTGTTTCACAAACGTAAACATGGAGGAAGTCAGCATTTTCACCTTTGTTAAAAAAGTTTTTGTGCAGTGGGAGCCGGAGAATGAATGACCAGGTGCGGAGGAGGTCAAGTATAAAGAAAAAGACAGCCACGTTCTTCTGTGTCCCTGTTCGGCAAGTTATTTTGATATACTTTCAAACACAGACCGGTTACGGTATGAACCCTCAAGCTTTGAGGGCTCACCGAAATCGATACCAGGATCGGATATCGGTGCATCTGCAGAAATCAACAATATAAAGTGGACTATTTCCCAGCATTTTTGTTATTGTTGTTGGTGTTACATTAACCTCAGACTCATAATGCAAAGGTCCTGAAAGGTTGCAGTTAATGGATATTCAATTTATTTTCATTCATTCATTCATTTATTCATTGTGTTTGTTTGTTGATTGATTGAAAATAGTAGAACAAACTGATGAACATAAACATGTAAATGTGCTTGATTGTAGTCAAAGACCAGTTTCCTTCCAATGTCCATGGGTGGTTGGTGATACACACATATATATGAGTACATTAAGCATGTACATAATCAAAGATTAAAAAAGATCTGAAATGTAGTGATTGTTTCATAAAATGACATCCCTCTTTGGATTTTTTAAAGATTGTTCTTTCATTTTTATGCAAAATTAAAAGCTTTTCATGTTTACCTAATCTCTCAGCTTCATTTGAATATCCCCCTCCAGGAATGCCACTATAAATGTGCATAAGCTTTGCTTGCAAGCTCACATGAAGACAAACACAAACACACACACACACACACAGAGACATAGACACACATACACAAACAGTAATAAAAGGATTTCTATGCAGGGAAGAAACTTATACCTGACTCGACTTTGTATGGCTGAGATGTGTCTGGGTAAATTTTAATCACCTTTCCAAATTTTCTTTTTTTTTTAAACTCATGAGTCAGACACCATTTATCTGTTGGGTATCAACAAAACACCCCACACACACACTCCACAAACACACGATGATTCATTTTAAATTATCATCAAATACTTAAAAGCACCAATTATTGCTTATTTTTATCAGAAGAAACAGAGTTATGTGTGTGTGTGTGTGTTTTTTGGATAAACATGCTGGAAAACGGCCTCTTCCTGGCTACACAGGCCTGCCATAGAACAGCTCAAAGCTCTTAAAAAGAGCTGAGTCTGTTTTTTTGAGCAGCCAATGTCAACACACACGCAAACACACACACATTCACACACAAACAGAAACACAGAAATATGCTCACAACGGGTTTCTATGGTACCTCACTTTCTTGGATGTACAGTCAAACACAATCATATTGCTGTTTGTGGTAAACATGTGTTTCCAGATGTCAACCCAAAGCAAAGAAATTGGGTCAGCCATTGCCAAAGTCAACGAAAAACGCATGCACGCACACGCACACGCACACACACACACACACACACACACACACACACACACACACACACACACACAGAGGGAGTGAGATTTATTTTCTTTCTCTGCTTAGCGTCAGCAAGGAGAAATGGGACTGTACCTAATTGAAATATACAGTGGGTCTCTATCTTTATGCTGTTCTGCACATTTTCAACTTACACATGAAAAATAGGAAATGTACAAAGCAAGAGTAGTGCAGAAATTTAATAATCACGCCTTTGCTGAAAATGTTAACAAAAACGGGACACAGTAATAGAAACAGTCCAGCAGAGCAGACTATCGCTAACATAGTTTTTTTCATTAGATCTCATTGGGACTAGCCGCAGTAAATTGGATGGAAACACAATGACTTGGAGTTTTTTTCTTTCAAATAAATCTTTAGGAAAGGCTTGTTCATTTTTCTAAACATGGAAACATCCTTTGTTTGCTGTAGAGGTTTGAGAAAAGTGCTTCTTGTTGGAAACACAGATGGCACATGGGCATGAAGACCACCTGGAAATGTAACCCTTTTTGCAACGAAAGGATACAATTTAGTTGTTTAGTTACAATGAAAACAATTTTTAAATGCATGAATAGTTAGTCCGTTTTGATGGTGTAACTAAAAATGACCCGCCGTGCTTAGCAGCCAGTTGATTGTTGTGGCACCTCTGAGGTAATATTTAGCTTGGTTGCCTGTGTGTTTGTGCAGTGGTCAAATCAAACATTCCTCATTTGGATGTGAAAGATGACCTACAGCAGTGATGCATGTGTGGTGTGGTGTTTTGGGTGAGTTGGCAGCACCATGAAAAAGCATCAAAAAGTAAAATGGTGATTATTATCTACTCATCACAATCTTCATCTTTTATTTAACACCCCACAACTGAGGCCAGTTGTTATTCAATCCTAGTACACCCTGACAGCAGTGTTTGTAACATCAGACATAGACACCAACACATTAGACACACCAATCGACATGACAGAAAATATCCACAGAATTCCAAATGAAATGATATTCTTATGTTTAAGACTGACACAGATCTATTTACTCCTGAAGTGCCCTCCGTGAAGTCTTTGTTGTTTGTTAGTCTGCTAACACACTCAAGCTGTTTCTGAGATGTCTACATTTGAACTAAATGTTGAGCACACCTCAAAGAACAGAAACCTGTGATAAAGCAGCGTCCTTTTTGCTACAGCAGTCACACTCACCAGCTTATCTTAACACACACACACAAAGACACACACACATGGAGCTCTGCTGGGGCCATCTCAGGCGAAGCTTATCTTACATCTCTGATGTTTTGGTTGATTTGATTTCACATGGACAGACAAAGAGCTATTGTGACTCGAGACTGTCATGTAGATGACTGAGAAGCTCATACAGCTGGGGCTGGGGTGTATGTATTTGCATGTGTTTCGTGTGTATGTGTCCATTAGGAGTGATACACAACACCTTGAGTGTTCAATGAAAGGAGGAGTAATGAGCACATGGCGTGGGAACAGCAAATTAAAAGCTAATCAACCTGCTGACCGAAGTTTGTCTCTCTCCTTCATTTCTTTTCTTAAGTTACCGGTGTCTGGCAAGTAGAAAACCACTTGAGCTAACTCTTGTGTAAATAAAAAGTAAATACATTAATAATAATAATGCATTTTATTTAAAAGGCGCCTTTCTCAGCACCCAAGGTCACCATACAGGGCAGAGTCCAAAAAAACAATATCAAAATTAAGCTGATAAAATCAACAAGGCATGATCCAGTGCAATTAATAAAAAAAAATAAAATTAACAGGATTAGATACAGTGCAGTGAAGAGGTGTAATCAGAGTGAATATGACAGTCTAAAAATAGGTCTTGAGATATGATTTAAAAATGGAAAGAGAGTTGATGTTCCAGAGGCTGGGGGCAGACCGGCTGAAGGCTCTGGACCCCATGGTGGTTAAGCGGACGGGAGGTGTAGTGAGGTGAATGGAAGAAGACCTGAGAGTGCGGCTGGGTGTGTTGATGTGGAGAAGTTCGTAGAGGTATGATGGAGCGAGGTTATGGATGGCCTCAAAGATGAGGTGCAGGATCTTGAAATCAATGCGGGTCTTGACCGGTAACCAGTGAAGCTGGTTCAACAATTGGAAAAGAAAAATACAATCACTATAAAATATTAGAAAACACCTTTTAGTAATAAAAAGAAAAGAAAAACACAGATCACTTATAAATGTTTCAGCACATACCAAATGAGATACAGTTTGTGTACACAGAAATACAAGATATGTAGGCCTTACACAGCTCTGTATTCAAGAGAAAGTAACAGACATGCATACTGCATGCTAATACAAAGCAAAAATCTTGGACAGATGGGGGCCTACCTCTACTCCTGAAGACACCTTACAGAGCTCATGAGGTGCATTTCGACCAAGAGTTCCAGGGTCTTTTAGCCCCCAGAGCTACTTACTGTGCCCCCATTGTTGTCTGCGTTTCGACCGCGTGCTGAAGTCCCAGGGAAGATTGTGCAAATCAGACCAGTGACGTATGGAGAGAAAAAATTATATTAAGTAATATTTTGAAATCTTATTAAAAAAACTAAACTAGTATGCATTCCCAGGAACTCCCTCTGTGTTTCAACAACTGTGTAAACTCCACAAACCAAGTTAAGTTCAACCTAAAGTCCCAGGACTTTTGAATAGTACTTTACTAGGGATAGTAAAGTCCCTAGTTCTGGGGTAAAGTTCCTGCGGTCTAAAAGCGCCTATAGTGCCCTATTACCCCCATAGAATGCTCCAGCATGCAGGCCTGCTTGTCGTACCTAAAGTATCTAAAAGCAGTATGGGAGGTAGAGTCTTCAGTTATCATCAGGCACCTCTCCTTTGGAATCATCTACCAATCAGGGTCCGGGAGGCAGACACCCTCTCTACTTTTAAGAGTAGGCTTAAAACTTTCTTCTTTGATAAAGCTTATCAAAGAGCCGGCTCAGGATTAGATCAGTTCTTAGTTATGCTGCTATAGGCTTAGACTGCTGGGGGAACTGGCACACTTACACACTGGGATCCAATCTGACCCCTCTCTCCCCTCCATCTCTTACTTTAACTCTCACTGTCCCATTAAAGTTACTAACCATAGACCTTTCTGGAGTCCCTGAGCTCAATTGCAGGTTCCTCTGAGTCGCTGCCGTAGACGGCTTGCTGGTGTGGACATTCCAGACTCCAGCTTCTGCTACTATTTGTCCCATCACTTTCCAACCCCAACTCGTTCGAGGCAGATGGCTGGCTAACATGAGTCTGGTTCTGCTCGAGGTTTGTCCCTGTTAAAAGGAAGTTTGTCCTTGCTGCTGTGTAATGCTCATGGTGGATTAAGATGAGATAAGACTGAGTCCTGTCCTGTCTGTTTTGATGTTGGGTCTTTGTTAATAATTTAACATAGAGTCTAGACCTGCTATGTTTGTAAAAGTATTGAGATAACATTTGTTGGGATTTGGCGCTATACAAATGAAGATTGATTGATAGACAATCAACAAACAAACAGATAATGAAATAAAACTGAATGTATAATAAAACCAGCATTCTATTTCTATCTGTTCTTTATTGAGATTCAAACCAGTGTGATACTTCTAGGAAGAAACGAGGCTGTTCCAGATCTTGAATAAGTTACATTTGAATTTATTTTTAGGATTATTTCTTAGACATGATGCAACATTTCCTTTATGTTTCCTTGTTCTTGTAGTAGCTTGTTTTACGTTACCTTATGGTCAGAGTTCCTTTATTATGGATTGATGATCTTAACCCTCTGTTTTTTTTAAGGGAATATTCTTGAGTAACTTAAACATCTTGCTGGTAGCTTGGCAGTGGCAGGAACGCCAAGCTACCAGCAAGATGATTTACCTGGTGGCAGGGTGATTTATAATTTCCCTTTTATCAACTCAGAGTGGAAAGAGTTACTTTAGATTTATAATAACAGTGGCAAAAATAACACTCAGCTGCTTCAAAGTAGAACATATTCTCACATGTGAGTTCTGTGGAGAAGGAAAGAAATGTCCCTTGAGTTTTCTCCCTTTTTTATTTGTGTACCTGGCACATCTTTAATGCCCACTTATTCCTGCACTGTGGAATGTGTTGCTGCATTGGTAGATAGAGAAATAGTCATGGCAGAGTAATTCGCTTAAGGCTGGATAGCTTTGCCAGGAGAGTGTACACATGATGCCAGCACTAAGCGAGTGCAGGTAACTGGGTCAACAAACCATAATTTTCTCCTTCAACACTTTCCTTCATTCATTCAATGGGGGTAGATTTGGGGGACAAGGTGGACAAGGGAACAACAATCTGAACAGAAACTCGTAGGGAGAAATGATAGTCTATTTCTTTGTGTATGAGGTGACTCAGCAGCAACAACAGCTTCCCCTTCAGCTGCAGAGATTTCTTTCTTGGTTTTTTTCCTTAACATAAATATATCCCCATATTTTCAAACCCTTCTGTCCTCATAAAAATTCAAATTCAAGTTTTCTGGCATGCAAACCTCCTACACCATTAAGAGCTTCAAATGTATGCAGACGTTTTTTTTTTTCACTCTTACTTTGCTAGAAGAGGCGACCATAATGAGACTTGAACTCTCTATCCGTCTTTCTTCCTGTTCCACTTACTTTATATTCAGTCCCATACTCTCCCTGTCTGTCTCCTTTTTGCCTTAATTTCTCTCATCCGCTCTGGGGACTTATAGCTGAGGTATGGGCAAACTATCAAACTGTTTGTGTGTGTGTGTGTGTGTTAGGGGTGTGTGAGTAGGAAGCTGTGCCAACATAAACCTGCTGACCTGCAGCTCTGACAGGCTCTCAGCTTCCTCCCTGCAGATGAGCTGAATGCAGGCTTTCACTGTAAGATACAACCAAAACACAAACAAATGTTTATTATGGTTTTATCACAACTCTGTGATTTGCATAAATAAGCAGCAATTCTTCAGGAGAGGAGCAAAGTCAACGCACTGCTGGAATACCTGGAGAAGTACAAAGCAGCACACCAGCAGCTCACTGACAAGTCCACATCTGATGTTCTTACTGTCTGACAGCGGGCTGAGAACCAGAAGCATCAGTTTGAAACAGAGATCAAGTGTTACTCTGACAAGCTGACAGAATGCCAACCGATCATCTCCCACCTGAGGGCCGAACAGGATGCCCTACGTCAGAATTGCCAACAGATGGAGAGCTTCTATTTGAGGAAGCTGAATGAGTTCAGCTCTCTGCAGCTCCAACTAAAAATCGAGATCTCACAAGAAGAGTCCAAGTGCGAGGTATGAGGAGAATCCAAAGCTTCAGCCATACCTGGAGAAGAGCAGGTATGATATGTCAGCATCTGTGAAAGAGATCTCCCCCCTTTCCTCCTTTCAATATCCCTATCCCCCTCCCCAATCTATATGATTGACCTTTTTTACAGGTGTTCTGAATTTACATAGCATGTCAATCGAAATTATTTGCTGTCAAAAAGGTTTATCTAACATGGCCGGAAAAACATTTTGTCATGTAAGGAGGGCCTGGTGGTGCAGGGGCGAGCACTGTTACCTCACTGGAAGAACCTGCCGACCAGCTGATACCTTCTTGTATTGAGTTTTGTTCTCCTCATGCCTTTGGGTTTTTCTCCAGGATGCTCCGGTTTCCTTCCACACATCGAAAAACATGCAGGATAGGTTCACTGGCTACTCTAAATTGTCTTTTAAATTACAAATTAAAAAAAAAGCATCTAAAGTTGTACTCTCTAGTGAAAAGTCAGACAGTAAAGTCTTGAGACCTTGATGTCAAATGTAAATCTATGTTACAACATTTACAAAAACTACTGAAATAATAATAATAATAATAACAATAATAATAATAATAATGATATGCAAACATTTTCAGATTTGAAACAATTTATTGCCCTTTTTTAATGAACACTATAGTTAATTTCCCATGTCAATGCAAAATATATACATCCAAAAACTATTAACCATGTTTGATCAGTTCCCCGTACCTTCTTATTCTAGACATGTTACAAAAATATATAAGACTTGGTAAGAAAAATAAAACAAATACATCAATTCAGTCAGGTTACAGCCTTTTACACCTCCAAATAATGTTGAATTAAAACAAATCATTGCTTTTAATTTAGGTATATATATATATATTTGTTTTGTGGCGAAAAGTGCATTATCATATATAACATTAGCTGTGATAGACAATACATTGAATGCTGTATGTGACAGACTTTGATTGGCAGTGCTATAATATGTTTGAGTTGTTGTCACTTAGCTCAGACATGCAGAACACGTGTACTGTCAACTCAAATATGGATGTAATGGAGGCAAGGCATTAACTGAATACCGTTTTGTTATTCATGTACACATGTTACATTACACAGCAGTGGTTGTTATAGCAAAAATAAAATCATTTTATCACGCCACACAGATTCGGAGTGTTTACATTCTAGGAAAAGTTGAGTAGTAATACAGTGCACATTAAATTGACTAATGTTGAAATACGAGAAAATACATGAATGATCTTTTTAACTTTCTGCTTGTTGTTTGATTAGGAATTTCAGTTTTTCTACAGGTTTGCTTTAGTCCTGAGAAAAGACTGCTATCAATAGCCAGTAACATCAGAGCTGTACAGTACTGTGAATTCAGATGCTCTCAAAGTAACCTAATCATGTGGTTGTCATATATTTGAACTACAAATTTAACATTCTCTGTGTGTCTTTGTTTATTTATTATATCAATTTATTATGATTACTACTATCAGTATTATTTCATCTTGACTGTGTATTCATGGTATTTGTATAGAAACCTTTGTACAGGTATGTGAACATGTACTCTATTTTTTGTAATGTCCATATGTCTATCCATACATATTTTATAATATGGAAAGAAAAAATATATAAAAATTTGATCACAATCTTTTTTTTTTTTTAACATTCTGTTTTTTTTTATGTCCTTAACAGCAGAGTGTTGTACACCCATTTCAGATTCAAGTAATGAAACTCAATGGGATTAAGAGAAACTTGCTGATACAAGAAAAATATTAGATTTATTATTTTGCTTGAATCACTAATAAGTAAAGAGTCAATTCAGTAACGGTTACCTGGAAACTGCAGCTCTCTAAGGTGCTTAAAAAACCCAAAACAGGATAATGTTGAAGCCAAACTATCAAAGAATGAAACTAAATGTATTAAAAGTACCTTTTCTTGAAGCCTAGCTAAAACTTTAAAAACATTTTTTAATGGATCTGCATTAAAAGACACGTATAGTGTGATAACTGTTGCATATGCATCTCTTATTTCTTATTCAAGTGCAGTAGTTCATAAGAAAATGGTTCAAGTGTTTAAATTATTTCTCCCTCCCTTTAGCTAAACAAAAAAGAAAACTGTCAGTGCAACATTCTCCCTCAGACTTGTTCATATATGCTTGTTTACAGAAAAGCAAAACACAAATGCTACAGAAGTACAAACCATGAAATATCACAAGAGAATTGATCATTAATGCTTGGCTAAACAATGTACCCTAAATTTATCATTGAAAGTGTGCTAGGGTATTTCCCTTGTTTGAGATGTACCGGTAACTGTCCTCAAATATTACCTATTATTATCAAATATTCATACCTGAGACAGTCTGCTTCTTTGACTTCAAACAGCAGCATCTGGCAGTAGTTAAGTAGATTGGTAGAAGTTAAGTTTTCCTAGATCAATAAATATGAATGATTTAAACTGTCTCAGGAGACTGTAAATATTAAAATATCATTTTTCTTTTGAGAGAGTGTTTTCCCTTTCATTACCTGAACTTTTAAAGGTAACTACCATCTGGCTTCAGTACACTTTTTTTTTTTTTGTCAAAGTTGCTTTTCCTGAGATTCGAAAATGTTTCTTTAAAATCTGTTATTTACAAAATACTACAATTCCTGTTACCAGTTGGTCTTAATTTGTTACAGTTTTATGGAACCAGAGTGATTCAAATCAAGACTTTAATCGCCTGAAGTTTCACAGCTGGAGTGCCTGACCACTGAGAAATGTAAATTACTATTCGCTTGTACCATTAGTTACCATCCCTTTACCCACTTTAAAACCTGACCCCTTCTCAGACTTCATCATGGAAGTGCTGAGTTAGTAGAAGAGCAGAAAAAAAGCACACCTCATACAGTGTTCTTACTGTATGTTTCTGATCCTGTATGCACTTTTGTTAAACCCGAAAAAAAGTCCACAAATAGGGTTTTCTTTAAATGCTTTGGTGATGACTGAACTGAGAAATAGAACCCAAGCTGATGTATTTGAAATGTATTACGTCAACTCAGGTCTTACTAAAGAGCCACACAAAAACATACTACCAGAAACTATTCTGCAAAGATGACACTAGTTTTTTTTACCAAAAGTGAGTGATGTGTTGTGTTTTTCACAGAAAAGCAAGAACTTTGGCGTGCTCCAACATACCAAATAGATAGTCTCTTTACCCATTTTTCTGTGTGGTCACATTGTAGCCTTCAGGTGACCTCCAGTGGACACTGGTGGTTTAACTGTTAATGCTCCAACAGCACCTACTGTATATGTGAAGTGCTGTGCTGTCCCTTGCTTTTATTGCTAATTCCTCTTCTGGTTGTTCGTCTCCCTGTCCCCTTTAAATAGTTGACTCGTGCTGAATCTGGATGTAGCAGGCCTGCAGCGGATACATTTGAAATTAACATAAGGTTCAAGACTATCTTGTATAAAAATGAGCTGTGTACAATGTATGTTTTTGAGATTGCTGTCTGATTTAGAAATAATGCTATTACCTGTGTGTATGCTTGTGAGTTGTGAGTGTTTTGAAAGGTCTCACCTTTAGTGTGGTGAACATCAGTCCCAGCTCTCCGTGCTGAACATTGGGATCCATCAAGTCTTCTATCAGACTGACTTCAGCTCCCAGGTTCCTGATCCTGTAAAGCAGAGCAGCAGAAACACAACACTGACAAAACTACATTTACTTTAACAGTTATCAAATTAATCTAAGTGCATATTTGTGTGTGCGTTTGTGCGTGTGTGTGTGTGTGCATTGCAACACACCTAGCCCTGACCGACACATATAGGAAGAGAGGGAGCAGGTCATCCATGCACCACAGGAATTCCCCTTCCTGCATGGGTTTTACTTCCTGGGTCAACTCTTCAAATGTCTTCTGGATGACGAGGAGTTTGTCTGACGGAGTGAATGTGGTGCTGCATGAGAAAGGGTTATACAAATTATATCAACAACAGATAACCTTGGTAATGCCTTGCTTTTCAGTGTTGTACAAACAAATGTAATATTCACCTAAATAGTAATTATAAATATAACTTTTACTGCTTTTTTATCCCTCATAGTTTTTGCATTGTTGTCATAACAAGAGTGTAAGCAAATACTCCTAATATAAAACAATAATTTGCAAGTGAATTTGCCTCTCAGTCAGAAAACACTTGTGTATGTCTGCCTGTATAAAGCCTTTAAAAAGGCACCACTTAGCAGGGCAAGCTTTACAGCTTTCACTAATAAAAGAAAGCAATTTAACGATGGTATCAAAAATGTCATCTTGAATTAAGAACAGTGTATTACCCTGGAGGAACTACTACAAGACAGTTTTTAATTATAGTAAAAAATAAAAAAACAACAACACAGATTGTAGATTAACAGATTGAGAGCTTAGACTTGGAAACCCTACTGTAATCTTCAGTGGCAGTTCATCTCACATTTAGTGAGATCATTTATTATGACATATCAGGTCACAATGTAGCTACCTGATTTGTTGAAGGGTCTCTACAGCTGAAACAAAGCAGGCATCTTTGCTGCTGGACACAATCTGTGATCAAATTAAAGAACACAAGTTAGACAAGAAAACAAAGAAAATGCAACAGCACATTTTAACCTGATGATGGAGCCTGGATAGACTCCACCATGTGTTTTAGAGATAGAGGGTTAAATCAGGTGTTCCCAAAGTGTGGGTCGGGACCCCCTGGGGGGTCTGTTTGCTTGAGTTTGGTTCTGGTTCTGTTTGCTTGAGTTTGGTTCTGGATCTGTTTACTTGAGTTCAGTTCTGGTTCAGCTCGGTTCTGGTTCGGTTCTGGTACAGTTCTGGTTCGGTTCTGGTTCGGTTCTGGTTCGGTTCTGGTACAGTTCTGGTTCGGTTCTGGTTCAGTTCTGGTTCGGTTGTGGTACAGTTCTGGTTCGGTTCTGGTTTGGTTCTGGTTCGGTTCTGGTTGGGTTTGCATAATTTGGTTCTGGTTCTGTTTGCTTGAGTTTGGTTCTGGTTCAGTTTGCATGAGTTGGTTCTGGTTCTGTTTGCTTGAGTTTGGTTCTGGTTCTGTTTCTGTTTGCATGAGTTTGGTTCTGGATCTGTTTCCTTGAGTTTGGTTCTGGTTCGAATCTGGTTCGGTTCTGGTTCGGTTCTGGTTCGGTTCTGTTTGATTGAGTTTGGTTCTGGTACAGTTCTGGTACAGTTCTGGTTCAGGTCTAGTTCAGGTCTAGTTCGGGTCTGGTTCGGTTCTTGTTAAGTTCTGGTTCGGTTCTGGTTGGGCTCTGGTATGGTTCTGGTATGGTTCTGATTAGGTTTGGTATGGTTCTGGTTCGTTTCTGATTCGGTTCTAGTACGGTTCTGGTTGGGTTCTGGTTCAGTTCTGGTACAGTTCTGGTTGGGTTCTGGTTTGGGTCCGGTTCGGTTCTGGTTTGGTTCTGGTTCAGTTCTGGTTTGGTTCTGGTTTGGTTCTGGTTTAGTTCTGGTTCTAACCCTAACCCTAATCACAACCCAACCCTAACCCTAATCATAATCTTAACCCTAACCCTAATCACAACCCTAACCCTAACCCTAAACCTTAACCCTAACCCTATCCCCAACCCTAACCCTAATCACAACCCTAACCCTAATCACAACCCAACCCTAACCCTAATCATAATCTTAACCCTAATCATAACCCTAACCCTAATAACAACCCTAACCCTAACCCTAATCACAACCCTAACCCTTACCCTAGACCTTAACCCTAACCCTATCCCCAAGCCTAACCCTATCCCCAACCCTAACCCTAATCAAAACCCTAACCCTAATCACAACCCTAACCCTATCCCCAACCCTAACCCTAATCATAACCCTAACCCTAATAACAACCCTAACCCTAACCCTAATCACAACCCTAACCCTTACCCTAGACCTTAACCCTAACCCTATCCCCAAGCCTAACCCTATCCCCAACCCTAACCCTAATCAAAACCCTAACCCTAATCACAACCCTAACCCTATCCCCAACCCTAACCCTAATCACAACCCTAACCCTAATCACAACCCTAGGATCAGGGTGGGAATGATTTTGTAACAGAATAAATGCACAGAATGGGGCAATTAAAAGGCTTCTCATAAAAACACCGTACGTAAAAGGGTTTTCAACACACAAACCATTAGTTTTATCAAAGTTAAGGTAAAATATACGGCTACAAAAGATCCTACATTAAGAGCCGTTCAGGAATCGAAAAGGGCCGGCTCTTCTTTGGGGGCCGAGTCAAAAGAGCCGGCTCTCTGAAAAGAGCCCAACTTCCCATCACTAAAGCACATGCTTACTACCATTTGCACTTTTAGTTGCCCTTGGAACTATTTGTATTGTAAAGAGTATCAATGTAAATACTTCAGACCTGGACCATAGTGATAAACATAACACTTCAATTTGAATGAAAGTAAATACCACTTGTATACTTTAAAACAGAGGGTCATTTCATTCCTTGTGGACTCAACATGACAGCATTTATACTTTTCAAGTAATTGATCTTAAACGCTTTCAGAAGCCAAATTAAATCACTTTGAGGGACGGTGGGGGTCTCGAGTCTTTGGCATTTATATTTTGGGGGTTGTGGGCTGAAAAGTTTGGGAACCTCTGGGTTAAATGACAGAGGGTGGAAGTAATTGATGAACAGTAATGAAGAAATTCAACCTTGGCATTTGATGTAAAAAGTACATCCATTGACTGACCTGCTTTTTCTCACCGAGAATCGACATCCAGACAGGCCAGAACTTCCTACAAGAGGAAAAGCAGACAACAGAAAATACAAGTGTCTTAAATTACCAACCAACCAGATCTGCATTTTTTTTATCTTGACACCAATGACTTACTCCTGAACTCCGAGGAAGCTGAGCAAGGACTGGTCCGGCTGTTTGTTGAGTCTAAGGACGCGCTCCCAGTACTGGGCCTCCTCCTGCTCCTCCTGTAGGCAGTAAAGGGTAAAGAGAGGGGGGTAGAGGCGAGGGAGCAGCAGTGGAAGGAGCAGAGAGGAGCAGCTCAGCACCACAACACTAGAGGAGAGAAGGAGACATGAAGTTTAAAAAGTGATAACATGTCTATATGTCTGTATTTGTGTTGGCACTCACCATTGCTCCGCAAAGGACGAGCTGTGTCTACTTTCAGACTGAGAGGCAGGTAGTTCTGGGATGACACAGCCATCATCAGGTAATCCAGGAAATAGAAACCTGCAGGCAAATATGTATGTTGTTCTGTTAAACAACAAAATGTGTTTCTTTAAATATACTAGAATGCTGTGTGACAAGTTAGGTAAAAAAAAGATTAATATCAGCTGCAGCAGAGGCATTGTTTTCAGGGGATGACTACGTTTTAAAATCATCCCCAAAATCTTCTTTATAAATTGAAAAATACACCAGAATTCAGGAAATAAAACCTTTGACCCTCAAAAGCATGATTACATATAACTACTTCACCCCCCAACACAGAACACATACAAAAACTATAGTTCAAGAGACCAGCTGACGACAGTATATTAGTGTTGTGAAATTTTCATCGTCTTACATATGCATGTAAGAATGTTTAACTCTTGTATCTTTCCACTGTGTCTAAGTGTCAGGGGCAGAGTAACTTCATTCCAATATCATCTGTAGCTACTGGGTGATAGGCGAGACAGGGTCAATGTAGTAATCAAGGTCTTTCTCTCTGTTCCTGTCTTTTATTCAATTTAGCTTTATTGGCATGAACAAAGACATGTTGTTGCCACAGCACATAAGATTCATACATATTTTATAGAGGTGAGTATTGGCAAGAACATCACGATACTTGGGTCATGATACGATAGTATCACGATATATCACGATATCACAATATTGTGACATATCGTGATATTCTACACAGTTAACTAAGAAAAAATAGAGATGGTGTTTATGTAAATAACACAATATTACTCAAAATTGAAAGGACAAATTAAGTCAAAACTATTTAAATGATAACAACTTTTCCACTTTATTGTTTTTGAAATACTGAAGTCGTATTTTAGTTCCAACTCGCTAAAATATGATTTTTTTTTTTTACAAAAAAAAATCGATATTAAGAGTTGAATTATCAATATTATAACGGAGGTCAAAGTATCGTGATACATTGCTGTATTGATATTTTTTCACAGCTCTAATATTTTATACGCATTAATAAACAATGGTGTCACCCATACAGCATATCTCCATGTCCTCACTTCATGCAGTATGTTCATAAAACCTTCACCTAAAATCAGATATTATGGGATGGTGCGTCCCTCAGGCTGTGACAGGCAGACACATATTTAGCAGCCAGAGGAGCTGCTGACCCTTCCCTCAGGAAAACTGACAGTTTCTCTTCTGGGGTTAATGTTGGGAAGTTTGTTACTATTTTAGTAATTTCCCTGTAGTGGGAATCTCTCAGTAAAGAGAACTTGCTGCAGTGGAGGAGAAAGTGCATCTCTGTCTCTATGTCCCCTGTAGAGCAGTGAGAACATAGACGCTCCTCTCTGGGCAGCCATGTCTGCCTGTGTCTTCCTGTCTCTACAGTTAGCTGGTGGTCACTCAGCCTGTTTTTGGTCAGGATACGTCTTTGTTTTGTATCTCTGACACTGTACAGATATTCAGACAATTTATAATCACGGTTTAGGGACAAATTAATAAATTACAATTAATTCTACTTGCTTGGTTTGCTTGGTTTTTCCAGTGTTTATCTGTATGTTGTGACCGACTTAGTCTCTCCAGACTAGAGCACCGCTCTCCTTCCCAATTGTTTTGTTTCCTATTGTACAAATATGGGTATCTAACTTTAGTGTTGTCTTTGGGGATAAAGACCCACACCTGAGGGATTGTCTGGCAGAACTGACTTTGCATTGCACTGCACTCCCCTGCCTGTGTACTGTAATCTTATTTCTCCTTGGCCAAGTTCTACATAAACTATTTAAACGTAAGCCGGGAGTCCCCTGAGTCCTGTGTGTCCAGTGTGGGATGTGTGTCAAAAAAGGTTTGAGAGCTTTAAGTTTACCCAGGAGACCATACTGAAAATAAAGGACTAAAGATCCACAAACATAAATAGAAACTCAGAAGTTAAATCTACCGAACGATGTTGAAGAAATGTGTGAGGAAGGCATGAATTTCGTTGACGGCCTGTCTGAGCAGCCTGCGGTTGGATCCCACACCAACGTAAGTCATCCTGTAAACAGTAACCAGCGTCTCCACCAGCCAACCCAGGGGGTGGTGAGGGGTTTCACACGCCTATCAAACAGAGATGAAGACATAAACACATACACAGATATGCATACTTGAAGTATTATAGCCAGGAAACACAACACACTAAACTACTGGATTTCTTATTCCCTTTTATTGGGAATGTAGTTTCTGGTGCATAAAAGTATATCAAAGGAGTTAACTGAGTCCAGGTCAGTACTTCTAATTTATATGTAATGCTTCTGACCAAACAAATTAATGCAGAGATTATTATTAGAATATAGAAGTACAGATAAACCGATTTTTCATCCTAGCTACTCCTACCTTCATGAGGTATCTTCGTATGTTGTCATAGTTGGCTGTAGTGACTTGCTCTTCATAATGAGGAATGAACTCCAAAGACTCCAACACTTTGCTCTGTGACCTACTGAGGTCTGGGCTACAAACACAAACACAAGCCACTTATTTAGCTACACAGCAGTATGTTTAAGTAGGGTGTGATATGATTTGTGTTTGCCTGTTTTTTTGTGCTGCTCTGCCTACCTCTGTCTTCGTGCAGTTGCGATTGTAACAGCAATGTTCTCCCAGGCTGTGGTCCTCTCTCCTCTCCCAGGAGCATCACAGCCCAGCCGACTCCAACATTCATCGAACACACAGACCCATCGCTGCCCTGCAGGCACCACGTACTGACCCTGCCTGCTTTATATGCACATATTGAAACAATTTTAAAATTACAAACTAAACACCACAAAAAGCTTCCTCCGCATGAAAACATCGGATTCAATAACAAATAACATTGGAGGCATTGAAATGGATACAAACAAATAGCGCTCAGACTTTAGAACTGAATGCTTAACAGACCAAATAATACTTACGTCAAGTGTTTTTTCTCTTTGTTCTCGGGTTCTCCATTGGCGGGTTTGGTGTATGTTCCAACCACCTTCAAACCTGTGGTCCACTCTCCACTGAACATGCCATCCAGGCAGTCACCGTTGGCAAAAGATAAAACACCCTTAAAAAAGGCACAATGGGGAAGTAATGAATGTCTATGAATTTATACTCATAGTATATTACATGACTTGTGTTCATGCAGAAGATACTGTTATGAAGAAGAGAACATGAGAAACATTTAGACACAGCAGACAGATCAAAATAAACAAGATTCAGCCAACCTTCCCATTGACAGTCCAGTCATCCGAGAACTCCCCATGGAGAGCTGTGTCATCATCTGACACCAACAGACCTGGACCCTGATAGAAAACACAATTTACATCACATTTTCAAACATACAAAGTTAAATAAAGGGTGAACACTATTTAGGATTGTTTTCCCGTATTACGCTTGTGTCCACTTTATTCATTAGAGTCGGATAATACAGGCTCTTACATCATCTGGATATTAATACTTGACTTACAAAAAGCTGCTGTTTCCACACTCTTGGTGAAAGTAATGAACAGAGGTGTGGATTTGAGTTACGCAACTTGAACTCAAATCAGATTCGAGTCACAATTTTGATGACTTTTACTCGACTTGACAATATCATCAAAGACTTGGAATTCGACTTGGACTTTGGCATCAATGACTCGGGACTTGACTCGGATTTAAGTCTGATGATACAGAAATATGTATACACAATTACAAATATGTATGGATATGATTTCGCCCAATCACCATCTGAAGCAATTTTTGACCTAAAGTTGGTGAAGGAAAATCAAATGCTGGATGGCACCACCTCCTGTCTGAAGGTGGTACTACATACAAACCAATGGAATATAAGCTGCAGTACATCACCTCCTTTCATTAACACTTCAGTACTTTCGAACTTGCTGTGGCTATATATATATCTTGTGCATGTAGCTCAGAATAACTTGAACTTACACTCATCTTGTTGTCTCTGAAGGTCCCTTCAAAGTAAACACCGTTCTGAGTGACAACCACAGCGCTGCCATGCCGCTGCTCGTCCGACCACAGTCCCATGTACTTCTCACCTCTTGAAAGAAAACACGAAGTGAATGATGACCATCTTCCATCTTGTATACATTCTCACGATGCATTCAATTTGGTTAGGATAACAAAATACTATTTAAGTATCTGCCTGTTTGCAAAAACTATTTTCAGCCCCTTCAACTGCTAAAGACTGACGCCTATAGCTGGAGCTTCTGATAACAAACTATTCAAATTTTGCAAATAAATACATTTCTCAGGTTGTATTCAAAAAGTGTTGATTATTCCCTGCAGAGAAAAATATAGAATGCCAAGAAAGCAAGGTCTCGCTTATCCTCAATGTCTAATCATTTCCTGCTCTGGAAAAATACCGAATGGATGTCTTTCAAACTTGTCTCTTATATTTAATATCGCTTCAGAACCAAGGCCTCTGGTTTCCCTCTTGGCACAACCGGAGAGGACGACATGTGCCTGACTCCATTCAATTGGTGCACACTGCCCTTGCCTTCCTTCTACTGGTAAGATGGAAGGATGCTGCCTCTTTTCTCAACTTTCAACTCAATTGAGCTGAAAGTTTTGAGTTATAACAGAAAAAAAGTGGGTCCCCGGGGTTTCAGAGTAAGAAAGAAGCCCTCAAGCAAAACCATTTAACAGACCTTGTGATGTCATCGTAGACTCCATATCCTGTCTTCTTGTCGTGTACCCACTGGCCGATGAAAACACCAGAGGACTTCTTGTCCAGCTTGCCAGAACTCAGCATTCCATAGCCGTGTCGTTTTCCATCACAGAAACATCCCTCATACACCTCACTGCTGGCATACCTAGGTAGAACCCAAAGAGACATGAACACACAGGAACAGAAAGAACCGTAATCAGTGTCTTGGTAATTTTAGACTACAGGCAAATACAACTTCTTTATCAAATCAGATCTGACTACAAATATAAAAACTGTTATTAAGTACTGAATGGATTGGATTTGAGTGTTGCCATGATGCACTTTAATTACTCTGTTGTGGGTTCAATAAAACTAACTAAAACTAAACTCTGTGATGTGCTGAAGTACTCAAGCCTCTATATTTGGTCATTGCTGACTGTAGAGTTGACATGCCCTTTACACGTATAACTTGTGGTAAAGTATTTTAACTCAGTACAAAAAAAACTTCAAGGTACAATTTTCACAGTATTTGCTACCATTGACTTCCTAAACAATAATTAAAATCATCATACTGACTTGTATTTGCCAAAACCATGGATCTTGCCATCCTTCCAGTGTCCTTGATAGATGTCCGGCTTATTCAGGGCTTTGTGAGGTATCATACACTGTCCAAAGCTGTAAAGACAAATAACAGTTGAACAAAAATATTTCTATTATTTTAGCCACCACTATTTTTATTGTCCTTTTCTGTATAATAAAAAAAAAAAAAAAAAAATAATAATAATAATAATAATAATATTTATTTATATAGCACGTTTAAAAACAAATGTTTACAAAGTGCTTTGACAAACAAAGCGTAGTTCAAATAACCAAGTAAACAATTTGACAGACAGGGAGGAGAACATTTAACAATGCAAGCAAAATGCAACGCAAGAGGTTAAAAGGAATACATGTCAATTAAACAGTATGAAGTGGTGGGACAATAGAACAGTAAATTATTGCTGAGAGGTTTTTCAAGGGCAAATAGATTAAATAAATAAACAAATAAATAAATAAAAATAAATTAATAAATAAAAATGGAGAAGTAAATAAAAGCATTAAAAGGACAATAAAAGAGGATTTCAGAGTAAAAGGGCGACATCACATTGGGAAAATTAGAAAAAGTGAAAATGATGAATTAGGAACATCAAAATAATAAAAGAAAAATAATAATAATAAATCAAAACAATAAATAATCAAATAAAATAATCAAATAAAATTTAAGACAATGAATTAGTTGGATAAAAACAAAAAATAATAATAAAATAGAAGTAAAAGCGGTTAGAAAGATAAAGTCACGTAAAAGCTAGTCTGTAAAAATTAGTTTTAAGAAGAGATTTAAAACAAACATTTAATCTCCTTATCACAGGTCTAACTGAAGGGTAGAGAGATGTGTCTTGTTGGTAAAGTACTTACCCGTCCTCCTGTCCACTCTTAAAGTGTCCACTATAGACCCGTCCATCTGGCCACTTCATGGTGCCACTGTTAATGCAAATATATTTTAAAACAGCTGCTTGCACTTGACCAGTTTTTTATTGAGGGCAATTTTATTACATGTTACCATGAAGAGTCAACTTGAGGCTGAATTGTTACACAGTCTGAAGTCAAGGTTGTATTTATAAAAGCTGCAAATGGTCTGCTCACAGTCAATACTAAATCCACTCACTCTGTGCCATGATTTAATTGCCAAGTAATTTACTTGCTAACCATCCCTGTTTTTTTTCACAGGTCTAGTCATTTGAGTGTGATCCTACTTGAGTTATTAAAACTCGAGTTCATTGTTAGATATTTTGGACATAGGCTGGGAACGGTTTATAGCAGCTTCTTGAATGTTGGATTCAAAAATGACACTCAAATGCTAACACACAATTCAGTATGAACCCTCACCCAAAGACATGTATTATTCAGCACAAGACGGCATCTGTTGTATATAAAATAGACACACAAAAAGGAGAGATGCACAAACATGCACTCTTACCTGCCATGAATTTGTCCTGCCAGCCAGCCCCCGCTGTAACGGGCGTCTTTAAACCGTCCCTCACCAGTGAACTTATAGGAAGCTGTGCGAGACATTGCCGTCAAACCCGGTGACGACCCCTGACTTCCACCACCCAGCACATGATCCAGCGTCTGGTTTAGAGATCGCAGCCACTTGTTCTGAAGAGATGGTGAGAGAAAATACTTGTTTCAAAGATAGAATGACCATGTGAGAAAACACTGAGACTAAGTCAAAGATGATTGTTCCTATGTGTTCTGCTACACTGTTTGTGTGTGTGTGTGTGTGTGTGTGTGTGTGTGTGTGTGTGTGTGTGTGTGTGTGTATGTATGTGTGTGTGTGTGTGTGTGTGTGTGTGTGTGTGTGTGTGTGTGTGTGTGTGTGTGTGTGTGTGTGTGTGTGTGTGTGTGTGTGTGTGTGTTTAGGGGGTTTGGGGAGGTTTTTTTTGTTTTTATCAGGTTAGCCTCCAAAATTGTTCAATATTTGTGCTACTGAATGCACAACAAGGAATATAATTAAAATATTCTCAGTTTACATCTCAAATATCCTACAATGAAAAAAGGAAACCTTTTTAAAAGGAGTCCACATTAAAAAGAAGCAAAAGGGAAGGGAATTCTAAATTCAATATAACAACACAAAAGGAGAATTATCTAATCATTTTGCATGCACAGAAATGTTTGAGCCTGACCCAGTTCAACTTGACTTGACAATTTTGCTCTTTAAAGCAATCATGAAAGGATTTAGTAGGATTTGTAATTGTTTACATCTTTACCGACTACATGTCCTGCTTTTTTATCACCACAATAATAATATGTTAACCCCTGTTTGCTTTGGTTTCACAGAACTGGTTAACAATATTGTACCTCTAGTATCTGCATCCAACCTACAAAAATAAGGTGGCTGCAAACGTAATTCACTAAAATAATTGCTGTGTCATGTCATGCTGAGATGAACACTTTTTTAAAAGTATGCAGATAATAGCAAACACAGATTTAAACTGCTTTTATAAGTACATTAAACTAAGCTGTGACACTATTTTGATGTTAAATTGTTACTACTGAAACATTGACCATTCTGAGACTTTGTCATCTACACATACCAGGGCTAATCATAATGTTCCAACACATTTTATTTTAAAATAATATACGTATTTTACCTCATGTAAGCTTGATTTCACCACTTGATTCAAGTTACAGCTTCAGCTCAAGCCTAAAGTTGAAATAAGTGGCTAAGAGTGTATCACTAATAGATGTACCTTCTCTTGAGGTGTTGATGCTACGATGGTGAAACTCTCCTCTGGGCATGTTATTTTGATGGCATAGCTGCAGATACACAAGAGAGACACAAACATTAACTTCATTCATTTAAAATCCATTTCGCCGAAGTGTTTCTACAATAACGACTAGGAACATGGATTGAGGATACCAGCTTTCATTGATTCTTTTTTGAGAGGTTAATCATAAAAAACAACAATAGGTTGACATCATGAAATATAACAACATTTTGAGTAAGAGGAAGCTCTCAGCTCAGAATCTATGTGTCTCAGGTAAATTCAAAGATCCAGCCACTTGAAGCCAGACATTCTTTGTATCAAGTATTTTTTATAAGCCTCTCTTTGATCTCTGATAGAAACATCAAGTGTCAATAATAGTTCCAAAGAAGACCAGCTTCAGCTGAGCAGCAAATAACCATCCAGGTCAACTATTCACCAGTGCTTGAGTGCCTTGAAATACTGTATACCAGCCTCATGATGGTGCAATAGAGGCGACAAAATAAGTTACAATGGCCCCCCTCACTCCAATACATGGCTGTTTTTGAAACAGCCATGTATTTTTTCAGGTTTCGGAATTTCAGGTTTCGGAAAGCGGAAGTAAAAGGTCAAGCTGATAGCGAAACTACTTCTTTAGCATCACTAATGATTTAAAAAGTAAGGAAGTGGTTAACATGGAATTTAATAATGTCCACAGCACCTAAAAACCCCCGTCAAAAAAAGAAGAGAAAAGAAAAATTGGAACAAGCGCTGTGCATTGTGGGAAACAGTACGCGAGGCAGACTGGTCAGATGCATTCTGTGAAATGTTTCCGAATCAGTATGACATCTGGGGAGTTTTGGCATACTGCAGATTTTGCTCTTGTTCACATACTACTTACTACATACTGAATTTTGGCCAAATCCGTACGTACTGCTAGTATAGTAGGCGGTTTCGAAAACAGCCTAGGTCTGTGGGAAATTAGTTTGTGGTTTGTATTGGATGACAGCTATTATGGTTGCTGTTTTCTTGAACTGCCTCAGCTTCAAACCAATGACCTAACATGGATATTTACAGTTTTATATCAAAATCCAAGACTGGTCCTGGGTTTCACAAGACTGCTCCCATGTCCATGGTATCCATCGGCACAGGTAAAGCTATAGAGTTGTCTAAGTGTGTCTTATTTTCATTATTAATTCAACTATTATCATTATTGTCACTTCATTACTTATTATTGTCACTGATGGCCACATCCACAGCCTTTTACTTGGCATGCTAGTTTTGTCATTTATGACACTGATTTGAAAAAACAACAACAACAACAACTCACAGTCCAGTGCTGTCATCTGTGACTGGTTTCACCCACAGACAGGTCAGAGGATAGACGCTATGTGTGGAGAACTGCAAGTGGAGACAGCATATACAGGTAAATCAAACTTTTCACATGAACTCAAATAAAGCAGGACTGATGTGAGCATAGGAGCAAAAAAAGAGATTATTAAGTGACTCACTATACTTTAATCTTAATTCGGTTAAGCTTCACAAATCATTTATATTTGATTTAACTGATAATGCAAGATATACATGTAGAATTTAAAATTAGGTGTAATGCATAACACAGAGAGAACTTCAAACAACATAGAGAGAAACAAGACACGTCTAATCTCTATCACTAATAACACCACACCACACCAAACAGAGGACACAATATGATAGGAAGCAAACATTCTCTTATTGAAATAAACACACACCAGAGGGAGAGAGAGAGAGAGAGAGAAAGAGAGAGAGAGAGAGAGAGAGAGAGAGAGAGAGAGAGAGAGAGAGAGAGAGAGAGAGAGAGAGAGAGAGAGAGAGAGAGAGAGAGAGAGAGAGAGAGAGAGAGAGAGAGATATGTTAAATGAAACCTTACATGTTGTCCTCCCTACATGCTAACAAAGCTGGCAAAGCTACTGATGTGTGTATTTATTAACCAGATGCCTTTGAAAGCCAGCATGCAGTGGCAAGTTGCACCTCACCGCAAGCACCTTTAGGCTCCAATCCACCATCACCATGACCTCATTTATTTTAACCACTGACTTACAATGTCAGTGTTGTTAACATGCTTTAAAAGACATATACTCGGTAGTCTGATGGTGACAGCTTAAGCTCAAGATCAGCCACCGAGAATTAAAGAAACATTTTAACACAGGAATGTAGCAATGTTAAGGGTTGCGTGCAATAAAGCTCTGAAATTTGGTTTAAAAGTAACTTAATAGACCAAAAAATTAGAAATTGAATCTTAATAACATCATACTGAAAATGTCAAACTGAATGTTAAAACTTCACTGAGGTAGGATTTTTTTTTGCAGGGATCTTAGACTTAACAATAGTTTGAGCAAGATCCTATAAACCTAGCAGTGTATAACTCCAAATTCGTACACAGTTGAAGTCTCTTTAACATTTTTTAGTCCTGTGTTAAAATGTATTACCATCTCTGTTCTTGTAAACCTGTCAGTGTAATAGAGGCCAGACCTCCATGCTGCAGCACAAAGCTTAGCGCAGTGAAACTGGTTGGCTGGAGGATAAGTGGAGCAAACTAATGTCAGATATACTCACAAGGCTCTGTGAGGGAATGGCACCCTGAGTGATTGAAGATACAACAAATATTAACGTTGTTTGCAAAACATGGCAGACTTCCAGAAGCAACAGAAAGACAGGCATGGATATACATGAGTGGATTAACTTGTTAATAGAGGAAGGGATGGGTTAAAAAAAGTACACATTTGCACGCACATTTATATTATTTTTCTTGCTGTCATAACTCTAATGGAAATCGTTAGATGATGCAACTCTTGTCACAAAAAAAAAACCATGGTTCCAAGAAAGAAGAAAGACAAACATGCACTAAAAATAATGTAGAAGCTTGGTCTGATATAAATGGGACCAACATGTTTCTTGGTTTCTTTGGCATTTATTCACTGGATGTTTGTATTTCAGCTATAACACAATGTTGTACAGAGACAGGAAACCTTGTGCATATGTTTTGGAATTGTAATAAATTAAAAAACTGCTTGGGTTCAATATTTGGGACACTCAGTGAAATTGCAGGCTTTGAGATCCCAAGTTCACCTAAACTGGTTCTACTAGGTGACACGTCTGACATCCCTGTAACAAGGTGTAAAAAGGTGGGGTTTATAAAGTTGGCCATGATTGCCCGGAATAAATGCATTGCTCTAATATGGAAAAGCTAAGACCCCCCCCTATTCTTTCTATGTGGCTTAAAGAACTTTCCTCTTACATGGCACTATCACATGTTGACATACACTGCTGGACTTGTTTGGATTGGATGGTACTCCTTTTTTTTTCTTAAATTAACCCCTACTTTGCATTATGGCCTTTGTCTTGGGGTGGGAGGGACTGGTCATCAGGGCTTTTGTTTGTTTGTCTGTCTGTTTGTACTTTCTGAATGTATTTTCATTTATATTTCTCTTTCTTCTCATGGTTATTATCTCATTGTTGTATGTGCAAATTACTTCTGACTTCATTTGTTTTTTGTTCTTCGCTATCTATTTAGTTATTTATTTGTCCTTTCCAGTTGTTACATGTACAAAACTAGTTAAGTGTGTTTATCTGTTTGTTACTTTGTCAGAAATGTAAAACAAACAAACAGAAACATAACTATAAAATTAAATAAAAGAACTTATGGTGTGCATTATAAATGTATAGACAAATTGGCGAGCAATCTAAGTCTGTGGTCATCTCGGTAGCGGCCATTACTGCTGTGGGCAACTCAATGTCTGCTGCCTGCTAACTGTGACAGCAGTATGGATTAGAAATGATAGACAGCAGCTGATCAGGGAACATTAATCAGATGATCTAAAGATTATTTAGAGTTATTATATTGAACATGAGTTACAACAGAGGCCTGGTTACAAATGGAGAAAAAGAGAAAAGAATTGTATCTGCCACATATGTGTCCAGTCACATTAATCAATTATCGCAGCAGCATGTAATCAAAATAGACTAGTTGCATGATCAAATGTATTTTTTCTTTAAATTAATAATCACACATTTTATTTCTTAATTCATTTATTCATTTGTTTGCTACCACAGCTAGATTGTAATGATTACATGCAGCTTCTTAGTTAGCTTTCTAGCGAATAGAAGATTGTTTCATCAATCGCTCGGTGATGAACAACAGAATGCCACAACAGGTCACTCAGAAAGGGACAATATAGTTAACAGTAACAATGTCCTTGATTCACTTCTAGTTAATATTTTAGTCTTCTGCTGGTGAATCTATGTTAAGTGTCTGCTCTCATTCAGGGGGACTCTTCATGAAGTTCAGTCTTGTGTGTTGTGCAAAGTGAACTAAGTCCAAGTTTGTCACGGCTGATGAAGCAGCTGATAATACCACAAGTTCTTCAAAATACCACGTATATCATTGTCAAAAGTAAAGTTACATAGAAAGTGAAAGCAAAAGTAGAAAACTGATCACTTCTGAACACAACATTCAAACACAAAGATGTTTTGGGGAGACCCCAGCGCAGTAATGGTGGCTTGTTAACTTCAGGCTCTTTGTCAGATTGGTCTATACTCCTCACACATCCAATAAAAGCTCTTTAATAATAATAATAGCTTAGTTGCATGGACTGTTTGTGAGTTTGCATGTGAGTACCTGCGTGTGCACCAGTGCATCATTGAACAGTATGAACCAGTGGTTGGAAAACCGCCCAGCATTCTGCAGAGTCAGGGATCTGTTGCGGCTCTCACACACCACGCGGCGTTTGGGGAGACGCAGAACCTCCTGATGAACAAACGATAAACATTTCCTGAACAGAACTTTCAAAAATGTTGTAAAAATGCTCTGTTATTTTTGATACACTCTACAAGAATTCCTGCCTCCAATATAAGGGAAAGATTTAATGGGGATACATGCTGACATTATGAAAATACCTTCCTGAAACTTTCTGAACCACTGTAGAAACAAATCTAATAAGACAATGAACACAGCCCCATTTATGATAAAATGTTTAGGTCTGGATATATGCTTTTTCCATCTGAGCACTATAACACACACATTTGTCTGAACCCCATTACCCCAACCCTTTCCTGACCTTAGCTTGTGAGTAAAAGGATGACCTAAGGGTTAAAGCTTGCTTCCAGGACAAGCTGCTTACTTTGAGAATGATATCTGATCTAAAAGAAGCACAGACCGACACTTTTGGTAAATCAAAGTTTTTCTGTATCCTGTGATCAGGAACACTGTTAACCTGGGTGGTGAAATGTATGTCACAAGTTATTCTGGAGCAGTCTTAAAAATTATACTTGTCACAGCAAAATCTCCCACAAGTTTATCTTCTAAACAGCAGAATCAGAAGAATCAGGAAGACCGGTAGCTTGTGTAAAGAACTTAAGACAGAGTTGTCCTCACAGTGGATTTTCCTGGATGGGCCTTCCAGAAGAGGAAGGTGGTTTCAGCCTCTTTTTTCCTTCTGATCAAGGACAAAGACAGAGTCTCATACTGACTACAGCCCTGATGGAGGGACTGATACTCTGTTGTTAACTGCAGAAGAGAGGAAAAGAAGGAAAGTGTTCAATATTTGCTTTTTCTTTTTGTTTTAATAGCAGAAAAAATGTATATCTACTGCATTAAGGCTGTCAACGTTAATGCATTAATAACAAGGTAATGCAAATTATCTATAATAGCACCAATTATTCTGATGCGTGATTAACGCTCACATGTTCTTTGTTCTCTAATATACAGAATACGTTTATGATTTGAACCGTAGCCAGTTGTAACAGTCAGTCTAGCTCAGGGCTGTAAAACATACGGCCCGCAGGCCAAAACTGGCCCGCCAGAGGTTCCAATCCGGCTCCCGGGAGGATTTCGCAAAGTGAAAAATGTGTAACTGCTATTCAAATTTGTCCTCTGGGGGGCACATACAATCAAATGGCTGACAGAGCTGAACGACACTCCAGGACTTTTTTTCTATGAGGGGGAAAAAGAATATTTGCAGTATGCATAATCTGGTTGAATTCCATAGACTTCTTAGAGCACTTCATTTTTCGGAAGGAACCTCATATCGTGCATGTGCTTACCATACATGTAGGTGCGTCATAGGTGCGCTCCTTCACTACTAACACTAGCGCTACAGTGTCAGGTGACTGGGAAACCTGTGTGCTTGATGTGTTCACAGCAGGTTTCAGTCCTTAAAGAATATGGTATTTGGCCCCACTATGAGACTCGTCATGGAAAAAAAGAAAAAAACAGCTGTTTATGTAAAAAGATAGTTCATGTAATGCGAAGGTTTTTAGAATGTACTTGTACTTTTTTTGCACTAACACAAAGGGGTTGGAGTTGTCGTTATTTATAGGGTTATTATGTTATGATTTTACTGGTCCGGCCCACTTGAGATCAACTCGGGCTGTATGTGGCCCCTGAACTGAAATGAGTTTGACACCCCTAGTCTAGCTGATATAATTATGTTTATAAATGTGTGTTCAATTTAAGATCAAAAGCATTAATTGTTTGATAGAACTAATATCTATTTAATACGTCCTAATTCAAAACAATTCAATTGTATTTATTCGATTTTAAATTCAGGTATTGCATTCATGGCTCCACCTAGAAAAGGGATATAGAGAGTGAGCGGCGATATCTAAACACAACAGAGAATCAGGAGATGAAATGTTGTTTCCTGATTTTTTCACAGATATTATATTTCAAGAACAGACCAACATGCCCACGAGTTCACATCAGGCGATGAGATAGTACCAGATTTTCCGAGAATGCAGCCAAAGCCTCTCTTCATCCTGTCTGCTAAGTTTGTTCTCTCTAATCTGCAACTCTTAAGCAGCCACCACAGAGCAGACTGTTCTAATTCCCAGGATGGCAGGCCTCGACTCAGTCATGGCCTTTTGGCATCTCTATTAACAAACCTTAGCATTTGTTGCAGACAGACATATAACAGAATAGAGGGGAAGCCATGTAACCACTCTGTTCCTGAAAGAGGCTGAAAATAATTTTTATATTATTGTTGTATCAAAGTTGAAAAAAAACTGGTGTCTTTACAATCCCAAATTAAAAGCTGACCGAACACAGATACAAACATTTTCTATTTTAATCCTGCCCATGATATAAGACAGAGTTAGATGTAAATATAACAAGGATTAACTTCCTTGGTTAAAAACTAGTTATAATAGTTAGAGCATTTGAAAATGTACAAATTCAACTATAACAATGATAGCAATACGCTTCAAATATCCAACTTTACTCAATCATGGAACTAAAGAAGTTCTGAAAGGTAGAAAGTGAAAGAGACAGGAAAAAGAAGGAACATCAAAGAGTGAACAAGGCAAAATACAGAAAGAAACACAATGACTGAGGAGGGAATTTAGCCTTACCACGTCATAACAGGCAGCCAGTTTGAGCAGGACTCTGCTGTACTGGTGGAGCTGTTGCAGAGGCCAGTATAACATCGAATCCAGATCAACTTCCCCACTGACAGATTTGTCGGATACACACAGCTGAGTGAGCGTTGTCTGCTTAGAGCCTAAACACTCACTGAACAGAGACAAAAGAAAAGCCCAAAGGGAATAAACCACTCCTGGACCACATGTGTCTGCAGCTTTTTCATTAAAAACACTGTTTTCAGTTGATGGAAGAAGAACCACGTGTGCTGTTGCATAGATTTCCCCTTATGCACAGGGGGTGATGTGTTTTCATCATCACAAGGACTAAAAGTGAACCGTATCTGGACGATAAGCTTGCGTTTGCACCACAAGTAACACCAAAGTTATAGCCAATTGCAGGGACAGTCTTTAATGTTTCATTTATGTACATTTTTGTGAAAACTGTGATGGGTAAGCCAAACTACTTGAGGTACAACATAGATTTAAAAAAAACAAAAAACTTACAGTGACAGTTTATGTAATGCCTGGAATCCACCCATCACCTGGAAGTCACTGACTGAAGAAAAATACCTGGAGACATAACAAGAGGAGGACATCTCTATTACAATTTTCATTTGAAATTCAACATTTTGTATCAATGAAACCAAATTCTTGTAGCTATGACTGCACAAATAGGGGAACTTTTTTTAATGTTTGCATAAAGTCATAAAGTGCAGATACAGCACTTCTCTGAGGCAGGGGAGCATCCAGAACTTTTTGACCGGAGTGGCCCGACTGAGGCTCTCACATAGGTAGGGGTGGCCAGTGCATTTACAAATAAATAACATTTACCCTTTCTGTCTTCACAACCTACTTTCATTAAAGTATGAAACAGTTGTTTTATTCCTTTTGACTTAAAAAAAACATGACAAAGTGGCATAAATCTTCTAAGGTTAATTCTTTAAGTTTTTTCAAAGTCACATATGAGGGCACCAATAAAGAAATCTACTGTCAGCCTTGGCAACCCCTCTGAACACACCACTCCTCTGAGGGTCTGTGGGCTTCATCATTGTGTGAAATAATAAAAGCTGGTGTTTAACCAAACTTCATTTGTAATCATACATTTCCAAAGCATGTTTGTATCTGTGAAATGATTTGTGTTTACAGTTTCTCTAAAAATAAGTGTTTACATTTTTTTTTGTTTTTTTTACAGTTTCTGTAAAAAAAAGAAGGGAGGATATTGTTCTAAGAAAAATGACATGAACACGACATAAGCATGACGATCAATCAAGAAGAAGTAAACAGGGACAATGAGTATAAAAAACATACTCAAAGAGTAATGACTGCAAAAAGCAGGAAGTAATAATGAGTGAATATAGTATAATCCAGAATCAGAATCAGAATCAGCTTTATTGGCCAGGTATGCTTGAACACACAAGAAATTTGACTTTGGTAAACTGTGCTCTCTTTGTACAAGGTATAAGAATAAGACCTACAAATAAAAATAAAATAAAAATAATAATAAAATAAGCTATAAATGCAAAAGAACAACAAATAGGCATGACTAATATGTAGAGGCTAAAATAATATGATAAAGTGCAGTGGTGAGTAGAAGATAAAACAAGAATATCTTTAATGATAAATAGAGTGGCTTTTTGGGAGACAAAAAAAGGGACACTTACTCTTTATAAATGTCCACAAAGTGCTCAGTGTGTGTCAGCAGAAGAAGAGAAGTGACATCCTGTCCTTGCATGTTGTGCAGGAAGTAGCTAAGTGATGCGGAGTGGCGACCAATCAGGACGCAAAGACGAATAAAACTCTCACAGAGAGAGAAGAAGAGATGAGTGCATGGCTCCCCTAACGACGGACAGACACTCTCTGTGAAGGAGAGTACAAACACACACATGCACTAAGTACATGCATTCACTATCACAGCACTAAAAGCTGCTGAAATCAAGCTTGTATTATTTCCTGAACTTATTTGTATTTACATTTAGGAGGAAAACATACACAGATTATTTTTAGAACCACAGTTATAAATGTTAGAATTGGACAGGCAGAGTTGATACAGATAAGGAGCCAGTAATAAGAAAATCTCTGACCTCTGTTTCGTAGCGGGGTGAGCAGGAGCTTCCTCATGCTGCTTAACCAGCAGAAGAACTGCCTCTCTCTGGAGGCCAGTTCATGGACAGCTGAGATGAAACCATTCACGTTCTGGTCTGCCAACACTGCACAGCTTGAACCACCACAACACACACTGCTAATATAACCCATCTACACACAAAGACATACAAACAAGAAAGACATTAAGATTGAAAGAATTCTTCAGAGTAAGTCATACACTGTCAACATTGGGCTGATTTTTTAACTTCTCTTTCAGACATCAAGTCTAGTCGTATTTTTACTCAGTTCCTCTTTATATATATTTCTTTACATTACAAAGCTCTCTCTCAGTTTCACCCTTTATTCAATGTAAATCAACCAGATTTCTTAAAACAAGGTAGCTGAAATGGACTGCTGTCTCTGTGTGATGTATGTCTCTGCAATCTGATCACTGGCTCCGGCTGATAACACAGGTGTAAGTTTTTGTAATTTCATCATACAAAACTACTAACAATATAGGAAAGTTAACACTCCGGTGTTACAGTTAGAAAGGCATCCCATCTGTCCTTGTCGCTGTCAGTCCTGGTAAACCACAAACAGTTTTCTTTCTGTACACAAACCTCCATGCAGAAGGGCAGCAGAGTGGGTCTGACTGTGTAACTCTCTGCTCTGTTGGGTGACCTCTGGCATGACCTTTGACCTTGGTTTAACCTCTCACTCTGCACTGACGCTGGCTGGAGCTGCTGACCACAGTACAGCAGGACTGGCTGGACACAGTCTCCATCAGCCAGGAGGAGCGATTGGCTCTGACCCGCTGAGATGTCCCAAACCCGGAGACCATCAGACAGCTACAGTGGCCCATTAGGGACAAAACACAGTATGACATTAAGAGATATATAGGCTTTGCGGGGAAATGTCAAACAAATATTATTACATTTAATGTCAGTAAATACAGAAGTAAAGCAAACAAACAAAACAGAAATTTTGCTGTGAAATAATGTAAATCAGTTGCGCACAAATGACTAATTGGATAAATGATAAACATCAACAACATATTCTGTACCTTAGCAAGTTGAGGAACTGTGACAGGACTGTTGACGTGCCCAAGCTGTCCACACATGTTACTGCCCCATGAGTACACCTGCAAAATGTACAGTTAAGGTATGGATAGTGCTTCGGAGTGTTTGCACACATGTGGTCTATGATGTCTCCTACCTGACATTGAGCAGTGAGAGCCAAAGAGTGGTGTGAACCAGCAGCAACTTTGATCATCTCCTCACCCGTCAAGGTCTTGATACATAGAGGCTGGAGTCTGGACATAAACATAAACATGAAAACACACAAACACACAAACACAAACAGTAACAAAAGACATTTATTGCCTCATTATTTTTGATATAAAGCCATTAGGGTTGCAAAATTCCGGGAACTTTCAAAGTTGGAAACTTTCCATGGGAATAAACAGGAATAAACCAGTAATTTACGGTACTAAATTGAAGGTTGTCTCTTAATAGGGAAGGTAAATATAGTTGGGGAAAATATATTTTAGCATAATCCTGACTTAAACAACCAGATTTCATGTAAGCATTGTTGAATATCTATGCTATTTCTCAATCACATGCACATAGCACACTGCTTACTGCAGGGCTATTGAGACCACGCCCCCTACATACACTGTGCATGCCTCCATCACATGCACAGATGATTTCTAGAATCCTGCAGAGGCTAGGCTTGAGAAACTTGAGGGAAGATGTTTATTTATTTGCATGTTGAATGGGACTTTGTTGGAGGGAGAGGGGCTCTTTTCATTTAACATTTTGAATGGGACTTTGTGGGGATTGCATTTTTGCTAATTTTTGAATGGGTTGGGTTGGGGGATGAGTAATATTTAACTCAATATTCATGTTTTTGTTCTTCAATGAAAGAATTGATTGTTCAATAAAATATTTAATACTTGATAAAGTTCTACTTACAAATAAATCTGTTTTAATTGTATTATTTTGGATGGATGTCTGCTTATAACAAAACAAATATGTATGCTTGGATATGATACCTTCCCATTTAATTACCCTCAAATCCCAGTTAATTCCCATAATTCCCATGGAAAGTTTCCAATTTTGAATATTTCCAAAATTCCCCAGCTTAACTTCCCAAGGAAATTTACTGGAAACTTTCCACCCCTTTGCAACCTTAAAAGCTAGTATCTTTTTTCAGAATAACAGGGTTATAGCACATAATCAATGTGAAATGAATACACCATGGGGTAGAGGTAATTATAAGTGTGTAAATAAGAAAGTAATGTTAATTTATTCTTATTTTGTCTTAATAAGGGGAGTTTAACCAAAGTACATTCTAATTTACTAAAAACATTTTTCAATTAAATGTAAAGTCTAAAATTTTAAGTTTATATCATAATTATTTGTGTGTGTGTGTATCTGTGTGTGTGTGTGTGTGGCAAGACCTGGCTAGCTGATCTCCATGGCCTAGTTGCCCTTCAGACCCACGGCCCCAGCTCCACACTTCTGTCTCAAGAGATGGCATCCCTTCTCCTGCATCCTCTGGTGCTGCAGCTTGCTTCCGACCCACAGAGAATGGTATGCAAGGACAAGGCCTCTGTCGCCTAGGAGACCCTGAAAGAAAAACCCATCACTTCATGTAAACCCACTGTAAGTGTTTTGCTAATAACTGATAAAATTACCTACTAGTTACATTTGAGTTACTAATTCTTTAAAAAAATCTTTTGTCCTGTTTACATGATGGTGCAGCGATTTCTTGCACTATGGTTAAAGCTTCAGCTTTAAAGGGCCATAACACTTTGATGAACTTGCTTCAGTTATACAGCTAGATGAGAAAAATGTCCATATTGTATACCAACCCTCTTAAAATGAAGATTAAGCTAACAGTTATACTGAAAACACTGGGGAAAAGCTAACCTTGCTTCATTAAAAGTTGAAAAGCTAGCAAAGGTTTATTCATTTACTGGTGGTTAAGCAACATTTTGTAGTTTTTTTATTCAAATACAAACCTAAAAGTTTGAAGCATGTAAACCAACAGATTCCAGTTTCTACACTTCAAAGTAAAAGTTTTTAAGTGTTCACATCAAAGTAGGATTATGGCCTCCTAAATACTCTGAACTCAGGTATTAATATTCCAATCTTAGCCTTGGAAAGAGGGTAAATGAGCACATTTCCAATGTGTTGTCATGTTGTTCCCCCTCTGCAGTTCCTACCGCGGGTGGGTGTTCCAGGCAGAGAGCGTCTCCTGTTTGCAGCTTTCCCCCTCTGGTTTATATTTGTGAGACTTGAGCTCTTCTGCCCCTTCAGTGCCTGCTTCTCTGCTGCAAGAAAAAGCTGAACTTCTTCCAAACACGCTGGGGAAGAGGAGTATGGCATGTCTGCTCCACTGTTACTGTAGGATTTAAGATCAAAGACCAAGCAGTAGGTACACTGTAGGTGAGAGTCATTCTGGTATGTGGATAAGGTGTATCTGCATTCTTACATGTAAAATCTCCAACAAAATTTACCACCACTATAATTAAGCAGCAATGTTCTTCAGCTATTTTAGCAGCAAATTGTCAACATTACTGAAACACTAGCTGGTTGCAACAGCTAAATTCTCAAACAGTGCTTGAATGTGAACTAATCCTATATCTTACTTGTTTGTTTGGCTTTTCATTGCTAACTCTTCTTTGAAACTGGAAGTCAAAAGATCAGTGGATGGAGTTGAAGAGACACAGCTGTCTTCTGAATTGAAAAATGGTAAAACAGAAGGAAAATATAACTGATGTTGAGAAAAAATAAATAAAACAGGCAAATAAACAAGCAAAGCAAAAAACAGAACAGGTCTGTGAACAAATAGATTTTTTGAAAAAAGTATTACAACATATACATTTGCCAAATTAAACTACATTTTTTAACCTGACGTGTAACTGCTCAGTGAGTCGGTATCTCCTGGCCCTGTAATGTGGTCGCATGAGAAACTTGAGTTTTTCTGGACAACATTCTGAAGCTCCATTTCATCAAGGGAAGCAGAGTCCTTATTAGCTCTCCAGACAGGCATTGAGTGGGATAAGAGGCTGCCATCTACTTGAGTGAGTGGGTCAGTGTGCTCATGGTGTTCAAGCTTGGTGCAAGAGCTACTGCCAGCTGGCATTCCACCGTGTTGTAGCCTTGGTCTGGGGCTTCTTCTTCTTGGAGGGGTCTGGGAATGCAAACAAAAAAGGGATGTGAACCACACCACAAAGGCTGATCCTCATAAATGAGCAAAATTACTTGCTGAAAGCGACTGTATGAAATAGAACAGCAAGCTGCTGAAAGATCCAGAGCTACTGGATTACAAAATTAGCTGGTTTTAGAAGTCACCCCCATATATCCTACTGCCTCCAGATTAGTCTACAATGTTGTATCCTCTGATAGCAACATGGCACTGGGAAGGCACATCTCTTCCTTAAAGGTGTGATTTTTCAACTATATTTACCACATCTGACATGACTTTAGTGAGCTCCACCCCTAGTGGACAGTAGTGACCAGAGTCAGCTGCAAACAAGTCATCCCTCTCTGATGCAAAGGGCTGAGGTGACTGGCTCTTCTCCCTTTTCTCAAGCCTCTGGGTATTGTAGTTCTTTGGAGGTAAACTCTGAACCAGTGCCAGACTGTGGTAGGCACCACAAGCCACCTGTGGGGATTCAGACAGTATTTATGGACACAGAACAAAGTATGTTTTGTGATTTTAATGAGGCAGTGAAGATATCAGAAAGGGAAACTACCTGGAGTACATGTCTGCCTGCCAAGTGCTCCACCTGTGCAATAGTATGAACATAAGTAAATAATATGATAAGTGAATCCAGTGGTGTTATCTGTCACATAAATAGAAGGAAACAAACCTTATGTGGTTTCCATACAGGGAAGGTACTGGTGACCAGGCCAAGCTGGCAACCACTTCCCCACGCCCAAAGCTCATTCTGGGCTGAAAGAGCCAGGCTGTGCTCCCGTCCAAAAGCCAGGTCCACTACCTTAACCATTGCTGGAGGAACGACATCCCTGTCCACCACGGGGACTGGACAAGGCTCTGAAACTGATACAAGATATCTCATGTTTTCCCTGCATGTATTAACCAGAGCAGTTCTCAGGTTCTCAACTTTTTCAAGTCACAGCCCCGGGAATAAAACTAGTGCTAGCTACTGATAGATAGATTGATGCTCTCAATGAAGAAGATTTAAGAAGGGACATATTTTGGAAAGATAGACAAACAGGAAGAGGGTAAGGATAAATAAAAGGTTGAAAAGGGGATATATGGTCCAACCAACCTGTGATGTTTGAAGCTGCACCACTCTCGGTCAGCCCACACTGTCCAGCAGTGTTCTCTCCCCACATGTAGATGTTGCCCTGGTCACTAAGGGCTCCGCAGTGAAAGCCACCAGCAGCCACAAGGACCATTGTCTTTCCCAGCAATGAGGCCTCCAGCACTGGTGCAGACACTGGGATGCTTACATCCCTCCACAACAGCTCCCCGAAAGAATACACCAGACCACCTAACAGACAGAAATGACTGAGTAATGACCAATACTGACACAGTGTGTTATATCCAGTTCTATAAAACTGACACACACAGACATATGGTGTGTTTGTGAGAAGGACATTAAGTCAAAATAAACATAATAACTGGAGATAATGAGGGTGTTTCAAAAAAAGTTGACCAAAGTGTTTTAAAACTACAAGTAATATTAACCCTCCTGTTATGTTCAGGGTCAGATTAACCCATTTCAAAATAAATAAAATAAATTGTTAAAAGTTTTTTTTCTGTATGAAACTTCTTCAGCTTGGCTTAATTTGCGTAATCAACATACAAAATAAAAATGGTTCATTTCACTTATTTGCAACCCACCCCCTGCATGTTTATATTACATAGATACTGTGTCGGATCAATTTGACCCGGCAGTCAAGTGGAGTCAGAAGTGTCAAATATTAATGTTTACTTTGCAACTGTGTGACATATTTGACCCCACCTTCTCTGTTCCCATGGGCAAACTCCACCCACATTGAGGGGACACTCAGCACGGGAGGGGCAAAACTTATTTATACAGTCTATGGGCAAAACATATCAAGATTCTCTGCAAGGGAGCCCTACCAACATTTTACTAAGTTTTAACATGAATATTCATGAGAAACGAGTGAGTTATAACATCATTGCTGTAAATCTTGATTTAAATGGTTAGTAATGGAGTTGATAATGAGATTTAAAAAATGTTTATTGGGATTTATTGGGGTTCTGACACTTCTGGATAATTGAATATGCCCCGCGTCAAATTAACCCAGGAACATTATTGCTGTTCCAGAGAAATGAACATAACAGGAGGGTTAAACTTTTAAAAAAAATTAAGCAATACTGTTGGGCAGAGGAGCATTTTTTTTTTTACCTACTCACCTTGTGTAAGCAGGAGTCCATGGTGTTCACCAAGGGCAGCCTGTAGGACAGGCCTGGAAAAAAGCACTCTCTCTGGACAAGGCTGAAGACCAGGGCCGGCTGAATGCCAGATATGGAGCAGTCCTCGCTCCTGTTCTAGGGTTTGCTCCCTCACAGGGCTGTGGTTAACAAACCCAAATATAGTGTTACTTTATTCAGTTTGCACATGTTACATTTGAAAAGCTCTTTGCCTGGCAAGTTACTATTTTAACCCAAATAGCTGAACATCAGTACACATATCTCAACCTTGCAAAATCCTCTTGGTGAGTTCTACGAAAGTTACATTCATCCATCTACCCAATAAATGTTTGCACGGCACTTACAGGCCCTGGCATGTACAGAAGTTATGTTTCCAGGGAGGATGGCAGCAACTGTCAACAAAGGACTTATACTGAGCCTAACACATAATGCAGAGGCTTGGCACTCCAAAGCACTCTTTTAGTCTGGGTCTCATGATCCTGGGGTCAATGCAACTGCATATTATGATACATTCAGCCAACTTAAAGGGATGCTGGTTATGAAAGGCAGCAAATAAAAATATTCAGAATACAGAATTAGTTTTAAATGAAGTCAAATCCAAGTGTTCAGCATACTTTAAGGCATACAGAGTAAAGATACCAGACACTGGATTTTTGTGGCTGATACTGACTGAGACTAACCATTTTTAACATAAACTTTTAAACATAACCCTTGGATAAACACCTCTAAAACATGTAACTTTTAAATCACTTTAAAGTATTTAGATTAAAGGTGCTTGATAGAAAAGTTGCATCTAAATTAATAACATATTCTCATATTGCATGAAGATGACTTGAGATGAAAACAATTAAATTGGCATCTAGCGTTACATCAGGATTTTTCCAATGGACATTCAAGAGTGTGGGTGCTTACCCCTCCTTTCTGTTCTCCATCACTTCAGACCTTCCATTTCACAGGATGTCGAAGTCATCTTTAGAAAAGTATTTCTAGTGCACTGAAGAAAAGAAAATCCCCAATCTTGTTTTGACACATCTTTGGTCCATCTGGCTGCAGGTGCCTCCTTACTGTAAAACATAAATAAATAAATCCTTGTTTAACTAACATCTTGTGTTTCATATGCTACAAGACTGGTATTATTTATGTCAGTTTATATTTGGCTCAGGATAATTATATCTATTATCGTGTTTTTAAAAGGTTAAAAAAAAAGTGTAATCAGAGGCAACAGATGTGGTTCCTATATATCTTTCATATCTTGAACACCACTGGATTCTTAATATCTCACTATGGCACACAACTTTATACGCAGAAATGTTTTGACCGTTTTTTTATATTGTTGTCCCATGCTCCCCGGGAGCTTTACTAGGTGAAAAGTTAAGGCCATGCATTATTTCAGTGTCTATGGACAGGGGCGTCGCCGGGAATTCTGGACTGGGCCCCCTGAAAAAAATATCTCACCACAGCCACAAAATAAAGCATTGCTGCTATAATACTGGCTCATCTGCATTAAACAAAAATATATGCTTAAAACTATCCTGGTGAACTGACTCAAATATAAGCTACATGTCAATATTATTTTTCTTTTACAATTTCTCTAAATGTAACTGCACAATATTGACCAGACTGTCCACCTCTTTAAACATGATTATTTGAAGCCAAGGGACATGTTGATTAACAACAAGGGGGCATTATTTGGTATAATCTAACCTCATGAAGTCAAATAAAACTCTAAAAATCTAAAGTTTACTTTGAATCAGATTCCACCACACCTGATGCTATGAAAATATGACAATGACAAGCTTTTTTTATGCATAGACAGCTGTGTAAATCACACTAATAGCCAATTGTATATGTGTTTTTTAACTTATCAATCGCGCATCCACATTGATTGATCAAGGCTCACGGTCTGTTCCACAGCCGCTGTCCACTCAGCAGCTCAGGAGCTGCCTGCTGCTGACAGACAGCTGCGGTCCAAACGTAAACAAAGACTCCCCTTTTTTCCAGAAAGGAATTCTGAATGTTTGTTTATTTATTCAGACAATTTTAGTTATCTTATTGCAGTTATAACAAAACAAAAGAAAAATGCAGTAGAAAACTTTCAGGTGCATTAGGGGGCCCCCTCCCCACTTGGTCCCTAGGTAGTCAGTCCCACTTTTCCCCCCACTATGACGGCCCTGTCTGAGGACACAGTTCCCCAGATGAACATCACACTCCCCTAACGACATCACCACTATGCCACACATGTATACACAAACAAATACTCAGACACTAACACACATATACACAAACTCATACACACACATACACAGTCACAGACACATACACATACACAAACCCAGTCACAGTCACACACACACACACACACACACACAAACACACAGACAGTCACAGACACACACACAATCACATTCACAAACAAAGTCACAGATAGACACACACACACACACACACACACACACACACACACAGATACACATTGACAGATTAGCTCGTCTATCACGGGCTAGGTGTTAGAGTTGTTTGGCGAATGAGAGTAGAAACTCTTGCAACTTAAAAGCCAATCAAACCTATAGTAACGTTTATATCATACACAGGTGAATTGTATTGTATGTATACTACCTCAACACGGCAGGAAAAACGAGTGTTATCAAAGTCTGTGCGCGTAAAGCCAAGTTAATAAAAACAAACGTTGGCTAGCTCAGTGCTAAAAACTGCTAAATTAGCTAACTTAACTTACCTATTGTAAATCTGAGCTCGAGAGGACGCGGTCGAGATTAGTGATGCGGAGACTCTGAACGGATACCGGCTACTTTGCGACACTGTCAATGCAGAGACCCTGAGCTATGGCATGTTTTTGATATCTCAATCACTGCCGCGCAGTGAAAGCAGAAGTTCACTCAGTTCTGGTTTGTTCTGAGGCATCAGCTCCCTGACGGCAGCCGAGCAGGGACAAACATCACGGAGTTGACACACCTGTCGCTACTGCAGTTCCCGAACTTTTCAGCCTGTGACCCCCAAAATAATAATGCTAAAAACTCGCGACCCCCACTGTCCCTCAAAGTGATTTAATGTGGCTTCATTTAGCTGGTCTGCAGAAAATTTGTCTCCCTATATGAGCATGTGGCTGTGTTTCCTGTGCTGTTATGAATCAACCTACTGCTACTAATGCTTTTGATAATTAACTTTTCACTAACCCCAAACGAAGGAGTCATCTGGCAGAAAAAAAGGCAGAAAACTCATTACATTTTCTATTTTCAAGGTTTTATTTTAAGTTTAGCCACTAATTTTGTCGATATTTTTTTTACTATAAATGGGTAAAATGTACTATTTTTAGATATGTTTTGTCATTCAAAGTATTTTATTGCATTTTTTCAGTATTTCTTTGTTCACCACAAGTTAACACATTATTTATGATTAATATAAAACCAACAAAGGGAAGAAAAAAATATATACAAACAATACAAACATTAAAGATAATAAAGGAATAATCATAATTAACAGTACAAAAAAAAGGAAGATAAACATAGAAAACTAGGTAAATAAACAAAAACAAATAATAATATAATAATATCATTTTTTAGATAAATTAAAAAATATATTATGGAAGACATCACACGACCCCCCATTTGTGTCTCGCAACCACCCAGGGGGTGCCGACCCACACTTTGGGAACCCCTGTTATATGCCACAGTCCTATGTCTGGTTCTGGGGAATAATATTAGCGCGTATCTCTCTGTAAAGTTGTCCAAATTCCAAATTATAATTTATTCTCTGCTTTTGCTTGTTTGTTGCTTCGTATACTCTGGTAAATCGAGGCAACACAGAAAACTGTAATTTATTTTCCAATATTTCCCTCTCAGTAATTACCAAGAATTTAAGGATAACTAATAAGCTCAGTTTCAAAAAGACAACAGGTCATACACTCATTGTATTAGGTAGGTCTAGACCCTAGACATGCATGTTGCCCTGTTTTATATTTTTAAAACCAAGTTATCAAATGAGCTGTACAAAACTGGATGGTTTGGTCTTTCCATTATCTTCTCCTTCTACAGTTTCAAGACAATTGTGATTAATTTGCTGTTTCTTTTCTCGTGATTCTAAAAGCCGAAAGATTTATCCTTCTAACAGTAATACAATACTGTTAGTTCAGCTATTGTATCCTACTGTTTGTGGGCTACAATAGCAGTATTTGACCAGTAGATGTCTCCCTGTCAAAACTCTCCTAACCCTACTTTGAGTAAGCATGTAGGGTGATTTATCCATGAATATGGATATTCATAATGGCAGGTTGAGGAATGTGGGCTGGGTGACCATACCTTAGTTGTAGCATAAGAGAAAGAATGCAATCATTATGGCCTAGGTTTTTGTTTTATGCTAATATGTTTGTAAAAGCCTTCCAAGAAGTATTTCTTAAGCCCTCTTTTCATGTTTTCTTGTTGTCTTATCTTCTTAAGCAAATCTACTTTACCGTTGATCTAGTGTCCTCATGTACAGCCAGCCCTCCACTACCTATGGGAATGTTTGTTTATGAATATGTTGTGAATATTCAAATCCTTGCAGCAGTGGTCCCTCTTAGTCCTCATGTCTCACCAAATTCTGCAATTAATAAAGACATTAATAAAACCTTTATTGCCCCTTGTCTCACACTAAGGGCAAAACCACGAAACCAAATAAAATACACGATTAAAGCAACCCATAGTAAGGGACAGTGAGTGCCAACTTCAATAAAGTGTCAAAGGTTCAAATCGTTTTAGAGAGGTTGTTTACACCTGCTATTGTGAGAAGTTTTTGATATTAAAAACTTGACAAGTGGAGGATCACACTTAACATGCACCTAGGAGCCTCCTGTCCTTGAAGGCCACCATCGCTTCTGGAATTTAACCAATGTGTGGGGTGCCAGGGGAGCATTTTATTCCAGAATTTGACAGCTAGGTGTCACTTAATATTCCTATTTCTACACACAGTGCCTTCAAAGTATTTTTTCTGTTATATGTCTGCAAAGTTGAATAGGAATACTTCAAAAATGCAGAATTCTGAGAAATAAAATCTGATTTGCATGATGCATGATTTGAAAATACGACATACAGTTGTGCTCATAAGTTTACATACCCTGGCAGAATTTGTGATTTTTTTGGCCATTTTTCAGAGAATATGAAAGATAAGAGAAAAACCTTTTTTTCCCACGCGGTTAGTGGTTGGGTGAAGCAAAATTTTTATCAAACAACTGTGTTTACTCTTTTTATATCATAAAGACAACAGAAACTACCAAAGAAACCATAAATTCTGCCAGGGTATGTAAACTTATGAGCACAACTGTACAACACTGGTTGTGTGTCTCTCAAGATGAAGGAGCTTGAGTTTACAGAACTGAGATGTTTTGTGATCGAGCAAGTAAACTGCAGAACTACTGCCAGCAGCTGTAATCTTTAATGTCTCATTTTCAGCTCCAAGCACGCAAATATAAAAGACCATATTTATCTGGTTTCCCTGCCCTTGCTCCTTTTTGTTATTTTCCTGGTTTTACTGCAAGCAATAAAAGTTGAAGCCAAAGCCTGCCGGACAAAAAGCACTAAAACAGCAAACAAGAGCTGATCACGAACATGGCTGAGGGGAAGGGAAGGAAAAAGAAAACAAGACAAAAAAAAAGGACTCTGAATCAAGGTTTTCAGTATATAGACTCACCGTAGTTTTATTTCTGTAAATGAAATACAGTTTATGGCAGAGCGAGACGGTCACTGACAACAGGATACATGTGGCTGAATAGTTTTACAAACTGTTATAACAGTTCAGCTTGAAGAATTCAAAACACTGTAAGTGAAATGTAAGGATACCAAAGGGAACTATGAGATTAGGGTAAACATTACAATTCATACATATAAAATAACAATATACATAATATAATAGCATCAGCTAATCACAGCAGACCAACTTACCTTTTGGTCTGGATATGCACTTTTTACTTCATGAGGAATAAAAGGCATTGCATCCTTTGTGCCACATGGCATTCTGTATTTTAACTAGCTCTCTATGGGGTCACTTAGAACTGAAACTAACATGCCACTAACATCTACCTTTAACTAACATGCGTGATCTAATCACAATTGAAGAACTCTAAATACGAGCATTCATGCTTTGCATTATCATGTGTGTCCAAATGAGTCTCCAGTGACCAGCTGATCGGATCTTACCTTCCCTTCCTGTATGCAAATAAAAATGAAGCCCCAAATACAATTTTAACAAGACAGCAGAGAAACATTCAATCAGTCATATGAGAAGAGGGCGGTCTGTTACTCCATGTAATCGTTGCCATGGATATGGGGAGAGTGGTGGCCCTTAATCTGGCCCAGGAGACTTATACACTGCCAGACCAATGTGGACAATTGGGCCCCAGACCACCGCCATATGTTGCCAGAGGGATCGGATCAGTTGGTCCTCAGGGCACAGTTGTGCGTTTACACCTGTAGCTAAGGATGTCCTGTATTTGTCCATTTTTTGCTGCTGTAGAAACACAGTGGTGCAAGATAGCAGCCTCCACTGAAAGGGACCCGCACGTATTGTAGAAATAAAAGGCTCATTTGAACAAGAACAAAACAGTTTTTATAATTGAGTAATTAGAAATATACTTATGAATATTATATTCAATTTCTATCAAGCATGTTCAGCTGAATTCCACCAAATTCTACACACGGTATATTTAAGAACAAGGTAGGTATATGCATCCAAGATGTGACTGTGTTGTTCATAAGCTTTGGTATCAATAAAAGTAAAAGACAAGTATTGATCAAACATGGACTGAATAACTAGGTGAACTCATGAAACTTCTATCTTGAAGACCTCTTACCATAAGATAAACTTATTTCATCAGGGCAGCTGCTCATCGAATTGTTATTCTGTGGAATTAAAACATCATTTTCAAAATGATCTCCCTTTTTAAAATGCATTTAAAGCTCTCTATCATCACACTTCATAAAACCTAAAGGGAGTTACAGGTAAGACGGAATAGGAAGAACTACTGCTAGTGTTGAAAATGAGCCAAAATGTTACATGTATTTATAGAATCTATTGTGAATGGCTTCAAATATGTTTGCTCATACCTTCAAATCAACAAGTGCATGTGCTTACACATGCACACAAGCACAGCCACTCCATGCCGTGACCTGAGTCGCCACTTTTCTCCCACCCCAGCCCTTGTTAAATTAAACTGCTGCTGGAAACAACAAAACCTAGATTTACAAGACTGCAAGGCAGTTTCTCTCTCTCTCTCTCTCTCTCTCTCTCTCTCTCTCTCTCTCTCTCTGTGTGTGTGTGTGTGTGTGTGTGTGTGTGTTTGCAAGGGGGGAAAAACTGCCCAGGGTTTAAGCCAGGCCACAGCAACACAGCAAGGCTAAGAGAGTGGTTTGCTTGACCACAATGTCGTGAGGAGGAATAAGTAACTCATACAAATGCAGAGTGCTCTTTGATTTATAACTTACAATGTATGTATGAAAAACAATGTTTAAACATTTTTTAAGACATATCTGTATTCAACTAATAAAGTCAATGCTGCCAGTAATTGTTGTTTCGGCAAATCTTAGGTTTTATAACTGACAAAGCAGTTCAGTCATTGTAAATGTTTTTCCACTAAGAGCATGCTTATTCATAGTCTACCTAATGTTTTTTCTTCTTCTGACTTCCATTTTCAGTATCTAAAATCAAGCATCTTGTATCATATAAACTTACAAGATGTTGTTTCACTTGAATACAGAATTTAAAGAGTTAAATGAAAAGTTTTAACAACTCATTTCATCTTACTAACCCACGTTTTTAAATCTATGAGTACTTGTTTAATTCCAACATCTGCAGAGTTAACGCTCCAGCCGCCTCAGGGAAATTTCCAATCCAATGGAGAGAGTGCGTCAGTAAAGTGCACTTTATGCCAAACAACATTGTTGCATTTGTGTGCTCGCCACAGGTGAATTTTCCAAAGTTTACCATTCAAACCTGTGTTAGACAGGAACCACTGTTTGTTGGATTGATAAACATCCACAGTCAGCTATGCATCACTTTATTCTCTCTCTCAATATTTGACTCACGTCTTCAGATGCAAAAGAAAAAAAAGTCTCGAAAACAACAAGGGAGGGGTTTCTATTAAACTATCTGGCACTGAAGTACCGTGTGTTTGTCTACACATTTGCATGCTTGTGTGTGTGTGTGTGTGTGTTTGAGTGTGCGTGTGTGTGTGTAGGCGGAATATTTAAAGAACATTGAAAACACATGTTTGGAGTCTGATAAAAAACACTGGATGCACAGGGTGATTTGGCATGATCTTTAGAGACTCACAATCACGCAAGCATGCTCCCTTGAAAGGAGAAATGTTGACCCATTGGAAAACAACATTTCCTTCACCAGACGTATTTAAGGACTTCAGTAAAAATGTATTTTTATCAAGACCTTAAGTTCAACCTTCTGTCGCAATTTCTCACATGTCATAAAGGTAACTGTTAGATTAAGAATTTGCATCAAGCTTCATTAAACAAACTTATTTAGGATTGCAGTTGACATCATGACCAAAAAGATCAAACTGAATGTACTTTTTAGAAGTCCTATCTATGGCTGTATAACAGGAAATAAATGGACATACAGTGCATTTAAATAACAACTCCACCTAGAGGTGATGTGTTAGGAGGTGTTGCTATAATCCAGAAACAAACACTTTAGTCCTGCACACTGCCTCTAGAGGACAACAGTGTAAATGAAGACATATTTGTCTCTCATTAAGTGGAATTAATGCACATAAATGTTGCAGTGCTAGGCTAATGAACTCGCATAAAAAATAAAAAGTTTTTTTTTAATTCAAATTGTCATAGCCATTTAACGTATACAACAAAAATGTAGAGACAAGCTTATAACAGAAATACATTGTGTAATCTCAGTTGTCATTCAAAATGAGTCATCAGGAGTTTGTGGTTACATAACTGTGTCTTCTTACAGTAATACACAGCCTCCAGTGAAAGAATGTTAGTGATACTTTATTGATTGGGCAACACAATTTCTTTTTAAGAGCTCCATATCTGAATTAAATGCTTTTTTTAAGCGTGAAAAACATTGGCTTAGACATGACAGAGACAGCAGTGACCATCTGGCTCAGGTCAAACTCCCACAGACAATCGCAGTTGATTGTGTGTGTGAGTGGGTGTATGGGTGTGTGTGTGTGTGTGTGCTTGCGTAAGTGTGACCAAGTCCCCTGCTGAGAAAGGTGATGACCACAGCTGTAAGTCTGACCTACAAACTGCAGGAAACCTTTCCCCCTACTAATTCTCATCCTTCCCTGTCCTTGTTTCTTTCCTACAGCTCTTAATCGTTCTCCTTCTGCTCTTTTTATTTGGTTATTTCTGTCCTTTTAAGAATTTTCAATCAAAAAAACACATCCTGAGATGAACAGGGGCCATTCAGAAAAAAAACTTTGGGAGAAACTTGGGAGGGCAGCCATTGTTGCTTCACCTTCTCCATTACTTTGCATCAATTAGCACTTCAGCTCAAAGACCCGTGTGTGTGTGTGTGTCTCTCTCTCTCTCTCTCTCTCTCTCTGTGTGTGTGTGTGTGTGTGTGTGTGTGTGTCTCTGTGTGAGTGTGAGCGTGTCTTTTAGTGTGAGTCTGTGTGTGAATGAGACAGAGAGAGAGGGAGTGCTATGGGGGATGGGTAGTAAAGCTTTATTGTAGTCAAGAAAATGAAGGAGTTAACCACTTTGTTGAACTCACTCTGTTCAACAAAGCTGATAAGAGGAGACACGTAGACACATTTAGCATCACTTCTATGTTATTGAGGAATCTTGAAGTTGAATGTAATTGTAAGTGCCCATGACAATTACTTCAGTACTTATTCTTTGTGTGACTGAGAATAAAAACTTCACCAAACTAACTGTGTTATTGTATTATTTGCCTGTTCTACCAATCGGTTCAATGAGAGCACTGATCCCTGACAATGTACACACTTTTGCCTCAAAAATAACAAAGCAAGCACCTACTGCACATTTGTTTTTATCTTTCTACAGAGCACAAAAATAATTTAGACTGTGTTCAAACAGCCATTCCGGTCAGTGCTCAGAAGAAGTGAAATGTATGGATATTCACTTAAATGCAGCACTAGAACACAGCTGAGATATTTGTATTTTACTCAAGTCTTTTCTTTTCATGCCACTTTCTGCTTCATGTTTTTACCAGGTTATTACTTACAAATGGGGAATTTATAACCATTGTTGTCTAGCAAACACAGCTACATCTGCAGCTTCATGCCTGATATTAGTATGAAAATTCAAAGTGGTAATGTGATGCAATAAAGTTTTTTAGAGACTGATGTTTTCAATAGGAATAAATGAGCTGGTACATGATTATGTACTTATATCTTTATTTCTGACTTTATCATCTTTCCTCTTAGCTCACGAATACCAATCACCCAATTTACATTTAAAACTTTCTAAACTAACTTGAATGAAACATTTTCTGAAGCACCAATGAGGTTTAAAGCTCTGTACATGATCACTCCTGTGACATTTTATCTTCAATACAAGCTCCTATACTTCAAACTGAAGCCGTGCTGTTCGCTCAAGTTTCACTTCCGAGCTTCATATGTCCTCCTCTAGTGATGTCCCTTCCTCTCCTGTCATGCCTTTGGGAGGACAGATCATATCTCCATTCATCTGCTCCAAGCATACAAACAAAAACTCAAACAGGACAAACCAGTTCTACATAACAGTCCAGTGTTGAGTGACCAAACAGTTTTTTGAGATTATTAGAATGTTGAGGGACGTGTCTGATGGTAACGGTATTCTGTAACAGTTACTTTGCTGTAAGTTATATAACAAAATACTGTATGTTAATGAAACTGTACCAACATAATGTGTTGTTAGTCCTGACCCAAAAGACTAGAATGTATGGAAAAGTCCATTTCAGTCACTGTTGGGATCCGTTGCCCCAACTTCTTGTGACATGGACCTAGGACTTGACACCTCACATCATAGATTTGTCCCTGTCCACTAAATAGCAATCCATCTAAGGGTTCACTGCCCAAATGACTGAAAACCCATGCATCATGCAAAACAACGGGCTAGACAACTATGCATTCTTCACACATGGGCATTTGATTACCATACATATTTTTGACTGCGCATCATTTCTGAAACAACAGGATGTTTCTCATGAAATTCGGAAATTTCAAAGTGTTTGTCTCTGTTGTCAGCTGTAGCTATGTTACCCAGTCAAGCAATAGGCATTATTAGCGCATGTAGAGAATACACAACAACCCAGGTCTTGGCCCTAACAACACCAAGCCAGCATTTTGGCAGAAAGTCAAATTCCTATTATGTTATGATGAAACCCTCAACTATGCAAAGGGTGCATAACCTTGTAAAAAAATAAGCAATTTCAAATTCTTGGATGCATATTTCTCCACACCTCCAATAGACTTGTAAGCACAGTAATTTTACTTCGGTGTACCCACTTCTTCAGTTTTCAGAAAATAAAAGAAGTTAAGCATTGCCCTGAAAACCCTCATACTTAGAAACTTGATTTAGCACAAGTTATTTGGACATTGTGACCTAATTTAACAGTGAAAACCAAAAGGCAGCAAATGGCCCAGGCAGGAATCTGAGCCGATGGGATAAGGGCTCAGCTTTAATGTATGCAGTCTATTATGTGAACAACCAGGGTGTTCAGAAACTCAGACAGACACTCCATGGATAGCGATGGAATTGGTTACATGATTGCATCTCGTGTTTGGCTGGTCTCTGCTCGCAACTGCAAGACTCTCCAGAGAGTGATGATTACCAAGGAGCATGGAGCAGACTACTGTCTACATGGGAGCTCCATGCCTTTCAGGACACTTACCACAACTTATGCCACCCAGTGCTCAAAAATTTTCCCTGTGACCATCTGGCATGCTATATCAGTATCAGAGCATGAGCTTACACACTGGTCATGTTATACTGTCAGTTCTTGCAAAACGGAAACCTCCGGTCTTAAAATATTACGCCCAGACGGAAGTGCTAAAAACTGCAATTCATCGAGAATCCACTTGAGGCTGGCTGCAGAAACACCGGAAACCACATACACACCCATTCAAAAAAGATGCTCTTTGCAGCAATATTAAACATGTTTATAGCCTGGTTCAAAAAGTGGTTCAGGTCTGAATAGCTCATTTGGCACACACTGTACAGGGGTAATTATTTTTTATAACTCAGTTTTTTTGGAGATATTAAACTTATGAGTTTTAACTTAATAAGGACATGGCTGACTTGACAGACAGGTTGGAACCATAGACTGTATAAAATATGGACGTAGTATCCGTGACGTAACCCATCTGTTCCTGAGCGCTGTTTTGAAGCCAATCGACGGTGGCAGCCATATTGGAAATGCTGAACTCAACCAGGCAGTGTGACGTAAAGGGGCGGAGTTCAAGCCTCCTAGCCAACAGCTATGCGTTCCCGACCGGGAGTCAAGTCAGTCATGTTCTTATTTGGGAAAAAAACTTGTAATCTTAATATCTTCTGAACCGTTGCATTAGAAAAAAATTCACCCCCATACAGTGTGTGCCGATAGAGAGATTAGCTACTGTAGAGCCAAGACACTTTTTGAACCAGGCTGTAAACATGTTTATTAATGCTGCAAAGATCATCTTTTTCCCATTCATGTCTATGTGATTTCCGGTGTTTCTGCAGCCAGCCACAAGCGGATTCTCAATGAATTGCAGTTTATAAAACTTCCGCATGGGCTTCATAGTTTGAGACTGGAGGTTGCCGCTTGGTTGGAACCCTGTAGCTTCAAAAAGGCTAAAGGCCCGTCCCTTTACCTCAAACTAGTTAGACAGATATTAGGTTGCGTTTAACATTTACAATATGGCACCCGCCAACGATTGACTCCCGAACAGTGCTCCAGGAACAGATTGGTGACGTCACAGATACTATGTCAGTTTTTTTATACAGTCTATGGTTCTTACATAACATTTAAGCCCTGCACTCATGAACATGATACTCAAAATACATAAACTATTATGATTTTGCCATTTATCCAGGATGCACATTAATATCATATTGCCCTGTATGAATCTAATTCAATGTTGCATTTTCAACTAAATACTCCTTTATTCGTTCCACATTGGGGAAATTCATGGAGTTACAGCAGCAAACAAGAAGGCGTACAGTACAAGAATTTCAACAAGAATATATATATATATATAAAAAAAGTCCATCAGAGATGACAGCTTGGCCATAATTCTCCTGTCAGCCACCACCTCCACAGGGTCCAGGACTGAGCTGGCCTTCTTCCCCAGTTAGTTCAGTCTTGCTCTCCTGTATCCTGTCCGCCCACAGCAGGTGAAATCCTTCCAATGTGGCGTTCGTGTCCGGTGTTAGCTCTGTTTGCATGATGCTTCTCTGCCAGTATTCCCTCTGGTGCTGGGTTAGCTCGTCCACCTTATCATAGATAGATCTTACATTCCCCACAATGGTGGGTGGAAGGACAGGTTGATGTCGTCTTTTTTAGCTTGCACCTCAATACCAGCACGTCATCTTTGCTTCCTTCTCCTCAGCTCGCAGGGAACATCATCTAATGCTATAGGCAATAACCATTCTAGTTAGTATTTCAGAGCGCCACTATTCCATACAATGATGATTCAAAGTCGTACACTCAGCAAACCTTTATACTTTACTGATTCCATTATCTTTTTTTTAATTCTAGGTCATGCTGGCTCCTGGGAAGACATTCCTGTTTTGCTTTGGTCCACACTGATGTGATTCAACAAGAATAACTTTCTCATATAAAGTCTAGACAATCAGATCCAAAAACTGTAGACCATTTCAGACATGTGGGACACAGCAGGAGTTTTTTGTGAAATGCATTTTCAACTAGTGGAAAAAGTCTGTTTGGTTGAGCAGAGGGTTGGCGCCTTGGTAGTGCGTAGAACAAGAAGGAGTGGTCAGTGCTCGGGAACCTTTCTCGTTGATATCTCTATAACATAAGGATGTATCCATAAAACAAATATAAAGGTTGGAATTAAAACAAACAGGTAGCTGATGCAAGCAGAAAGGGGTATGAAGCTGATGAAACTTAATGAAATTTGAACAGCATTATCAATACTTCCACTCTGCTTTGATTGTCTGTACAATTGAGTACTGAGTTCACACATCAGCTCACCTGTACACTGCACAGACTTCATACCAGGAAGCAGGCAGATTAAAGTAAGTGTTGATGAATCTATTTAGACATTTCTTCATATACCCACAGGTGCAGTACATCCATGTAAAAGGCTAATGTGTGTGTTCCCAGCCAATAGTTTACAACAACAGTGAGGTCATGGGTTATATGAGCACTCCACTGATCTATATTAGGAGAACAACTTGAGAAAACTCACCTACACCCTCATCATCATGCTAACTTTGACTGTTAATTCATAGGATTTTGTTTTCCATTTGATATTCCCACAACGTTTTATTGAAAATTCACTGCATGGAATTTTTCTGGCAAGACACTCATGGATATAGTTTTTGTTCATGCAGTGTAGATGTCAGTCAGTGAGCTTCCTTTTGCCTGCCCATGGACTAAACACACACTTTGTTGGTCGATAAATTCGTTCTTTCATTGCCATATGTATGTATGTATGTATGTATGTGTGTATGTGTGTATGTGTGTATGTATGTATGGTTGTATGTCTGTGTGAGTGAGAGAGTTGTCCAGAACTGTGGGCTCTCTGTGTTGCACTGACAGACACAAACCAGCTGCCAGCATTCCTCTCTCTCTCTCTCTCTCTCTCTCTCTCTCTCTCTCTCTCTCTCTCTCTCTCTCTCTCTTGCTCTCTCCCTCCCCAACTCTCTTTCCGGCAATTTTTTAAGATTGATCTCCCCTCCCCCTATTCGTACAAATCCCATACATACGTCTGCAGTGCTATATATAAACCAATGCATAGCTCAGACACACACACATACACACAGACACACACAAAGAGAACAGGGAGATGCAGCTTAATGAACACATGTTTCAAAAATAGAGCAGAGAAAGTTTTGTTTCTTTGCATAATTTAAAATGTTTAATCTTTTACAGCTTGCTAAAAACTTTTCTTGTTCAACACTAATCATTTATTCTGCTGTGGTGTAATCCATCCTGAGTTTGGGATAAATTACATCATTTTTATTTTCTGTGGCATATCACACCTCTCTCCCACTATAAGCTTCAGCTGCGGGTACTTTTTCTGTTTTCTCCATTGTTGCTGCCATGACTACCTGCTCAGTGGATGGTACTTTCCCTCTTTTCGGAAAAACTATACATTTGGATTACACTTGCAATAACAGATTTATGTCTCTGACTGACATACTGCAGCATTGGCAAATCACTACCTTTAAACTGAAAGGGAAAAAAAGTGTGTTTTTATTCAATGCCAGTCCAACATATTCACATTTGTATATCTGACATTAAAGAAAGGAAAGGATCCTGTGTTATAAGCCAGCTGGTGACTAACTTAATCAGTCTGCTATTTAGTACAAGAACAGTCGTTTGCAGTGCCATAACTGAGACAGTAAAGTTGCTTGTCAGACTGTTAATTAATATGCTGAAAGCTTCTGAGGGTGCCTCAAAGCAGACTCACGGTCATATTTTTGATGTTTGTCACTTTGAGACCACCTTTCACATTCATGTAGCCTTGTGGAAACTTGTTTTTGTTTGAAAAATAGGAATTACACACCATTAAGTTGCATGTAGTAAGACTGAAACACTGAATGTATTGGACGGGTAATGTTCCCTCACATAGTTCTAGTTCAATATTCAACGAAATAAATCAAGAGAATGACTGATAGACATTTAAAGTCTATGATATTATTGTATTTGTTGATAAAAGATGGTTAACTCATGACCAGGCAGGATGGTTTTTCTTCAACATAATTTATAATCTGGTTTTCACATTGTACTAAATCAGGGTTGGAGTGCAGTTCTACATTTTGCATATCATCACCCCATTAAAATAATGGCCTAAGTCATTTTTTTAAGTTTTTGGGAAAACACAAAAAACCTTGCCAAATACAGAGCATAAGATATTTATTAATCATTTCAATCAAAAAGGCCTTGACAGTGGATGACTGTTGACATACATAGAACGTTGTGTGTCAATTATGTAACATTAAAAAATAAATTGACTTAGGCCCATTTTTGAACATTCTAGTGTGACGTAGGCAACTTTAAACCTGGCTTAAACTGCTCTTTCATTCCATAGTGCAAACTCAAAACTGATATTACCCCGAGTTAAATTAAACAAATGTCAGGTAAATCAAATTGGTCAGGAGGCAGTCCCTTTCCTCACTTCTCCAGGTCTTCGTTGTCGGGTTTTTATTGAACTTAACCCATTTCCAACATACAGTGTTGACAACTTTTTGAAACCTGACTATTAACTGTCCTTTAATTCCATAAAGCAAAATCAAAACGTAAATAACTCGAACCTAAATTGAACAAATGTCAGGTCAATCAAACGCTGAGGAGGCATGTCCCTCTCCTCACTTGTCCAACTCATCTTTGCTGGGTTTTTGTACCTATCCCAGTACTATTCAGTTTATCCCCTGAATCTTCATTCTCAGTCATCTTGATTTACCTAACTATGTGGAAAATTGTCAAAGAAGTGATGACATTCGACAGGTGCATCCTAAAGAATCAAAAATGTTGACTTAGGACAAGAATAAAATTGCCTAAGTCACCCGCTTGACATAGGCCATTGTCCTATAGGGCATAAAGAGCATAATCCTTTCAACTAAGGATAAAAGTGATTTTACCAGAGGTGGCCAGAATCATCAAGAGATGATTTAGGCCAAAAACTCATTTTTTTTCAAAAAATGACTTAGGCCATTATTTTAATAGGGTGATGATATGTAATAGCAAAAACTGCTACTAGAGACTTTACAAGAGATAAAAGGAGCTATTAGGAATTCAGACCTTACATGAAGTACATATATAGTCCACATAGATTAAAACATTACCTTTACCTCTCATGGTGCATTAAAATATTTAGCTTACACCCTAAAAGCACTTAACCTTGGTCAGACCAACTTGGTAAGCCATCGTGTTCTGTAAGCTGTCCTCAAATTAAAAAATCTCCCAGGCCAAACCAAAAGGCTTGTGTTCTCAGCCTCTTCTCCACATCTAAATAGTTATTCGGCTTTGGGTTTCACATGGTAGCTCAAATACTTTGTGGTCACACCTCTGGCTATCCCCGAACTGAGCAAGCACAGTCCAAACCATGTTTTTTTTTTTTTTAAATCTTGGTCTTCTGTAAATATACTTGTTGTTTGTGGATTTTATTTTCTACAGTGGATGTCCAGATGCATCAGACTCCAGTCAAAACAGTCACTGACTGTCTGAAAACCAGCTGGACTGCCCACATCTGCTTGACCACTGTGGACACTTTTTACATAAATACACACAGAGACAAAAACAAACAGCCATCGTTAACATAATGAAGTGCAACCATTTGACCTTGTGTGGCCACTAACTGCTGTTATACACCACAAGTAGAAATAAGGGAGAGGGAGAATCATTTCAGACCGCATTTAAACACAATGAGGCATATTTTAAAAAATTCAAATTATGCTTAAATGCATATATCTTCATTGAATGCATTTCTCTTTTTCTTAAGATTGTTAATAGAATAGCTAGTCCATTCATTCATTCGAATCCTGGCAGCCCCTCAGAAAGACACCCACCTACCCAACAACCAATAATTGTACCTTCTGTCCCTTTAGTGTCTAACATCATGGGTTCTGCAGACTGTGACGAAGGGGCTTTGTCTAATGCTCTTATGTCTAATACAACACTCTTTAACTTCAGAAGTTGTAAATCTTAGCTCAGCTGTCCATTAGCTCTCTAAAGCACAAAATCAGTGAAACCAATCTACTTATCAGAAGCAGCAAATCCAAATCATCTCTCTGGTTGATAACTGAGCTAAACACTATGGGTTTGCCTTTATGCAAATGTATTATGTACAGCTTGTTTACGTTATTGTAATGCCTTTTTCTTATCCCTATGTCTCTGAACAACCACAGACCTTGACAAGTTCTACAAAGGACTAGTTGAACATACTGTCCAGAGCAAAGAGTGACCTAACCTCCAATGCCTTTGCACATCAATTCAATTTCAAGCTTCTTAGAGACCAGTGCATTGTAGCAAGGGGATGCGCATTGCTTCAATTTGACTCTCAGATTGAGTATATGGAAAACAATACTGATCTAATGGTGAGGTGCTGCAACTTGCCAGTAAGACTCAAGACTGATTCAGTCCCTTTTTCGAGCACTCAGGAAAAATGGACTTCATCTTTATTTGTAAGCTGTCAACTCAGAATGATCATTTGAAATGTTGACAGGTTCTGGTGGAAGAAAAACGTACTTACATTTTTTTGTGTGCAATATTTAGACTTATTTTTATTTTAGTGGCTGTCTTACCTCCTTTTTTTGAGTACACACACTATGGACAAAAATGTTGCTTAAGAAGCATAGGTAGAGGCTTGGGAGGATAATATGTTATCCAAGATGCATTCCACAATATAGGGCTGTACAACGATGCATTCCCATAGCACAAAATCTGTCACACTTACATTTACATATACAAAATCATATTTTGAACAGAGTTTCCAACCAAGCTAGTAACTGTGAATGTGCAAACAAAATTCAGAGTGCTTAACCTGCATAACAGATCAGAAAATAAGAAAGACTAGATAAAATACTGAAGGGAATGTGTGAAATTACAAAGGGACAAATATGTAAGACCTAAGATGGATATATTTCCTGGTTCTAGTTACAGGAGAGTAATCTGTAATCTGAGAAACACACTGCACAATGTATCACCAAATAGCAAACTTGGATAAACACAAATTTAATGTTGGCTTACTCCAAAAAGACAAATAATGGCTTTACAGTGTGCCAGAAGTAAAATAAGTATGACAAGTTCTGCATGGACACTCATTTTGATTCTTTCTGTGTTACTAGTAATCAAACTAAGTGCTATATGATAAGTGCTGATATGATATGGTTGACTTTGGTTGTGCACAGCACTGTTATTTTGCGAAATGTGACGTAACGAGGACCACATGAAACAAAAACTCAATCTCCAGCAGTTCATACTGATTTTCTTTGTTGTAAAATGAGACCGTTTTAGTCCAGCCCTCTTTTGGTCTTTAAATGGATGTTACAGTCAACAAAAACTCTTTAGGCCTATGGACATTTAACATAAACTACAGTATTTTCTTGATCACTCTGCTGTTGCTGAAGAACTCCAGATTGGCCCACTAACCCTTTTTGATCTTACTTGCCCTTTTCTTTACAGGCTACTTCACAGCTTGGGACTCCTCTGACTTCTCCTTTTGGTTCAGCTCTTCTTCCTGCTCTCTCTACCTCTCTTCTCCCCCCCTGCCCTCTTCAACTTCTCTGTTCTGCCTGTCCCTTCCCCCACCTCCTTTTATCCCACCCAGGGTGGAAACACACCAAATGCAGAGGGGCCACCAAAGGAACCTCCTACACCTCCCACACTAGGATGTCTGTGGGTAGATTGATCATGTGGTCAATCCATATTAATGCTACTTTGACTGTTGATGCTTATATTTCCTAAACAGATCTGTTCAGGGTCTGCATCTGTTTCTTTGCAATGAAACCCTTAGAGAAGTAAACAACAGGTACTCTCTGTGGTTGAGTGGTAAAGGGGCTGGAGAACATTTGGGTTTCATTTGAGTATTTTCATGGTTTGTTCAGGCTGTTGCAAAGCGTTTTAACATGTTTAGCACAGTGAGTGTCTTTAAGTGTATATTCAATTTGGTGACAGGCATAACTTTACACATAAAACAAAACAGTGTCTTCAATACAACTTTTTTGTTGTGAAGAAACAAATTGTTACAGGATGAAATACTGATGTGGAGGACAAAGCATGGCAGAACTGGAAAAAACAGAACAATTCGATTAACATGTGTTGAATAATACAAAACGAACTTTAAGTCTACAAACATATTTAACAAAAATAATATGTGTATTGAATTGTTTCGAAATAAATGACCCAAAAATGATTAAGTAATCTCCTGTGTAATGTAATAACTGTAAGACGGCTTTCTTCCATTGGAAGTGAAGACCAATCAAGAACGATTCCTATAGGAAAACAAATGCTGGGATTGGCTGAGACGCGGCTCGGTTTCAAGGCACCCTGCGTTCCGTCGAAGGGTCTTGTGAATGGGGGGGGTGCCTGGAAACCGGTGGAATCTGCACTGAGTAAGGAGAGTGAGCCTCTGGTCTTCCAGCTGCTCAGCATGTGAACCGACGCTCTGTGAGAAGTCAAGTCGAAAAAGGGATGAAACGGAGAGATTTTTTAAGGTATGCAATGATTGCTGTTTTATTTGAAAGTAGCTGAGGTCGTAGTCGCACGGAAAAACTCCGACTTTGGATTTTCTTTTTGGAAAAAATGGGACTGAAAGTGTTTTCACCGGATTGGGACTGAGAGTGGACTGCTTGTGGAGTCACTTACAAAGACCATGAAGAAGTCATGACACAGCGAACGTTTCTCTTAGATTTCTCTGCGTAAAAGAGACGAAACACGAGTAATTAACTTCGATTGATTCTTTTAGAACACAAACTTAAAGTTGCGAAAGTTCCTGCGCGTATTTTTTGTTTTTCACCCCCTTTTTTGTAACTCGCCCTACTTGGATCAAAGTTTTTTCTCTCCCTCCCCCCCTCCTCCTCAACTATGGCGTCGGCCAGGTCCACCGCTGGCTCTGTGTTACTACGGATCATGTGGCTGGTGTGCGCCCTGATCTCCTCACCCTCTTCTGCCCAGCATTACAACAGCGAGAGTGGAATATCTGTTCCAGAACATGGATTTTGTCAACCCATCTCAATCCCGCTGTGCACAGACATCGCCTACAACCAGACCATCATGCCGAACCTCCTGGGCCACACGAATCAGGAGGACGCCGGACTCGAAGTGCATCAGTTCTACCCTTTGGTGAAGGTCCAGTGTTCTGCAGATCTAAAGTTCTTCCTCTGCTCCATGTATGCGCCAGTCTGCACCGTGCTGGAGCAGGCCATACCCCCTTGTCGGTCGTTGTGTGAGCGCGCAAGGCAGGGATGTGAAGCCTTGATGAATAAGTTCGGGTTTCAGTGGCCGGAGCGGCTTCGCTGTGAGGCTTTCCCTGTCCATGGAGCTGGTGAGATCTGCGTCGGTCAGAACACATCCGAACCCAGCAGTCCGGTCTCCTCATCGTCCCCCTATGCACCCGACCCCGTGACCCTCCCCCCAAACATGGGCCGACCCAACCAACGCCCGCCTCAGCACAACCAGTACCACCAGTTCTCCTGCCCCTTACAATTGGAGGTCCCTACCTATTTGGGCTACCGTTTCATGGGGGTCAAAGACTGTGGGGCCCCATGTGAGCCCACCAAACCAACCGGGATTATGTACTTTAGGGAGGATGAAGTGAAATTCGGCAGACTGTGGGTGGGGATCTGGTCCATTCTATGCTGTGTAAGCACATTATTCACTGTCCTTACCTATTTAGTGGACATGAGGCGGTTCAGATACCCAGAGAGACCCATCATCTTTCTGTCTGGGTGTTACTTTATGGTTGCTGTGGCGTATGCTGCAGGCTTTTTCCTGGAGGATAAAGTTGTTTGTGTAGATAAATTCAAGGATGACGGCTACAGAACAGTGGCCCAGGGTACTAAAAAGGAGGGTTGCACTATCCTGTTCATGGTTTTGTACTTTTTTGGTATGGCGAGCTCCATCTGGTGGGTGATCCTGTCCTTGACTTGGTTTCTCTCAGCTGGGATGAAGTGGGGGCATGAGGCGATCGAAGCGAACTCCCAGTACTTCCACCTGGCCGCATGGGCTGTCCCTGCAATTAAAACCATCACCATCCTCGCCATGGGCCAAGTGGATGGCGACGTGCTCACGGGGGTGTGTTTCGTTGGGATTTTCAACGTGGACTCCCTCCGCGGATTCGTCCTGGCTCCTCTGTTTGTCTACCTGTTCATTGGCACGTCCTTCCTCCTTGCTGGCTTTGTGTCCCTCTTTCGTATCCGCACCATCATGAAGCACGACGGCACCAAAACGGAGAAGCTGGAGAAGCTGATGGTGAGAATCGGCGTGTTCAGTGTGCTCTACACGGTCCCTGCCACCATCGTGATCGCCTGCTACTTTTACGAGCAGGCTTTCAGGGAGCACTGGGAGCGCACCTGGCACATGCAGACCTGCAAGCGGTTTGCAGTGCCTTGTCCAGTGCACAACTTCGCCCCCATGACCCCGGACTTCACTGTGTTCATGATCAAATACCTTATGACCATGATAGTAGGAATCACGTCGGGGTTCTGGGTCTGGTCAGGGAAAACACTTCAATCATGGAGAAGATTCTACAAGCGCCTCAGCAATGGTAATCATGGAGAGACAACTGTGTGATGTTCAAAGGACAGAAAGGTACTAAGACATGGAGTTTGGATAACATAACCTTCTAAACGAGGTCTTTCATTTTATTGGTATTTTGGACATTTTTTTGTTATTCAGACGTTGGACTAACAACTTCAGTTCTTTCTCTTTTTTTTGTGTATCATTGGACTGCCTACACTCTTGTCTTTTCCATCTTTGAGTTACGAAATGGTTTGAATGGCCATACTGGTCTTTGGACTAATGCCAGGCTGGTGAAGTTATTTGTTACTTTTTTTGATATGAAACTGCCTACATGTAATCTTAAATGTTACACTTTGAATGTACTTCCTGTCTATTCTTCTAAAAAGTTTTTTTGTGGGTTGGGTGGGAAAGCAGTCAAAAGGTCAAAGGTTGATCCCTACACCAGCCACAGTCTTGACTGTAGCTTCATTTAACAGAACACCTACAACATATGTTTAATGTTACTCTACGTGTAGCTAAACACTCACCTTCTGCAGTAAATGCGCGAGTAATTGCAGTTAGCAATTAAGTAAGCCCTTTCAAATATGAGAAATATAGCATTAAGTTGCGGCTCCTCCAACTAGTGCCAAGTTGATACTCAGAAATGGAATCTTTTACTTTTTTATTTTGTAATTTTTTTAAGCTTTCAGACTGTTTAAATACTTTCTCCGGGATTGAATGTTCACTCCAAAGGTGATTGAAGTAAAGTGTTGGTTTGCACGGTCAAACCAAAGGTTATAAAGTGTGAAATATCTGATTCACCATAAAGTGACCTGTTACAAATAGTGAGACCACACACACACACACACACACACACACACACACACACACACACACACACACACACACACACACACACACACACACACACACACACACACCCACCCAGGTCCTCTCCACATTGAGGAAACAACAGCTCATTGTTTGTCTCTGTGTGTGGTCCCTAGAAGGTTGGATCCCTCATCAAAAAGACTTTCAACGCTTTTAAGATATCCAGTGCGCCGTTTCAAGGATCCTGATTTAATCCTTATGGGATGGAAGTGTTTAGTGTGTTATTCCATCTCTAAAAAGATGACCGTACACATTGACGCTTGTATTCCACTTATTATAACTGAATCTGTCTTTCTTCCATTTGATCTCTATATGTCAAACATTTTTCAAAGCGGACTGAACAACTTAGAGTTTTATTTTGTGACTGGATGAAGAGAATATCTGGTCCGTGTTCTCAAATCATGATACATCAGAAGGATGTTAAAGCTCAAAACTTTGTGGGGATGTTCTTTACTTGGAGGGATAAAAGTAGACACAGGCTATGCAGTGCCTTGAGAATAGTGTGATTAATATGATGAATCTCTATCTTAAGGCTTCTTCTGTTACACTGTCCTAAGTTTCTATCAACATTGAAGCATGTCATTGAATATTTGATAAATAAGTAGAATTAATGTATGGTATCACAGAAAAGTACATGGTTATTTTAGTTAGAAATCCCTTGAAAATAACTGATTTATTTCCATTGTTAATTCAATGTTAATGACACACTCATTATTTTGAAATAGAGAATTTCTAATTCCTCTGATCAGATTTTGGGTTTACACAGCAGGAAAGTGTCTTTTAATAGCTCTAAGGCAGCATGTAATTTGACATGCACCATTTTCAGACATCATGTTAATGATGGGCTGAAACATTCTGCAGCAACAGGGAAAAACTGACAAACTGTCCTTAACAAACCTGATACTGTAGTTATTTTTACCCTCCAAAGTGTGTCCCCAGCAAGGAATGTCAAATTGTCTGTGAATGTACAACTTACCTCAAACCATGGCTATTTTTAGTGTAAGAATTGGATTTGGGAACAGGGCAACACTCCACCACCCATGAGTTATTTTTTGGCTGTGACATGCATACCTAACAAGGCAAAAGAGTTCTGTGAAATGGTTTTTCAGGAGCTGAGACTGGACAGCCTCAATGGTACCAGACTGATAATGTTTGTCTTGTAACAAGGTTTCAGAAGGAATATAAGTGTGTGTGTGTGTTTTGTGTTGGAACATATGCAACCCACCAAGTAAACACAATCTCTGTTTTTAAGGCATATTGTATTTAAGAGTATTCTCATTTCTGTCTTTCTTTTTTTTTACTTTTATCTTGAATAAGGTAAGACTGTTTTATGTGTACAGTTTGAATAAAAGCAATAAGGTTTGTAATACGCCGACCTCTGTGGTTTCTGTTAATGATTTCATGTTGAGCTTCACAGTTAACCCTTGACTTTAGAGCCAGTAGTTGACAAAACAGCACCAAACTAGGAATAAGTAGAACTTGAGGTGAGAATGTTTTGGCAACATATGCACTGTTTATTGTAAAATAATATTAGCAAAGGTAAAAGCAGAGGTTTCCTGTATATGACATGATTTACAGAGGTGTTTTTAACACCACCTTTACTAATTTGATCCTCAATGCTTTCACTTACTGCCTGATGCTTATGGTGCGTCATACTTGACACATGACAGTATTGAGAGAAGTGATGGCACACAGACAACATTGTGATGCCGGTTAGCAGGGTATTTGAACAACAAGTGAACAACACAAGCCAAATGTTACTGACGGTTACTTTATACCCTTCAATATCTTCAGTATTTTGTGTTATCAGTATAAAAACTATAAGTGCATTTTTAATTTATTTTATTTAACGTTTATTTAACCAGGTTGTCCCATTGAGATCAAAGATCTCTTTTTCAAGGGAGACCTGGCCAAGACAGTCAGCAGCAAAAAACCACAAGTTACAGACATAGACACACAGAGAACCAAAGTACACTTCACAAGCACGTTTGTCGCAGAAAGAGCCGTTACCTAGGAGGAAGTTGTAACAAGATACACTAAAAACCACCACATCCTAAAGATTCACCTTCAAGGTCTTTAAGTTTAGATTTAAAAACATTCAGTGACACCAGCTCCTTGAGTTTAAAGCCATTTTGAAATAAATTCCAGGCTGAGGGTGCAGAATACCTAAAAGCTCTTTTCCCAATTTCTGTTTGAGCTTATTGGGACAGAAAGCATAAAACATTCCTGGGAATGCAGTGAGTGCTGCCCAGCACTTTTCTGTGTGATGAAGACACAGAGGTAGTGTGGCAGCAGACCAAGTATACATTTACTTTTTTAATCCAAAAAGAAAAAGCTAAATACAGTAAAATGGGTCTCTCCATTTCTGCCCTGCTTGTTCATCAGAACTATCTCAGTTCTGTAAAGAGCAACACCACTGTCATAAAATATTTTTTTTATTTTTACAACACATATGTACAAACCCCAGTCAACTTTTGAGAATATCCATGATTCGTTTTTTAATCTTCAGTGCCCTCTGCAGACAGATACATAGAAATACACAAATGGTTCATGCTTGGGGAAAAGGGATATCTGCTTTTGGTAACCTGAAAAAAGGAGTGGACTGTAAACACAGCTGATGATTCCATCCTATCGAGGCAAATCTAATAAGTAAACTGCCTAGCAGTAAGAGGGAATAGACAAAATAATTGTAATAGTTCAGAGTTTTGATGACACCAGGGATTAATATTTGAATTCAAATAAATTATTTTATCCACTGATTGCATGTTGCTAATTCAAAACAACAAGAGTAAATGATCGGGTTGACCTCCAATCACTTTAAATGACTTTACTTTCACCAATTATTGTACTTGTCAACAGATGTTACTTTAAGTGAGTACTGTATTTCAGGTGCTTTCTGTGTCAGTCTTTTCCTAGCTACAGTAGTATAGTGAGCGATTTATGCTTGCTTAAATTCAATATTAATAGGGATGAAAAGCAGCCCCACTTTTGAGGGTAGATGTTTCAAGGCACTGATTTGGCAACATACTCCTGGAAAGGGAAATGCTTGAGGAAAGTATGATATGGATAATGCAGAACCAGAGACCGTTTATTTCCAAGCATGCTCTATCCCCATCAACATTTGTATACATACTCTGATTATCTTCTTTTACAGCTAACCAACTGTTATTTGTTCAGTACAATAAACTCAATATTTTTCTCTTTTTCTTTATTCCAAACAAAAGGTTTTCATTTTGCATAGTATAAAGTGTTTACTCTAACTTTAACAGGGACAAACTCTTACATGTAAAGTTTATGTTAAATATGATGAAGGCTAACAAAAGAAAAATTATATATATTAATGTAGGTAAACAAACAACAGCTTTACACTTCAGATCAGTTTGTGGTTAAAGTACAATGTATATTTCCTGTACTTTACTGCAGTAGACTTGTTTTCTATCAGTTCACACATACTGGTAATAGTTTGAAAAGATCTGTGAATGATTCAAATTTTCAGCACTCACTCAGATCTGACACTGACCTCTGGTGGTGAAATTAGCAATAAGTACAGGCATGTTTGCTGCGTTTTTTTTTAGCCATTTGGAGTTCTTTTAGGTCAGTTTGTTTTTTAAAAATAAAATAAAGGGGAGGGTTGTGGAAAGTAAAAATAAACAGAATGAATGGGGCTGCATTGTCTTCCCTCTGTGGTCTACTACCCTCTAAACAGATACTTAAATACACAGAGAGCGACCTGTGGTCTGCATTTTCATCTGTTTAGAACCACTTATATTTGATCATTGCAATTAGCACAAGTTTTTATTATCAAAATTTTGGTTTGTCTATATTCTGATTGTTTAAGTCATATTTAATCATCAAGAGTTAGATAAGAACGCGTTTGAACTCTGGATTTAATGATTTATCTCACTGAACTTACATAAATAAAATACAAAAAGTCATTGACTTTATTAAGAGACCAGCAGAGGCAAAGTGGACAGGGCTGCTACCTTTCAATGCAAGGGTCCTGGGTTCAGATTCATACATATAATAATACATTTTCCTCACACTATAGTTTGAAATTTTCACTTTTTCCATGTTTTTTTTTACTTTGGAAGCAAAAAAATCACTTTCTCATGTTTTTCTGGTTCAAAAACAAAATTTAAAATCTAAAAGAAAATTTTGCTTTGGAAGCAAAATCTCCACTTTTTTCATGTTATTTCTCTTTGGAAGCAAAATTATCACCTTTTTTTAACATGTATTTTCGCTTTTCCCTTTGCATAATGGACACGTGAGCCAAAGGAGTCACCAGCTCTCTACTTACAACAGTAAAAGTATTAGTTTCAGTGAACATATCCTATTACAAGGATGAAACCCGCCTGTGGTGTAAGTCTGCAAACCTACAGAGAAAGAGACAGAACAGAGGGGTATAGCTTCCGTCAAAGGCAGGTAAGCAACATTTTCTTTCTTTCTTTCTTTCTTTCTTTCTTTCTTTCTTTCTTTCTTTCTTTCTTTCTTTCTTTCTTTCTTTCTTTCTTTCTTTCTTTCTTTCTTCTAGTCTTGGGCGGACTAGTATGAGCAACAATTTGTGTAATTTCTTGCATAATTTATTTCATAAACATGCTTCGTTTGAGTGTATTTACTTGCTACATATAAACAGACATGGCTTTATTCAAGCATAAGAAGCTTTGTATTGTTACACACCCTTCTACGTATATACTTACATTGTATGATTACAAATACAGTTGCATCTCATCAAATTAGAACATCATGGAAAAGTTCATTTTTTTCCCATCAGTTAAAAATGTGATATTCTAGACTTATTGCACACAAACTACAGTTCTTCAAGCATTTTTCTAAAACAGGTAAAACAGCTGACTTGACAGCTGTCCAGAAGATGATCATTGACACCCTCCACAGGGAGAGTAGGCCACAGAAGGTTATTGCTGTTAAGGCTGGCTGTTCACAGAGTGCTGTGTTGAAGCAAATTGATATTACATTGACTGGAAGGGAAAGTGTCAGGAAAAGGCAATTTGAGAATTTTGGAGCTTCAGAAAGAATGGTACAAGAACTGATGTTGGCCATGCACAAAAGTCACTCCCCATATCCTTTTTTAAAAAATATCTTTTTAGGGATGGGACATTTTTGCCTTTGTTGATAGGACAGCTGCAGGAGACAGCAAATGTGGGGAGCAGAGAGTGGGGGAAGTCATGGTGGTTAAATGGTTGTAGCCGGGAGTCAAAAGTATCAAGACATTTCTGAACCAGAGACGGCGCCCTCTTACCGGGGATAAGGAAGAAAAGAAAAGAACTGGGGTTGCTCCTCTGTTGGTCCTCTGTTTTATCCAAAGTCAATGCAGCCATCTACCAGTAGATTTTAGAGCACTCCATGCTTCCATCTGGTTACAAGTTTTATGACGATGCAGCATTATTACCAGCTTACAGTACCAAACCTCCAATTAAATGGATTGAAATGACTGAAATGTTTGATTGGCCAGCCAACTGGGCTGACCTGTACCCCTTAAACACCTGACCCAAAAACACAGACGACCTGAAGGCAATGCAACCTGGGGCACAGTAATATTTCAGCACTAATGCAAATAATATGTGGTAAAGGACTAAAGCCAAGTTCTGTAGATATGTACATACTTGTTTAGAAGTTTGTAATTTCTGTATTTTAAACCCTTTTTTCCGATTGATCTTATGGAATATTATGATAATTTGAGATAGTGGATTTCATGAGCAATAAGCCATAATCAGCCAAATTTAAAGAAAACAGGTTCAATTTACATGTCAAAACATTTTTTTTCTGTTTTAACAAGTGATGTTTTATTTATTTTTTTACTATTTTCAATTACATATAAGGTTTAAAATTATTTGAAAACAATCAAATTCTGTTTCTATCAACATGTTACACAGCATCCTATCAATCTATCAGGTATCAATCAATCTTTATTTGTATAGAGCCAAATCACAACAAAAGTTATCTAAAGACTCTTTTATAAAAAGAGCAGGTCTAGACCACTCTATGTTAAATTATTAACAAAGACTCAACATCAAAGCAGGATATGTTCCAGTCCCCTCTTACTGACAGGGCTCAATCTTATCTCATCTTAATCCACCATGAGGATTGCACCTCGCAGTATTTAGCTAGTTACAGCAGCAAGGACAAACTTCCTTTTAACAGGCAGAAACCTCGAGCAGAACCAGACTCATGTTAGACAGACATCTGCCTCAACCGAGTAGGGGTTGGAAAGAGGGGATTGTATATGAAAATGTACCTTTCTTTAAATTAAAAGACAGAAAAAGATAACTTTTTCACAATATTCCTTGAGATGCACCTGTGCAATGTAAGCCGAAAGTAAATAACAACTTGTCTTCTTTTAGAGATAGTCCGGTGAAATCAAGATGTCCAAATTGGATAATCCACCATCCTATGAGGATGCACTGCACCATCCAAAGTATGGACCTTACCCAAACCAGCAACAATATGGCCCCCCTCTTCCACCACCTCCATCTTACAGCCCTGGTCCTGGCTTGAGCCCTGGCCCTCCTAGTTATTGGAGCCAGGAGGGGATGTGGGACACCCCTGGATTCTCTCCAACCAGGGTACGCAACGGAATACCGACTCTGTCTGCTGGAGTGCCTACATCAAACCCAGGTTCTCAAGAAATGAGAGAGCACATTCTGCATTATTATTTTGATTAACTCCCAAGTTTATACATATAAATTACTAATTTTGCAGGAGACATGGAGGATCTCCTGAGCACTCAATGGGAAAGCACTTTAATCAGGCATGCCTTTATCAGAAAGGTGCGGTTTTCACTTCATATCTTTTACACATGGTTTAGATATCATCTTTATAATATCTTCAAGAAATGTGGTTAATGTCATCTAAAACTACAGAGATGCCTGACTGCATGTTCAACATAACTGCTTTGTTTTATTTTTGTTGGCAGGTTTACTTAATTTTAGCAACACAACTAGCCGTCACCTTCTCAGTTGTTGCTGTCTTTACATTTGTGTAAGTGTAAATTTTATCCAAGTCTAACATTGTTGGTGGGTGAGGAACAGTCTGCTCTTTAGTGATCAATTATGTCTGCTTTGACAGTACTCCAGTACGGCTGTTTGTCATCAGATACCCTGGCATCTACTGGGCATCTTTGTAAGTTATACCCAGAAACTTCAGAATCAAATACAATCAATCAATCAATCAATCAATCAATCAATCAATCAATCAATCAATCAATCAATCTATCTATCTATCTATCTATCTATCTATCTATCTATCTATCTATCTATCTATCTATCTATCTATCTATCTATCTATCTATCTATCTATCTATCTATCTATCTATCTATCTACTATAGATTTTAATTATTTTCAACATTGTAGATTAATACTGAAGACATCAAAACTATGCAATAATGTGGGTTTGCTAAGGATTACAATAGAGGTCAAATAGGGCTACCCATTGTGTACTAACCCTACCTCTGAACAACACAACTGATGGTCTCAAACACATTAAGAAGGCAAGTCATTCCACTAATTAACTCCTGACAAGGCCTCACCAGTTAATTCAACCATTCGAGAAGACCTCACAAAGCTGAATGAGAGAATGCCAAGAGAGTGCAATGCTGTAATCAAGGCAAAAGAGGGCTACTGTAAATAATCTAAAATATAAAACATATTTTGTTTTTTTTAACACATTTTTTGGTGATTTAAAAAATTCCATATATTTTCTGTCATAGTTTTGATGCCTTCAGTATTAATTTACAGTGTTTAAAATAGTGAAAGGGGACATATCATGCCCTTTTTAAACCATTTAATACAGCACCTTGATGTCTAAATGTAACATCCTTGCCATGTGTCAGTCAAAATGTTATATAAATCAAGCTCCAGAGGAGGTTTTGGACCACCTCTACACCCTTTCTACAAACGTTCCGTTTTTGGTGTCTTTTTAAATCCACACGAGCTCCTTTTCTCTTCTGTGAGGTGTGACCTTGTTCATATTAATTACTAATTTTAAAATTTAAGTATGATTTTTTTGGGTTAATCTTTAAATGTTTTTTTGTGTTTCATTGCTGGTAAATGTTAGTTGTTAAGCAGATATGGCTTCAGAGCTTCTATACAAGAGTTTTATATGACCTGAAGAATATTACCAGCCTAACTGGCCGACATAACAGACAAAAAAACCAACCATAAACTCAGCATCCAGCTCAGCTACGAATCCTGCTCAATAGAATAAACCCTGACAGGCTTTTGGGTGTCCCTGAAGGTGTGGCTCTGGAGGTGACAGTGGAGATGCCAGGTGAGGAGGCAGGTATAATTAGAAAAACTTGCATTGTGACGGCACAAGACGAGCAGTTCCTGAACAGAGCGTCTGATTGTGAGTGATCAGACTCAAGTGGAATACTAATTAAGGACTGAGTGGGCTTATTTCACATTTTGTGTGTGAGTTAATACTCCAGACACCCACGGGCATGTGCAAAATACTGAAAAGGTTGGTTTTCATGATATGTCCCCTTTAAAATAAATAAAAACCCTTGAATGAGAAGGTGTTTCCAAATGTTTGACTGGTAGTGTATATATATATATATATATATAGAGAGAGAGAGAGAGAGAGAGAGAGAGAGAGAGAGAGAGAGAGGGAAGATCATCCAGTACCATGTTTCTCAGTGCTGGTATTCTCATGAAATACTGTGGTGGTAACCATGTGTTTATGTCTCCATAGGGTGGTTTATTTTTTGGTATATTCCATACTCATCTGCTGCAAAAAAGCAAGGTAGGCTATAGTGTCTTGAACAAGTTTGATAATAGTTAAACATTTACAATTTAATGTTACAGATTAATATCAAAACACGATGTATGATATATATATACCATAAATATTTCAAAATGTTGTTCACTATCTGTGCTTAGGAGGAATTTCCCAGGGAATTTTATTCTGCTTGGAGTATTTGTAAGTATCATTTCATAGAGTATGAGTCAATCTATACAATTTGCTAAAAATTAAGAGCCTATTATGGGACAAAAATTAACACTTGAGTTGAGGCCTGGAAAGGGGTAACAAAAACAGCCAATGAGAAAGAGCAAAATCTCCAAAGGTAAAACCTATTTATGACACATTGTTTTCATGTTTTGTCTTGTAGACCCTCGCCTTGTCTTACATGTCTGGGACCATTTCAAGGTTTGCTATTGGCCCCTCAGGCAAAACACAACAATACACTAAGATAAAACATTTTGATCATGATGTGTTAAATTATGTGATTGTTTAACACTTTGTTTCTTTTTACAGCTATTATGACACAAAAGCAGTGTTTCTTGCCATGGGAATAACAGCAACGGTTTGCGTGATTGTCACAATCTTCTGTTTTCAAACCAAGGTAGGTTGAGATGTAAAGTGTAGCTCAGTAGCCAGTGGCTTGTCAGAGTGAAAATACTCCTTTATCTCACATTACAATGGGGTACTGAGGTTCTTAAAATATTCAAAATGTTTTGGGATAAGATGTAAATCCAACTTCTCTGATGCAACAGAAGATGGCTAAGCTACCTTTCATACAAGCCACACATACCCAACATTATAAATTATCTTGGCCTCTCTGTCATGTATCCTGAAGCACAAAACGTCCCTTTCATCCTGTTAATGACTTGTGTCTCATCACAGGTAGACTTTACCTCCTGCGGGGGGTTCCTTTGTATCACATCCAGTTTGCTCATGATCATTGGGATTGTTACAGCCGTTGTCCTCGTCTTCCAATGGGTAAGACCCTTTAGTTAAACTTTTAATATATTCTTTCAACTCCAGTTTCTCAGTGTGAGTATCAGAAGCTTCGTAGAGTATATGTGTGACTGATTTAACATTTAAAAGCTACTCTTATGCAACTCACCAGGTCCCTTGGCTGCATATGCTTTACGCTGCTATTGGAGCCATTGTATACACTCTGGTGAGTCCACAGTGATATGATTTTAAGGGGAGTAATTTGAGTTTGTTACAATTTTTTTTTTTATAACAATAAGCATGCTGTTTGTCTCATGAGGAAAAAAATACAAAATGAAAGCATCATAAAGAACAATTGTTGCCCATGACCCTGTAGCTGGTTTGCTGGCTTTCCTTCCTTGGACCACCTTTGATAGACATTGAGATTACAAGTCTTCCAATGAGAGGCACAGCTGACTTGATTGACAGGCAGGAACACTTCAGCTCTTGGCTAGGAGGCTCAAAGCCCGCCTCTTTACGTCACAATTGCTTGACAGCAGCAATATGGCTGCAGACGACAATTGGCCTCAAAACAGCTCTTCAGAAACAGATAGGTGACGTCACGGATACTACGTCCATATTTTATACACTCTATGGTACTGATCCTTGCAGACTGGAAACACCCCACAAGAGCTGTAGATTTGAAGATGCTCTAACCCAGTCATCTAGTCATCACAGATTGGTCCTCATCAAAGTCGCTCACCTCTTTACACTTGACTAGTTTTTCTACTTCCAACACATCAACTTCAAGAACAAAATGTTAAGACAAGACGTGACTTGCTGACAAGATGGCTGGACAAGACACGGTTAGAGTATAGTTAAGACGCAGTCAAAACCTGTACTTGTAACTTGGGTTGTGTTTGCTTGCAGATGTGCAGTGGATAGCAAAAGTCTACACACCCCTGTTAAAATGAGATCAAGATAAATCATGTCAGAACTTTTTCCACCTTTCCACAAGGTGGAAATAATTCACAAAATTTGACTTATTTAATAAAAAACAGGACAAAAGTTTAAGCATTGTTTTATTCTCACTTCTCAATAACCCCATGGAAGCAAAGAAACCAATGTTGCCTATCTTTTTCTCCCTTTATCTCTCTCATGGTGTTAGTTTTTAGTATACAACACCCAGCTTCTCATTGGAAATCGGGAGGTGTCAATCAGCCCTGAGGAATACATCTACGGAGCTTTGTCCCTCTATGTGGACATCGTCCACATCTTTCTCTTCACCCTACAAGTCAGTGGAGCATCTATTGATTAAGCCCATGCTTAGAGCTCATGTTATTGTCAACTACTTTTCATTTCCAGGGTATTATTTGTTATTATGCATAAATACTACATACACACAAGTCTGTCACATAAGTCGTTTATTACCAGCTGTCAATGTTGAAATTAAAAACTATTGATTTGACTATGATAATTTTTTTCCCACCAGTATTAAGCCTTGCCTTTTTTAGAATGTGGTACTTGTGTTTGCATGCTTGTTGTAGCCATGTACAATAACATTGAGACACTATGTAATGGGCATAACATTTGTAAATAAAAATTCATGAATGTATTACGCTTTAGACTGAACTAGTTACTTGTATCATGTGTTAGCGTTAACAAATTCTGAAGAAGTACATGAGCAAATCATTCAAAAAAGGAGACAAAGTAATTAAAGATTCAAGAATTCTTCCAATTACTTGTGTTTAATCCTCAAATGAGTTACAAAACATGTGTAGTTACAGCCATACAGCTTGTGACCTCTATTATTAGTCCTCAATCTGAAAATAAGTGTGACTAAAAATATGTACCAAGAGTAGTTTTTGATATTCCCATAGAAAAGAACATAGATACACACTCAATTAAAAGATGGTTAAATTGCCCACAGTTTTACAACAAAAATGATGGTAGCAAAATCCTCTCTGTATTATGTTATTTGTTATAGAAGGAGAACCAACCATGTACACCGAACACTATAGTACACCCTACTGCTGATACAGCTCAAGTCCCTGGTCTTGATGGCTATCAGTCTGGTACATTACCTTTGAAAGGGTGGCACTAGCTCTTATTTTCTGTAAATTTCTGTACTCAGTATTAGTATTGTGACTAATCACCAGGATTTCCTTTTGTAGTCCAGTGAATTCAGGTGGTGCCCATGTGATTGAGGGTTCAAGGTGTAAGGCGCTTGGGGTCACGTGGGAACATGGAGGTTTGACGCACGTTGTGGAGGCCAAGGTAAAGCATGCAGACTCTCTCCAGGCCTGAAAAAGAAGACAGTGCAGTCACTATTACTATTGCAACTAAGAGGCATCTTAAGTCAAATTCAGATGCAACATTGTGACAGAATTTTTTTCAAAGAGGTGATTTTTGCTTTGTGGGGAGCCCAAAAAGACAACTTCTTCTTACCAATGCCTCCACCTCCATGTGGGGGAGCTCCGTACCGGAAGGAGTCAATGTAAGACTTTATCTTCTCCAGATCTGTAGTAGAATAAAGAGTAAGTGCTTAGTTGTTGTAATTTACACTGGACATGACAGAGGGACACAAAAATAATATGTCATGTACATCAGTTAACCCTCTAGATGCCAATATACTTCTAGAACAGTGGTTCCCAAACTTTGCCATGCCAAGGGCCGTCATAGAGCATCAGCCTCTGGTGGGGACCCCGTTGCAAAATGTATAGAATTCCTTAAACATAACGACAGCAAATATATATAAAACATTTATAATTATAATAACAGTCTTTGTAATTCCCTCTCTACAATATTAAACAAGAATAGTAACAGCAATCTCGCAACCCATCGGTAACCGTTGTTTACTGTCTGACGGCGACGGGTCTGGTGCCTAGAAAATATATCCAAATCAGAAAACATAGCGGGGCTGGAAACAGGCGACTATCAGAGAGACCACAGTTCCCCCTAAAGAGTTTTGGCAGAGAAGTATAAACCAACCTTAAGTCATCACATTAAGAGACTGACAACAAAACAGATCATCTATACGATAATAATGTGCTTTCAAAATTGTATCATGTCAGGATGCTTGATGGTATAGTGGTTCAAGTGAGCGCCCCATGTGCTGAGAATATAGTCCTAGTCCCAGCGGTCACTGGTCCAATTCCTGGCCACCACCATTTACTGCATGTCATCCCCCAGTCTACTCCCCACATTTCTTGCCTCTCTTCAGGTATCCTATCTAATGAAGCTAAATATGTCCTAAAACAACTCTCTTAGTTTTCATACGTTGGGACATATTTTATAAATAAGAGCAGATGCTTCAGGGAGCTATAGGGTCCAGAGGGTAAAATTCACTGTAACAAAGAAATTATTATTCTCAGCAGTCTTACCAATCTGGTGATGAGTTGCCCTCTCAGTAAGCAGCTGAGCATCATGGATTCTCTGAGCTCCAGAGAGGATCTCCTCACCCCTCATGAACATGTCATATGAGTTGGAGTATTTCTGAACAGAAGCATAAAGAAATGAATACTTAAATACTGTTACAATTAAGAGAAAAGAAGAACTGCAAGTTGAGAGTGGTTCAAAACTAATTTTCAAAATTGAAATGACATTTGTGACAGTGAAATTATTTTTAACGATGCAGCTATCCTTGTATTGTATTAGCAAGTGAAAAGACTTACAGAGTTGGTGGGATCGGGCATTGTGTAGAAGGGTCTTACAGCCAGTGGGTACTTGTCCAGCACATAGAAGTCAGTGTCATACTAAGGGAAAAAAAAGGAGTTATCTTAAGAACTACATGTTTTGACATTTGACAGAAGTACACAACACTCTAACAGGCAAAGAACAATGATATTGACTGGCCTGATCATATCATTTGATCAGATATACTATTTTTTTTAATGCAACTCTAATATTTGTTGAACAAATTGTAAACCATACATCGTGGCTTCTTCAAATGCTGACAGTTAAAGCAGTGTTTCCCACACATAAGCTACATCTGTATAGGCTGAACATTTACATTTTTTTTTACACATATCCATCAGCATCTAAGATTGATAAACCAGCGTGTGATCAGAGAGGTGTGCTGGTCTGTCTCTCCTTAAATGCACTGAACGTAGTATAACCTCTCATGTCAAATATGAACCTTCTAATGCAGTTGTTTTATATCTTTTCATGCAGCCTGTTGCTGTTCATGTTATTTTGCGCTCTCAGATTTGTTACGTCATTAATAACAAGTCTGTTATGATAATAAAACTGTGTGTAAAATATTTGCTTTTTTCCAGTTGCTAAATATAGTAATTTAGAAATCAGGGTTTGGAGAACATTCCTTTATCTCCATGTCTTTTTGCTGTTTTCCTCCTCTTAAGCTTCATACCAGTCCTCCTCAATACTAATAATATTTTACCTTTTAGGAACTCAATTGAGAGCCCAGATGCTTTGAGAATACCTTTTTTTCTTTACCAAGATCTAGTCCCAAATATTTTAAGGGAACACTCTAAGGTCTAGTCTCGATGTCGGCTGTGCGACATGTCTCCCAAGCACTTTTTTTCTCTGCCGCCAGACTGCTTCTGACTTGGTTGCACTCCCGGCTGACAGCTGACCACATACACATCCTTATTTTTCTCATTAATAATGAGTTGGCAGAAAACTGGACACTGAGTCTGAAATATGTTTCTGTTCAGTTCTCTTCTTGCAGTACATCCACATGTTGAAATCTGAGCCTTGGCTTTATATTACTGTATGTCAGCGGAGATTATTTTTATGAGCCTGCTTCACACATTGATATTCAGCATGTTTAACATTTTGTACACCTCAATATGATCTGTAGCTATTTGATACTGTCAGTTACATACATTGTGTTAAAAAGAAACATTTGATCTAGGGGAAAAAATGCATTTGGCATTGATTTTGACATGGAAAATGTCTACGTTTCTTTCAATGATTAATCAATAATTGATCATTAATATTTCCAAAGATCAATCACAGAGAATACTTAAAATTGCCATCCTTAGCACCAATCTGTTGCAATTAATCTTTCAGAATCAGCCTTTGATGCAAAAACAATAATCACAGAATCAGAGAAGAAAAAAATATCTATCAGAAAAACAGCACTTCTACTACTTTCAAGGATTTTTAGGCAAAACGAGATGAAAACACAGAACACAACATCGACATATGAAAACAAAATATGTCAAAAAAAATATAAAAGCTGCAATGGAGAGCTGTATACTTGAGCTGGAAGGTGCAAGATAATCATTGAATATCTTCTTCACATAATGTATTCCAAATGTGATTTTATTTTCACATGCTAACATATTTTTGTAGTCAGAGAAAAATCATGCAACATATGCGTTTTTTTTTTAATACATTTGACATGATGATGATCATACCTTTTCCTTGACAAGACGGCCAAGCAGCTTTTCATTGGGTGTACTACAAGGAAAGAGGTATTAGATAAAACAGATAATTCCATCTTAAAGATCCACATTGTTAATCTGTACTATATATTGAATCAGAATCAGAAATGCTGGTTATTTATGTTTTTTTTCACCTTGTACTTGTGTTAGAGCTGTATGAATAAACTTTGCAATTAAATAAATCAAATGTATTCCATGCGTTTTTTGTATTTGAAGTAACATGTCCACTTTATTTTTTTACACCCTTGTCAAAATGTATCTATATTTTTGGCATAATAAATCTGACAAAATGAAGCTGGTGTGAAAGACAGTTTGTGATGGATTCCAACCTGAGGTCCTCCTCGTCACCCATCTGGATCCCAGCCTCCCGAAGCATGGCCAAGCCCTCAGTGTACTCCAATCTGAGAGTGGGCTCCAGGAATTTGAAGGACTCACTTGGAAACTGCTTGTTCACCATCTGGATCTCTGTCTGAAAGCTGATGGACATGTGTATGCACAGGGGTAAACAAACAAACAAACAAACAAACAAACACATGAAAACTAATATCTTCAAACCAGAACTAAAACGCCAAACTAAGTTTCCCAGTTTAGTTAATTTATCACTGGTGATTTTTGTTATAGACTTGTAGAGTTCTAAAACACATTCAAGCAACAAAAGGTAGTGAAGGCAGCACAATTTGGCACAATCATTACCTTAAAGCCTCTGGTAACCCAAATCAACAAAAACTTTCTAACTATGATATTTATAGTCATCTTTATAAATAATTTTAAGCACCAACCAAAAGTTTGGACATTCAATGAAATGTGAGAGAATGCCAAAAGTGTACAAAACTGCCATCAAGGCAAAAGTGGGCTACTTTCAAGAATCTAAAATATAAAACACACTTTTTTGTTAATTAAATAACTCCATATGTGTTCTTTCATAGTTTTGATGCCTTCAGTATTAATCTACAATGTTGGAAATAATTAAAATAAATAAAAATCATTGAATGAGAAGGTGTGTCCAAACTTTTGACATTTACTGTATATCTGACAATATTAGAATTGAACTTAATTCCATTCTTGAAATATTATCTGTTAAAATTTTTGATAACGTTCTGACCCTAGATTAAAGTGGGCCCAAATAAAACACTAAGTAACGCCCACACATGATAAAAAAAACGACTGCTCCTGCGCAGTCCATCTCCTCAAGTCTGACCGAACTTCTCTCTTCGCCACCTCTGCAATTAGCCTGTTCCCTAATCACGTACTGCCTGTAATCTGTCTGTACAGCTTTCTACCTGCTCTTTGTCACTGTGGTTGTGTGTGCTGTCTCTGGCTACACATCCACCGGTGAAGATGACAACTTGTTGTCAGTCTTCTATTTTCCTAACTCCAGTGGATTCGGCCTCAGCTGCTCTGTGCATCACATGTTCTCTTATGCCCTGAACATGGAGACTATGTAGTAATAAATTAATGAATGATAAGTATTTTGTAACTCAGCACTCAGAAACTGTTTGAAATTAATCATTTTCAGATGCTGGAGTTTTTGGGTCTTCAGATTGGGAGTCAAACGGCTTAAACATGTGGGCTTTGAACACTCTGTGCTGCTCCGTGTTGTGCTGATTGACGTGTCACTCAAAAAGTTAGCTGCCATGCCCAAACAGCCCTGAGAAATGCTCTTAGCTGGAACATTGTTTTTTCACAATTTTCACTCAGATTTTTATTGATGCTTAATTACACATTCAAGTTTGATATTCTATATAAATTCTAAATAATCCAAGTCATGTTCTCAGAAGCTTTAAGTAAAAGAAAAAGAGCTTTAAAAAACATGAGAACAGAAATGCCAACCTATTCCTTTGAGGTTAAGTGCATAAATCCACATCTTACTTGTCTCTCAAGCCCTTGAAGATCTGCACCATTGTGTCAGTGATTGAGTCAATTACTTCATGGTAATGGTAGTTGAAAGCCATTTCAATATCAAGACCCACAAACTCAGTCAAGTGACGGTGGGTGTTGGAGTCTTCAGCCCTGAAAACTGGAAACACACAGATTTAATGTAATTTCAAGGACTGAAAAAAATAAGCAAAACAAGAAAATATAGCCTGTTTAATTGAACCCATCTTTCTGTGAAAAGGGTCAGTGTGCCTACAATCTAGCCACAAAGTGTATCCGTCTTTGATACATTTTTATTGTGTGTTAAAATAAAGTGGATGTAATCAGGAAAGGCTGAGTAACCAGAAGACCAACTTTCAAGAGGTGCTTTATATTGAATTTTGATGCTCTAACGCAGGGGAGTAAAAGGCAAAATAAGAGGTTTAACCCATATGCAGGATTTCTGTGGATATAACGTCTGAAATCTATGCACTGTTCTATAAATGAGACTAAATTAGTCAACATTTTTACAATTACTATATTACTCAATGTTCAAGGGTCTTCAGAATGTTTTAAGAAATCCTATTGTGTCACATAAAAACAAAGCTTTTATTGCAGCTCTGACAACATTGGAAATCAACAGGGGACATTAATTAAAGTTCAACAAAATATATTTTACAGTTCTTAAGACACCCCTTTTCTCCCTTTTTTCACTGTTTCTTATCAAAAAGGGAAATGTGTGAAGTTAGAGGACCATGCAGACTTACCTGGGCCAACACAGTAGACCTTGTCAAAATCGGCACAGATGCACATTTGCTTGTAGAGCTGGGGAGACTGGGCCAGGTAGGCGCTGGTTTTGAAGTAAGACACAGTGAAGACGTTTGCTCCACCTTCACTGGCAGCTGGAAGGATACAAAAACTACTTTAGTCATTTGTTAGGGATTTTTGGTCGATCCGAAGTTGAGACTCAAATCTAAAAGGGAATTGCTCTCTCCATCAGAGCCCCTCAAGTCTATGACGTCTTTTAAACCTCTTTTAAGACCCATTTTTACAGAATTGCTTTAATGTGACTTCATCCTTTTAACTGCTTTTTAACCGCTTTTTATTTGTATTTATTATTTTCAGTTTTCATCCAACTAACTAATCGTTTTAATTTTATTTGATACATTTATTTGATCATTTAATGTTTCATTATTTATTTTTATTTTAATGTTCCTAACCTATGGTTTACAATTTTCTTTTTTCTCCAATGTGATGTCATCTCCCTCTTAAAACCTTTTTATTCTCCTTTAATGCTTCTATTTACTTACCTATTTTTATTTGTTTTATTCATGTCTTTTTTTGAAAAACCTCTTTAACAATGATTTATTGGTTTACTGTCTCACCACTTTATTCTGTTTAATTTGCATTTATTCTTTTTTTTTAGCATTCCTACACTGTTCTGTCTATCAATGGTTTATTTTGTTTTCCGAATCCTGCCAAGCTTTGCTTATCGAAGCACCGAAAACATATGTTTTTAAAGGAGCTATACAAATAAAGTTATTATTATTGTTATTATTGTTATTATTATTACTACCTGTTAAAAAAAGTTTTCACTGACACTGTAGCTTGCTAAATCCTGCAAAGTGCTTTGCTCATGGTGGATTAAAACGAGATTTAATCTGATCTAATCTTGATGTTCAGTCTTTGAAAATAATACAACAAAGAGTAAGGTTTAGACCTACACTGGGTTGAACCAGCTATGCTTGAGTTCAAACATAGCATAATATGAATGTAATTTCTAATTAAGGACAGGGTTTACCTCCTAATGTTTTAGTGACTGCTTTACTTGAAACTCAGGCCTAGCGTGTAAAGTCCTCCATAAAATGCCAGTTGTCACAGTGCATTGTTTTGAGAGATGAGATGATTTGGAGGAGGAGAAGCAGAGGGTTTTATCAGCTGTTTTGTGTGTTTTTTTGTCAATGAGCGAAGATGATTTAATCTGCACAATGATAGATTACAGATATGTTCACATAGGCTGTGATTGAAGATTTTACCACTAGATGTCACTGTTGTAATTTAACACCATATATTAATTCATTTTGTCATAATGCATTGTCATGCCTTTGTATGGCTGTTATTTGATTTAAAGAAGTTCACAGCAGTTATTTTGAGCGGTTAGCCTTTAGCCTGTATAACTGCTATCAGACATGGGAGCTAGAACGTAAACAAACACCCCTTTTTTAAAAAAAGATTGTTATTGGTTGACCAAACAGAGGGGAAGCTTCATTTCCGTGACAATATTTAGTTTGGATTTTTCTCTCTATCTAGTTAAGATGAATGGATTATGTTAAGATCTTTGATTTCTTCTACTAAATAAAACTCTACCATCGTCAAGTGTAACTCTGAAGCTGTAACAAGAGAAGAATTGTACGTCACTAAGTATGTACATCTCGAAGTTAGGCATGCCCAGAAAGAACCCAGCCGGCAGACAACCAGAAGCACTGTTTATATGGGACATTTTATATTGTACTACCCCTCTGCAACCTAATGAGATATTTGATTTGGGCCTGTTTATCCTGATTGAGGTGTTTATATAGAGCATCTTGATTTTAAATGGAATATTGTGCTCCATATTAACAGAGCTTTTGACAACTTAAGTTACAAACAAGCTAGTTTCAACAAATGGCTGAGTGTGGACTTTTCACCCTTAATAAAACACTCAACATATACAGAGAGGGTGCAACAGGCCATGGTTTGGTATTTAAAGTGTCTTGAGATAACATTTGGTATGAGGAGACGCTATGAAAATAAAGATTGATTGATTTTACTAATGCTGCAAAGTGCATATACACATTTTTGACAAAGACAGCTAACAATGTGACCACTTTCTATGACATGTAATTTGACAAATTGGGACCATATAATAGTTCAGCAGATGTTTCAGATGGAACACTAGATCAGCAGCTTAGGGGGTGTGTCCACTGCCGGCAATTTTGGCACAGGCAACGCTGGTTTTCTATTCAAACTTTAATGTGATTCAGCATTTTCAGCGCTCAGCGCAAAAACATTCTCAGCGTCAGCTGATTTTTGTCGCATTGCTTCGAGCGCTCTCAGTTGAAAATAGTTCAACTTTTGGAACACCGCCGCGCTCATCAATGTCACTTCTTGATCACCGACCAATCAGAATCAAGAAGGGATGGGACTTCTGCTATCACGGCAGAGGTCCGTGTGGAGGAGAAAAGTCATCACATTCGTTTTGTCGAGATATCATTTCCTGATTTAGAGCTGCTGCTGATGCTCTTACACGATTTCTGTCAATATTTTTTAAAGTTTCATGTTAAAATGCCATTGAATGAAAGCATGTATGAAGCATACAGAGCATTTTAAAGGCCTAACGGGCCGCGGAAGTGACTACTTCTGTTACCTAGTAACAATAAACGCTGGTGATAAGTGCTCTAAAACTGAGGTTATGGGCGCTCCCAGCACATAAAACGGAAGCAGTGGACACGCCACCTAAATAAAGTTTAATATAACAGCTACCTGACCAACATAACTCTGCCCTAGACCTTCTGACTACAAATTGGTGAACACCAAAAGTCTGTTAATGTATTTGCTTTTAAACATTCATCTAATCATTGATCAGAACAACAACAGTTGTCAAGTACATTTTCAAAAACAAATGACGCCTAACATTATATAAGATGGGCAAGACTTACATAACCCATCTGTGGTTCCCTATTTTAAACAGAAGGCAAAGGGCATTATCTCATTCTCACATCGTCGTCAGAAGGGTGGAGATTCACACAGCACAAACTGTTTGTACGAGTTAAGGGTGTTGGCAGGAAGGAAGATGTGGTTTTCGCAAAAAAAAACGACAGTGTTGATATACAAGTGCCATCAAAATATAAGAAGTGGCAGTTTTGAATGTTGAACCGCCAAGCAGGCTATGCCTGTTATTGGTTTATCAGAAAAGAGGAAGATCGTAACAGGTTTCACAAGAGTTCATTTCAAAACTGAGGCATGCAGGAGGCCAAAAACATAGAGATTTGTGTTTACGTTTTAAAACGTACTGACCCCTCGTCTATTTGGACTGAAAATGGACTGAAAATGGACTAAAAATTGTAAAGCGGATCCTGTTTCCATAATTTGATGTACTACTTACACTTAAGATTATTTGCTCAATGGTAATTCTTATGGGCTTCAAATGAGTCCATCTTTTAGTGGTTCTTTGGAAGCAAGCTAAATGGAGTTGTCTGTTGTGTGAAAGAAAGGCGTTTGGCTTTTTATTACTCACCATAACAGTTTCGTTAGCTTCAACTAAATTTCATGTTTTGTTCCTGATTTGATTGAGTAGAAAACCCAGACAGGGTGTAGCCCTTGCAACTGTCACACAATGACTAACAGGACACATGCGGGGGCTGATATGGAAACAAGTATGAATCTTGAAATAACTCGTTACTTCTGCATAACATACATGAGTCTTACTATTCTCTGGAGCAATGCGGAAAAGAGTCTCTGTACCTGATATGATTTTAGGGGTCTGGATCTCCACAAAGCCCTTATTGGAGAGGGTGTCTCTGAAGAGCTGGCACACTCCAGACTGCAGGCGAAAGATGGCCTGGCTGGTGGTAGTCTTGTGGGAGATAAGCACACAAACCATCAGCCAAACATTAAGCGGCATCAAACAGATCATTTAAAACAAGAGTGGTATTTTCTTTTCATGGAGTTCATATCAACATAAAGGTTAAAACAACCTGAACTGACTCATCTGAAATGACTACAGGATTCCTAAAAACAAGCTTCACTGGCTTTAGATGTCAGTTATGATACAGTCTTGGCTGACAAATAGTTTGCAGATTCTAAAAGATTGAATGTTTAAATACTTGTAAGCCTATTAATCTGCGGACAATGCTTTAAGGCTGTGTGGCGAAGACTCTTCTGTCCATTCTTATTAGAAACATTTTCAAGACAAAAAGAGTGGAGAAAAAAAATAAAACTTCCATTTTCATAACACTTCAACCAAAATGTGTAAAATGCAGTGCACCAGATCGATCATGGTAGCCGCAGAGCTTCTATGGCGTCTGTGTTTGTCTCATGCACTAGGTTCTGCCGTATAGTTGGTGTACCTGACCTATCAGATCAAAATGCAAAAACTAGAAAGAACTTAAAAGCATGTCTCTAGCAGACAGCCTCTTTTGCACATCCTGTTCAAGGCCAGAATGTTACCCAGTATTTGTTGCTTTGTATGTAAGGTACAGAGGCAGAATTGTTATTGAAGTGTCACTCTGTTACAGTTGAGCAAGGAGCAAAGGTAGTTATAAATAAATAAAAATGTTGGTTTAAATTGATCTCCAGAGAACTGATGAGCAAAAATTAAATGATCAACTCTTACTTTACAGCACACCACACCTGTCGCCAGTGCCCACCAGCCTATCAGTGTGTAAAATCCACAAATATAAGTGGGTTGAAAATTGATTCAATAAACTTATTTTGTGGCATTGAGTAATTATATGGGATGACCCGCTCTTTTTTTTCTTCACAGCTCTGGCAATGCGTAGGTGCCTTCCTGTCTGCTATCTCAAAGGTGAGAGTAGCAGATCAAAAGAATACACTTGGTGGTTTAGTCTCTATAGCTGCTTGCATAGATTTTGACATCTCTCATGCAGGATGTTAAACTTAACAGTCACCCTCAAATCAGAGACTTGATTTTAAGATAAGATAAGATATCCTTCATCCGTCTTACAATGGGGGAATTTAAGTGTTACAGCAGCAAAGTAGACAGTGCAAAACAGTATAAAGCAAACAGTAGCCTATAAAATAGCAATTATTAAAAACTTATTAGCAATTAAAATTAAAGTTAAAGAAGTAAAAACCAACATATCTTACAACGTATATACACAAATAAATAAGTACATTTACAAAATCAGTGGCGCAGTGAAAAATGTGCACAGACTTTTTTTTTTTTTTAGCTTTTTTAGCCTTAGATGGACCACTTTGAATCACATATTCAATACAGACATTATCTGCTTTCAACTGTATTAAATACAAAATATTTCCCCTTATAAGAATTTGTGATTTTTGTTTTGTTTACTTTATCAGAGGATAAAATTTTAGAGATTATCTTAACTTTGCCATTGTTGTTGTTATTGTATTGCAACCTTAAACAGGTGCGACATCAAAATTGTAACAAACAAAAAAATGCAATCCAACCACAAAACTACTCATGCCTCCACTGTGAGAGGGCAGACCTTGAAGATCATATATAACATAAGATATTACTTTATTGATTATTCAGTTGTTACAGCAACCCAGACATAAGTACAATCAAGAAGAAATTTCAATTAGTAAAATAAAAATAGATAAATAAAGATAGAATACAATCTAGATATATACAATGTTACCAATGGAATTTAGATTAAATAGCAGTAGTTACAGGCAGTATTAAAAATGTGTCAGTAGTGACAGGTTGACATGGTGCGAATACGGTTTGGTAATGATAGATTAAGCAATAAATAAATAAATAAATAAAATAAATATGGGTATGTAATATGACCGTGAGTTGTATTAACCAATAATAATTTCATATAACATAATATAATATAACAAAGATAATTATATAATACAATGTAATATGCATTATAATAAGACCGATTAATTAATGTCCTTAGTTCATGAAGAAACTTACCCTGAGATCAATCACCCTGTTGTCCAGCTTAGTGTCCTGGTTGACTGTGGCTCTGCCTTCCTGAGGGTGAACAAAAAAACATTCATATTAGCAAACACTCTCCAGTTATTCAAGAATATTCTGCTAATACTCTATTTTCCTTTGAATGACTGTTTGTTTTAGTGATGGTTCATTGATAAATTAGAACTTTTTCACCACCCATCAGGCCAGCCTGACAAACTCACAAGTACATTAGGGGGAAAAAAAAAAACCACACACACCAAAACCAGAGGGAAAATCTCAGCATTTCAAAAAATATGTTCAATTCATAAAGATATTTTTAAGGATATCACTTGGTGAATGTTATAAAGGGCTCCTACAATCTGGAACAGCCTGGCAGACGAGATCAGATATGCAGAATTATTTTATGTCGTTACTCAAGACACATTTTTACAGAAAAGCTTTTATTGTCTGATTTTATCTATTTGAACTCTGTTTTTTAAGGGTCTGTTTTATAAGCTTGCATGCTTCTTAGTTTATATTTCATTTTATTTTTTATCACTCCATTCTGCTTTGCACTTCTTGTTTTTATTGCCCACTAACCTGTATTAAAAAGTGCTATATAAATAAAGAGTTATTATTATTATTTTTTTATTTTTTTTATTGCAAGTACAGCATTACACTGATATAGTAGCAGCACTGTGTTACAATCAGGTGCAGAGGAAAAGACGCCGCTAAAAATAACTAGAAGGGAAAATATCGAAAAAAAGAAAAACTGCAGAAGGGAACACTTTTATAAAACAGCTGGCACCGTTTGTCTCAGTCAACAGAGACTCCGTACTAGCAGCAATATCTCTGCCTGTGAAGACCTTTAGGTGCACAGCAATGATGACTGCACGTGTTACCTTGCAGGTAACCATGGTTAACAGAAAGAGAACAATAATTTCAAGCACCATCCTCCTTTAAAGCTTCCGGTTTAACTCAATTAGCATGACCAAGTGATCTTCAGCCTTGTCCTGGTAAACCCACTCACCTTTGACTGAAATGCAGTGGAAATTGATTTTTTGGGAATTAAGTTCATTTTCATGGCAAAAGGGGACTTCACAACTCACTGCAATCCATCTGATCACTTTTCATAACATTCTTGAGTATATGTAAATTTCCTTTATACAAACTGGGGCAGCAGACTTAATTAATGAAAATGAAAATGAATATTTGGGTCATTCTCAAAACTTTTGTACAATCATTCAGCTCTGTAAAAAATTAAGAGACCACTGTATAATTATCGGTTTTTCTTATTTTTTACAATTTATAGGTATGTGTTTTTCCCTTTTTGTTTTACTCTATAAAACAAAAATGAATTCTGTTGTAGTGGTTGACTTTTATCCTCGCACCCATCCCTTAAATCATCCTTACCTCCTCCCCCTCTCCATCAGGCCTCACAGCGTCCTCCAGTTGAAGAGGGAGACGAGCCTCTGCCTGGCTGATGACAAAAATCTGTGAGGAGGAAGAAACAATTCATTACAATTCGGACAGTGACAAGTGATAGATGTTTTCCATTCATTCTGACAACGGAAAGTAACAGGAGTCATGGAAAGATTTAAAGTCAAATCAAAAAAGTGTTCACAGCTTTATGTGTTTTGACTTCATCTATTCCATTATTCATTGTAATTATTGGAGCTTCAAAGTGAGTGGTGGGTGAGGAGAGACAGCAGGATGGACTGCTCCTCCCTAACATTTCAGGCCTACATGGATGATATGACACTTGGTGTCTAAAAAAAGTTATGACAGAGGTTAAAGGAAAATCTCAAATTGACTGGGGAGAAGACTATGGCTGTTTTCAAAACCGTCTACTATACTAGCAGTACGTACTGATTTGGCCAAAATTCAGTATGTAGTATGTAGTATGTGAACAAGAGCAAAATCTGCAGTATGCCAAAACTCCCCAGATGTCTACTGATTCTGGAAAATTTCACAGTATGCATCTGACCAGTCTGCCTCGCGTACTGTTTCCCATAATGTACATCGCTCCTTCCGCTTTTTCCTTTGTCTTCTTTTTTTGATGGGGGGGAACTCCGTTTTAGGTGCTGTGAAAATTAGTGATGCTGAATAAGCAGTTTCTCTATCAGCTTCGCCGTTGTTTACTTCCGCATTCGGAAACCTGAAATCCAGTGACGTCTGGCCCAGCGTACTGCAACACAGATCGAACAGAACAGCCATACTACAGACGAAATTCAAACACAGTATGTAGTAGGCAGTACCTAGTGCCTAATACATTAGTAGGTAGTATGTAGCAGGCCGTTTTGAAAACAGCCTTCGTCCATAATGTTGAGAGGCATTTCAGTGTCTAGAGAACTAGGGAAGGTAATTAAGAGAAAGTAGGTAGTCTCTCTCTCTCTCTCTCTCTCTCTCCCTCTCTCTCTCTCTCTCTCTCTCCCTCTCTCTCTCTCGCTCTCTCTCTCTCTCTCTCTCTCTCTCTCTCTCTCTCTCTCTCTCTCTCTCTCTCTCTCTCTCTCTCTCTCTCTCTCTCTCTCTCTCTCTCTCTCTCTCTCTCTGGTGTGGTTAACTGTGGTTAAGCACAGTGAAACATACTAATACAAAATTGCATTGATAAGTGAGTCAACAGGAAGCAATGCGAAAGATAATCAACACTCAAATAAATGGGACGTACTAACGAAGACTCTCAAACCAACAACATTAAAGGTAAAAAACAAAGGAAGCAGTCACAGAGGAATAGTCCGTCACGGATCAAAGCCATGTGTGTGTATTACTATGGGGTGATACATCCAGTATGCACAGTCAAGAGCTGGGCCTTACTGTGCTCAGACCTGGTTTGGCCTAGAGAGCAATGTGAGTGCAGGCCAGTGGTTATGAGAAAGCAGTGACTATTTGTTGCCAGTAGGTGGCCTTGTGTTTTTTGAAATTTGTGAAAAGATGGGTGTGTTCAGATGTGGACTTGTGAAGATTTGCTTATGTTTAGCTGAGCTAGAATTGTATGTACAAAATGGCCAGTTATGTCACTATTGAAATTTGATGAAGTACCACGCCCTGGGTAGAGGGATGCTCTTGTGAACTCTTGTATCTAAAAAAACATTTGGACATGATTTGTTTACTTTAATACAAATGACAACTTAAGCTCAATTGTGTGTTTTGTACCTTAGTGTAGTTCACCCTCAACCCCATCTCTTTGCTTCTTGTTATGTCAAGCAAAGTCACCATTTACAATATGGGGACTGCCATCCACAGCATTCAAAGCTCTGCATCAGAGACCAATGGGTGACGTCCTCGAAACTACATCCATGTTTTATATAGGGTTAGTGGGAAAGCGAGGTACTCTACCCGAACTGCCACATAGTTTCCTTGCCAGTTGGGATGTTTTCTGGATTTTTTTTAAGAAAGGATGTTTGTGGACAGTGTGTAGTAATATTGATTTAGTCGGCATAATGCTTTCAGTTTTACTTTTTACCTTTTCACTATGAATTATTAATGTACTCGTTCTTTCATGTACATTTGTTGCACAATGATGGTTAAAGACTTTCTTCTCACCTCCCTATGCTCATGTTTAGAGTAATTTTAAAGAGATGAAGAGTAAAGTCATCAGACTGATAAATGTTTCTGAATCCCATGTACAGCAGTAGTATATACTGTAGATTAGCTTCTGTGTAGGTCCTGGGTGTCTTCTCCAAACAGTAAAATACTATTTGTTAAGTATCTCATACAACTCTACTTAAAGCCCCCAAACTATAAAATATCTACAATGTTTTTTTGTTTTGGATTTGGAAAATAACACCCCCAAAACCGCAGTAAAAAGTATACACACCCTCTCAATGTGAAGCTCCACATCCTGCTGGGAGCAACTCTCGATCTTCTGCTCCACTTTCTTCACCAATGCTTCAACATCGACAATGCTCTCCTTGTTGATGCTAGTGGAGAGGGAAACAAAAGGAGTATTAAAAAAACAAATACGAAGCATTTTCATCACGTTTGATACAAAAGACACAGGCTAGATTTGGATAAGGGTAGATTATTTTGGGAGTGAGCATGAAAAAAGAAACACTTTTATTGGAACCATCATCTATATCAGTCTACACGAGTCAATCGCTCACCTCTCTGCCTTACCTAATGTCTTGCCCATAACACTATCTGATTCACTAAACATTACACGAGTAAGAGCTAATCAACATAGAAGCCTGGATACCACCAACATGAAATAGTCTAAAGCAGTCTGCAGCAGGAGGAAATTCTTCAGTTGAGTTTTGAAGGGAATAACACAGCAGATATTTCAAAAGTTAACTTTACAAGCCCCAATTCTGAAGTCGCAAAAACAACACTACACGCTATATCCGTAATGACAAGCCTACCCAGCTTCCCAGTTAAACAACAGAAAACGCCTCTGTTGCTAATATCAAGCATCTTATTTGAATATGAATGCATTAGCAAGTGTCCAGAAATTAATCAGTTGGTTCAGTATTTAGTTAGATGACTGAAATTATGATAATGCCAAAGCCTTTCATTTTTTCTAGTTTCATTCCATGACTAGCTAAGTTACCTGTTAATTTGCAACGTTGCTGAAATGTCCAGAAGCTGTTTTTTGTAACATAAGAGGGAAATTGCTCTAATATTCTAACATTTAAACTGAGGAATTCTATCATACAAGTTTCACAGACAATATCAATAAAACAATTAGACAATTATCAATACATACTCTGTCCATGAAAGTAACACTTGAAATTTCAAACACAGTTGCTGATCCTGCAGGCAAACTTTTGACCAGTTTGTTTCTGTGGCAAACAAAAGGACTGACAAAAACACAGAATCTTTAAGCACACTAAGTTTGATCCTAATGGCAATACCCAATCCTTTCTTGGGAAATTACACTACAGTTGGACTTGCCTAATGTAATTTAAGACCATGTTGCAAACTCTTTCAAAATCTGTAATGACTCTGTTATAAGATGGTAATGTGTTGCAAAAACTGTTTGACCACAGTATTGCTAACATAATTGGGAAAGTGGTGCATTTAAAATAAAGATCTGATAATTGGATAGTAGGTTGTGTTCTAGACAACATATTTTGTGACTTACAGCAAACACCTTGTGTTTAACAACATGACATGTGTAATTCCTGTCCTTTCTTGTTAGTGCACATGTTTAGTGCAATTTTAGCTGTTGCATTGCATTACACTTTAACAGGGAGGAAATCAAAACAATAAAACCCTGGAGCAGGAGGCGTAAAAACTCAGGGGAAGAATTGCTTTGTGATACAGAAACTTAAAAATAAAAAGGGGAGTTAGCATGTTCAGGCAGAAAAGTTCAAGACTTGAGGGACCAATGAGGATTGGAACATGAAACTGTGTTTTGCGAGTTTGATGGAAGTTAAGCTTTTAAATTAATGCAATTTAAGGTTTATCAAAATATTAGTGGCTTCTGCTTGTTAACATATAAAACAGGCCCCTCTCCTTTGGAGGCAGACGCCCTCTCTACTTTTAAGAGTAGGCTTAAAACTTTCCTTTTTGATAAAGCTTATAGTTAGAGCTGGCTCAGGATTGGACCAGCTCTTAGTTATGTTGCTATAGGCTTAGATTGCTGGGGGAACTGGCACACTGACACTAGGATCCTATGTCACCCCCCTCCCCCCAACCCACCCATCACTTACTTTAACTCTCCCTGGTCCATTGAGAATTAAAAACCATAGACTTTTCTGGAGTCCCTGAGCTCCATTGTCTCGCAGGTTCCCCTGAGTCGCTGCCATAGACGTCCTGCTGCTGTGTACGTTCCAGACTCCAACTGATACGGATGTGCTGGACTCTAGCAGCAACAGCTACTACTGCTACTACTACTACTACTACTGCTACTACTACTACTGCTACTACTACTGCTACTACTACTACTACTACTACTACTACTACTACTACTACTACTACTACTAATCATCTCATCACTGTCATCGCTCTCTCTCTATCCTATTCTCCTCTATCCCTCTTTCCAACCCCAAATCTGTCAAGGCAGATGGCTGTCTAACATGAGTCTGGTTCTGCTCGAGGTTTCTACCTGTTAAAAGGAAATTTTTCCTTGCAGCTGTAACTAGCTAATTACTGCAAGGTGCAATGCTCATGGTGGATTAAAATGAGATAAGACTGAGTCTTAGACTGTCTTGGTGTTGGGTTTTTGTTAATAATTTAACATACATTATGGTCTAGACCTGCTCTATTTGTAGAAGCGTCTTGAGATAACGTCTGCTATACAAATAAAGATTGATTGATTGATTGAGATCTAGCCTGGATTGGAAGCATGTCTTTCCAGAGTAGCACACGAACTACAGGAATATTTGGTTGAAGATTTTTTTTTTTGAAGGAACTAAAATTGGGAAATACAGGCATTCTTTGTAGTAATTTTTTTGCAGCTTTATAAGTAATAAGTCAGTTCGGTTAAAAGTTGAAATGAGCCACATCTTTTTTTTTTTTTTTTTAAATGAACTGGGGAAGATGAAACAGCATAACTCTGTTCTTTCTTCAGATCCAAAAATAACACTGGCAGTTTCTTTTGGCGCTCTAAGACTATGATAACTGTTACTTCAGAGGGGGTTTGTTTTAAATACTGCTGTAATCTCTCCATTGCTTAAGTTCCGTATAATGCAATATAAAAACAGGGTGGGTGTTGCACACTACAAGTACTGTAGTGGTTGTTTTTCTAAAGATAACAATATACAAGGAGGTTCCATTTAAGTAACACAAATGATTGAGATCTATGGTAGTACTGCATAAAAAATATGTTTTCATGTATAGTATATCAAATTAACTTTGCATTTAAGTAAATTACAGTATTTCATAAAAGTAGTTTTTAAAAGATTTACAACCCTTTCACAAAGTCATCCCCTTGAAAAGATCAGTTTTAAGTGGCATTATCATCAGCTTTCTTAAGCCCCTTTACTGGAGTGCATATCTGCTGATGGTTGTGTCTATTCTTATACCACCAATTTAGCTGCTACTGTGAGTAATGATTGCTCTTACTTATTTCTACCTCTTCTATTCACGCTTCTGTTTCTGCCTTCCTAACAGGAACAGCACAATTATAACACTGCTGTATTCCACCCTTTAACAGCTAGCTGGTTTTTTGGTGTCAAGTAGAATATGATTAATTCCCCCCAGCCTCCACCTCAGTCAGAAGAATGTGTGAAAATGGATCAGGAGACGATAAGGGCCAAGGATTTTCCCACCATTGTTTGTGCCCTCCCGAACAGGAAAAGCATTACTGAAACTCACTTTGCTGCAAACTTGACCATCTGCTTGCTGGCACGGTCTCCCACTGCGACCAGTGCCTGCACATTAAACTGCTGTTGACGCAGGACCAAGAAGCATTGTTTCCCTAAAAACAAGGCAGAAACAATAGATAGTGTCAGGCTTTGAAATTTATTTAACAAAAAAAGCATTGGCACTCTGAAGTGTATTTTCCTTCAGTGAAAAGTGTATGCATAACTGAAGATAAAGAAGTATTGGGTCACGTAGGGATTGTTCTTGTCATGCACATGTTATGTTTAAAAAATGTTAACTGTGTATACTGTCTGAAAGAGCAATGTAGGTAGATAGGTTGGGAGTTTCCCTTTGGATGAACAAAAACACCACACAAGCTAAACTAGGGAGAATGATAACGAGTTAGCCAACAGAAATTCAAGGCAGAAGAAAGTTTGACCAAAGAAGTATTTCAATGTCTGTTGTAGAGCTGGGCGATATGGAAAAAAGATGTTATCGTGATAATATTTTTCATATCAGTCGATATCGATAATTTTCACAACAAATGTGAAATAATTCTTTCATATCATTTTAAAAGGCAGATTTTTTTTCTTATGAGTTAAAGTTGAAGAAAGTTTTGATAGCTTGTACCTGATTTAGTAGTCTAGTAAATAGCCAAAATATCTGAACTAATGTAGTTTAGTGGCCTTTCTTGTTGAGCATGTTTTCACTCTGCTCTGAGCTGGTAGGTTTTGCGTTTTCTTCAGTGTCACTGTCGCTCGTTTCAGCTGTGTTAACATTCCACTCAAAACATCTATAAGCCTGCCTACCCATAGACAAATAAAGAGTAGACGCTGCATCGACCGCTACTACCTATTGGCGCTGACGAGCCGTGGGGCCGCCATCTTGGTCTGGTCAACCGTTCCACTCAGTGTAATCTGTTTGGCAGGCGCAGCTAAGTGTCAGCGCATTTAATCAATCATAACTCGCTGAATACTAAACTGATTTTCATGCAGGGTTTTTTCTGCGAATGTCATACATGTAGGTATGATACAGGAGACATGGTTGGCGTATTTTAATATTCATAGTGGGCTTAACTGTAATAGAATATTCTGATATGTGATATATGTGATGTATGGTAGGTATTTTGCCTCATAGTGCTCAGGCATCTTGAAGTCTCTGCTGCTTCAGTTTACATTTACATCATGGGTAGGATGACCGGACCAAGAAGGCGGCCGTATTTCTTGCACCCCAGCAGCCAATGCAGCGTCTACTCTTTATATGTCTATGTGCCTACCTCTTACCCTGCAACATGATTGGCTGTTCCATGCCGTCTTCTTCTTCTGTTTAATGTTGGGTAGGAAATAGCGTTTAGGACACACTAGCGCTTCCTCCCTTTCCAGTGGTTGGGGGTGTGATTAGAGGTTTAATTACATCAACGTTTTATCGTACATTTGTTATAATTATATTGAGAAAAATAATACGACGATAATTATTGTTATTGTTTTGTCACCCAGCCCTAGACTGTTGCATGTGAAACAGGTTTGGGTAGTGGGGATGGGAGTAATGCAAAAATTATCAGTATTACCAGTATTCTTAGGCCTTGCTGTCTGTTTAAAAAGCCCAGAGGTGGAATGGTGCGTCCAAGCCATTATGTGGCTAAGATTTTAATGGAGGTAGTAACTGAGGTGCAACAGTGGCAAAACAGTAAAGCACTGTATATATATGTGAAGTTACATTGTTGTTTACACATAACTCTGCTCGGGACACTGTGTGGTTTGGTATAAAGGCAGAGAAGCAGGGGAGCTTTGCTACACCACTGTGGCAAAAACGTTGTGCAAAAAGAGCTGATGTGGAAGTAATCCTAAAAAACTTTAGAAGAAAATTCACTGATACCTTAATTGAATCGCAAGTTTAACACAACAGAATGGACTTGTGTATTTATAGAGGTGTTATAACCTGGAAAAGACAAGTTGGTTTAATTCTAATGGTGCAGTTCAATGGCAACAAACTGCCAAAACCCGACAAACAGTGGTTATCTAAGCATCCAGGTAAAATCAGCACTTCATATATAGGTACTGTTTGGTTGATGAACAATAAAACTGTTATTTTCTTTTTGTAGAAGTTAGTTTTTCAGCTCAATGATAATCAAAAAGGCCAGTTTGGGCAACTGGTGTTCTTGTTTTCCTCTTTAAAGAAAGGTGTGAGATGGATAAGTGGCCCAAGGGCTGTATTTTTTGTCAGATCTCTTGGCTTAATCCACAAAGGGTTAGCAAGTAGATCATTTGATCTTGTCTAGTTATTCACTCTCAAAGGAGATACTTATTCTGAGCTGAAAAGGAGAACAAAGGGGTTGCCCTCACCTTTGGCTCTGCTGGTGTGGACTCTGGCCCGGATCCAAATCAGTTGGTCGGCCTTCTCAGGAGTAAGGTCTTGGATGCGCACCAATTCCCTGTCTGGCTCACACAAACAAAAACAGTTTTACACACACAGTCAAACACAAACAGTTTTGGGCACAAACACGCACAAGCACACACACACATACAAACAGTTTTACACACAAGCCCACCCCCATCCCCCCACCCCAACACACACACACGCACACGCACACACACACACACACACACACACACACACACACACACACACACACACACACACACACACAGGTAGTACTTCAAAGGACCGAAATGCATCTCTTTTTCCACCTCACGGCAAAACATCTCACTCCCTTTTACTCCCCCTGCAAACTTTGAAAGGAACAAAGAAATGTGAATAAGCATGTATGTGCGTGTGAAGACTAATAGACAATAAAAATGCTCAAATTACAGATGTGCTTAAAAAATGAGACACAGTAAGAAGCCTGCGGTAAATGTGTCTAACTCGCCCATTCTCTGAGGGCCATATGACTAATTGACTCTAGTTTCACCTGTGTCACTCAGGGGCAATGCTTTAAACATATTATCAGCCAGCAGGAAGAGCTGACACAAAGGCTACACATATAAAAACAGAGCCGCCCCTTGGCTGAGAACTCTGGATCAACCCACATGAAAGTCCCCCACCCCCTACATCATAATGGCTGGGTTTGGCATGCAAGTGAGATGCCCCACTTTGTTTTCTGCCGTTCCAGCTGAAAGAGCAACTAGAAAGATGAATGGCTCCAATAAGTCTGTCTGTTCTCTTGTATGTTTAGAGAGATAAAGCATACTACTGCAAATAAAACTGCTGCTACAGTGCTTGTGTTGTCGTATGACAACCAGACAAAGGTTATGTAAGAAGTTCAGGGTGAGACTGACTTCTTATATCTAAACGACCTTTGACTGTAGTTGTAAGTTCTCCATTTCATGACGTCATGTTGTTTCATTTCCTCATCTAGAGAAAATGATAAAGTGGAACATTCCATTAAATCCTTTGTTAAAAAAAAAAATAAAAAAAAATACTTGATTCACTTAACTGTCAAACATGCCCGAGCCATCTAAATAAAACACTTGATTAATTCAGCAACCCAACCCTGATCTTGAACATAACCTTGCTAATCGAGCTTTGTTAACAGTCATGTTTGAAACCTACAAAAAAATAATAATAATTGAACAAACCAAAACTGATGAAAAAAGAAATACATAGACAAAGCTAAGCCAATCCAAAAAACAGGACAAAAATGGAAACTAGGAAATTTAAGACAAAAGAACATGACGCTAATTAAATGCTAAAAAAAAAAAGATTACTCCTCCCCCTCAATCAGTAAGCCATGGACATAAAATATTCATACTTTTCTTTAATTCCATTTTTTATCTATTTTTTTATTTTCAAATATCTTAGGGTGTTTTCAGGTGAGCAGAAATGCAATAACAACAACAACAACAACAACACAAAACACTACACATCACCACATGTCACATAAAATGATAAAAAAGAATAACCCTAGGAAACATTAAGATCATGGCCCGGCTATTTTTTTAACTGTGAAAGGGAGGGTGGCTGGCCGTTCCGTTGTCTGTTGAGTAATAAAAGTAGCCTCCATACTAACCCAGCTTTTGTTGGGACTGGACCATGGCCGGTACACCATATTGGTCCTTGGCAAAATCCTGAAAGAACAAAAGAAGGAAAATTAACTTGAGATCAGATCATTCATCAGCTAAATAGAACATTACACTACTTCTGACGATGAAAATAAACTCTTCAATTATCTGTTGGATAGATCTGCAATAAAAGAGAGACTGAACAATAAAGAGGCGTATAATAATAAGAGGAGAAAAGGCAGTAACAGTAGGTGCATTTCGACCAAGAGTGCCGGGGTCTTTTAGCCGCCAGAACTACTTTCCCTTGAACTAAAAGGTTCCTGTGCCGCCATTGTTGTCTCTGTTCTACAGCGGGCTGAAGTCCCGGGTAGATTGTGCAAATCAGGCCAGTGACGTATGGAGAAAAAAAAATGATATTAAATAATATTTTGAAATCTTAATAAAACTAGTATGCATTCCCAGGAACTCCCTCTGTGTTTCAAAAACTGTGTAAACTCCACAAACACTGTAACGTTCAACCGAATGTCCCAGGACCTTTGAAAAGTACTACCTAGCTGGCTGAACTGGGCTTTACCAGTTCAGCCAGCTGGCAAAGACCTTTCATAGTGTCAGTTTAAGGCGTAGTATTTACACCCCTGCAATATCTCACTTTCAATATGACTGAAGTGATCGTGGGACCAAGCTGTTCCAACGGTGTGCCAGTATCGGAGGTAGTAGACATGGGCAATATTGCAATTGAAATATTGTGATGTCATTTTGAGGCCACAACGATATATATGACGGTACAGAAAAAAAATACAGAACAGGGTTTTAACAGTGATTTTAGCTTTCAGGCAAACAAAATGACTGGTGTTTCTTTTTTGGTCCATCTGCCACTGTGGATTGTGCATTCCATAACCAACCAGCTACTCATTACTTTTACCATCCATTTTTCTAAGCCAACAACATTTTTTATGGTCATAGACTGTGAAAAAAAATGGACGTAGTATCCGTGACATCACCAATCTGTTCCTGATTACTGTTTCTGAAGCAAATTGTCGGTGGGTGCCGTATTGGAACTGCTGAACACAACCAAACTTCATCCGAGCTAGTGTTAGGTAAAGAGGCAGGCCTTTAGCCTTTTCGCTAACAGCTACAAGGTCAGGGTTCCCACTCTTTTCCAGAGATCATTTTCCGGGACATTTCCATTGATGATCAAGCTGGTATGACCGTCTAAATTTAGTTCCTAATTTAGCTCCTAAATAGTCTAATATGTTCCTCTCAGTGGAAGTCTACATTGAAAGACATGTAGTCTATGGCTATCAATGAAATCATCTGTTACATACTTAAAAATGATGGCAAATTGATAATAGAATAATGCAACCACAGATGTACAGCACTTCCCTTAGTGCAACCAAGTAACAATGATGGGCAACTCTCATCTCAGCTTTCTCTTTTCTCAAAAGATATAAAATGAGCTAAGAAAAAAACTAAAGAGCCTGCAAAGGACTCAGGAAGCTGCCTTACTGAAATAAATAAATAATAATAATGATCAGAGGATCAGTGCTTTAATGACCTAAATAGAACTGAATGACAAAAATGGCCACAAATGTTTCTCAACTCAACTCAAAATATACCTGCTTCATCCTGATATTCATCCTGCTAAGTGGTCGATATAAAACAAAGCAAATGTCACATTTTTTTATTTGAGTTACCGTAAACTCTGAAAAAATCGCACCGGTGTAAAGACGCACTCTGTATTTGAAGATCTCTCAGAGATTTAAAAAAAGGTTAAACTATCTTCCTGCATGGCGATGTCTATTATGATCAGCGATGTCTACAACGTGGAGTTTCTGTGCAGCTGTGTCGCTCTTTTTGTTCCATTTGTTTTCACTATTGGGAGTTTGCACTCCTACTAGCTAGAGCAGGGGTTCTGAAACTTTTTGGAGCCAGGGACCCCTTACAGGTGAGAAAATTGTCCATGGCCCCCTCATAATTGTAACACAGATTAAGCACATTAGTGATGTGTCATGATCAAAAGCTGCGGCTCTGAGAGCCGATGCTTTATAGGGATCAGAAGAGCTCGCATCAAGAGAGAGCCGGCTCCCAGTTTTTTCCTTTCGCTGCTTAGCTCTCACAGTGCTCAGCCCCAGCTCTGCTCACAGCAGAACTTGTTTTGATTGGTCAGCATGGCGGCCATGCGGCCAATCATATGTGAGGATATAGGATTCAGGTGATGGAGGGGAGGCTGTGTATCCTGGCTTCATCTGTTCCTTCAGAGAGAGTCTTCTTGAAGACCGGGCAAATACTCACTGAGAGGAGAAATCGGATCAGCCCATCCAAGCTGAGGCATCAGATTTTTCTCAATGCCAACCTGAGGACATTAATAATGTTTGCTTGAGTTTGGTTCTGGTTCTGTTTGCTTGAGTTGGTTCTGTTTCTGTTTATCTGAGCTGGTTCTGGTTTTGGTAGCTTGAGTTTGGTTCTGGTTTTGGTTCAGTTTGCTTGAGTTCGGTTCTGGTTCGGTTCTGGTTCTGTTCTGATATGGTTCTGGTTCGGTTCTGTTCTGGTTCGATTCTGGTTCAAGTCTGGTTCGGTTCTGGTACAGTTCTGGTACGGTTCTGGTTCGGTCCTGGTTCGTTTCTGGTATGGTTCTGGTTCGGTTTGGTTCCAGTTCTGGTTCAATTCTGGTTTGGTTCTGGTTCATTTCTTGTAGGGTTCTGGTTCGGTTCTGGTTCGGTTCGGTTCTGGTTGAGTTTGATTCTGGTTCTGTTTGAATGAGTTTGGTTCTGGTTCTGTATGCTTAAATTTAGTTCTGGTTCTAAACCTAACCCTAATCCTAATCCTAACCCTAACCCTAATCCTAACCCTAACCCCAACCATAACCCTATAACCTTATCACAACCCTAACCCTAATCACAACCGTAACCCTAATCACAACCCTAACCCTAATCACAACCCAACCCTAGCCCTAATCACAACCCCTAACCCTAATCACAATCCTAATCCTAACTCTAACCCTAATCACAACCCTAACCCTAATCACAACCCTAACCCTAACCCAAATCACAACCCTAACCCTAACCCCAACCCTAATCACAACCCAACCCTAATCACAACCCAACCCTAGCCCTAATCACAACCCCTAACCCTAATCACAACCCTAATCACAATCCTAATCCTAACCCTAACCCTAATCACAACCCTAATCACAACCCTAACCCTAACCCAAATCACAACCCTAACCCTAATCACAACCCAACCCTATACCCAACCCTAACCCTAATCACAACCCCTAACCCTAACCCTAATCACAACCCTAATCCTAATCCTAACCCTAATCACAACCCTAACCCTAATCACAACCCCTAACCCTAACCCTAATCACTACCCTGACCCTGACCCTAATCCTAACCCTAATCATAACCTTAACCCTAATCATACGCTTAACCCTATCCCTAACCCTAATCACAACCCTAACCCTAATCACAACCCTAACCCTAATCACAACCCTAACCCTAATCCTGACCTTAACCCTAATCATAACCCTATAACCTAATCACAATCCTAACCCTAATCACAACCCTAACCCTATCAAACCCTAACCCTAAACCTAATCACAACCCTAACCCTAATCACAACCCTAACCCTAATCATAAGCTTAACCCTAATCACAACCCTAACCCTAGTCCTAACCCTAATCATAACCTCAAACCTGTACCCAACCCTAACCCTAATCACAACCCAACCCTAACCCTAATCACAACCCTAACCCTAATCACAACCCAACCCTAATCACAACCCTAACCCTAATCACAACCCAACCCTATACCCAACCCTAACCCTAATCACAACCCTAACCCTAATCACAACCCTAACCCTAATCACAACCCAACCCTATACCCAACCCTAACCCTAATCACAACCCAACCCTAATCACAACCCTAACCCTAATCACAACCCAACCCTATACCCAACCCTAACCCTAATCACAACCCTAACCCTAACCCTAATCACAACCCTAACCCTAATCCTAACCCTAACCCTAATCACAACCCAACCCTATACCCAACCCTAACCCTAATCACAACCCTAACCCTAACCCTAATCACAACCCTAACCCTAACCCTAATCATAACCCTAGGATCAGGGTGAGAATGATTTTGTAACAGAATAAATGCACACAATTGGGCAATTATAAGGCTTCTCATAAAAACACCGTACGTAAAAGGGTTTTCAACACACAAACCATTAGTTTTTGCAAAGTTAAGGTAAAATATATGGCTACAAAAGATCCTAAATTAAGAGCCGTTCGGGAGTCGAAAGAGCCGCCTCTTCTTTGGGGACCGAGTCAAAAGAGCCGTCTCTATGAAAAGAGCCCAACTTCCCATCACTAAAGCACATACTTACTACCATTTACACTCTTAGTTGCCCTTGGAACTATTTGTATTGTAAAACGTATCAATGTAAATACTTCAGACCTGTACCATAGTGATAAACAGATAACACTTCAATTTGAATCAAGTAAATCCCACTTGTATACTTTAAAACAGAGGGTCATTTCATTCCTTGTGGACTCAACATGAGAACATTTATACTTTTCAAGTAATTGATCTTAAATGCTTTCAGAAAATTAACAGTAACAAGACTCACATATCCCTTCGAGCCACCAAATGGTATCATAACAATGGTGTATATGCTGTTTTTAATGACACAGCACAATTTTATGATTTACTAGAAATGTATTCAAATTATTTCATGGACCCCCACGCTATGGTTCGCAGACCCCCAGGGGTCCCAGGACCCCACTTTGAGAACAACTGAGCTAGAGTACGCTAATTGAGCCAAATGTACCATAAAACATAAACAATATACCCCCGTTTTCTGTGAATGCATGATTATGAAGTGAAGGAGAAAAGATGTGAAAAAAGTTGCGCAGTGTCGCTGTTTTTTCCAGCACAGCGTGCACTCAACTTTCAATGAATGGGGATGTGTTTTGTTAATCAGGTCAGGTCAAACGCAGCCATGTTGGAATAATTTTCCAGGACTATATGTGATTTTCCAGGACATTTTACTTTTTCTCCCATTTTCCAGGTTTTTTCCAGTACTGGAAAACTGGTCAACTGTTTTCCAGGCTTTCCAGGTTTTCCAGGACGCGTGGGAACCCTGAAGGTGCTTGTCGTCAATCAAGTCAGCCATGTCCTTATTTGGGCAAAACTCGTAAGTTTAATATCTTCGAAAATACCGAATTACAAAAAAAAATGCCACAGTACAGTGTGTGCTGATAGAGAAATTAGATACTCAGACCTAGAACGATTTTTTAACCAGACTGTAAACATGTTTATTAATGCTGCAAAGATCGTCTTGGTTTTTTAATTGGTGTGTATGTGGTTTACGGTGTTTCTGCAGTCAGCCTCAAGCGATGCTGGTAATGGCGTATGAAGTATTAGAAATAGAATATTTGCAGTTTGAAGTATTAGAGTGACAGGTTGAATTGTAAAGATTAATATTTCAACTTCTATTAAATACTGACATGCTCTTTACTCCACTCGCAAACAGAAAAATCTGTCAATTTATTTTAGTTTATGAGTTTGAGGCTGGTTAGCTCTTCCTATGCAGCCATGGAGGCAGCTGTGGCATTTACCATGTTAATCCTGGCCAAGAGACATTACTACTGATTTGAAAAATAAAATTCAAGAATTTAATACCTCTTTCTGACTATAAGGAGGACAAAAAGCTCAGAGAGTTACCATTATCATACACGTTCAGCTTGCCTTTCATTCAGCTTGCAAGTTTATGTAATGGTTGGGTAACCTGTTAGCCCTGCTTCGGGATATTATAGCATAGTTCTCATACACATCATTCAAGTTGCCACTACTGTAAGCTGAGTTAGCAGATCTTTTGATTTATGTACACGACAGAAGAGAGTAACAAGTCATTCCTACAATACCCAACCAAAACTGTCTCATCTATTCTATACTCATATTACTTGTCCGCAGGGGTGTAGTGGTATTGGTAGTAGCACACCTATGACGTACGCACATGCATGCATGCGCACGATTGACATGGGGCCCCTTTCGAAAATGTTGTAGGCATAAGAACTGCTCCTACTGTGACAAGTTCACATAATATTAGCTTGTCAATAGTCTAATCAAGTTAAGTCTCTTAGCATGATGATGATGTTATGAATCTATAAATATAATCTGTGATGGTGCACCTGAGGAAAAATATGCACATGCACATGCACATGCACATGCACATGCACATGCACATGCACGTGGATTCTTCTCATCTGTGCAGTGCATATGACATGACCAAGCATTCACCCATTAAACGGCACCTAGGGGATGATGGACACAGACCGAGGATGCTTTGCATTTTTACTACCATTAGACTATAAGATTCACTGTACCGTTGTCATACAGTGTATGGTAAATTTTTTTTCTTCCATGTTACTCAGTGCATGATTAGATATCTTGAATAAATCAAGCCACCTTAAAAGTTTAAAATAATAAATGACCACTGCGTACGTTCTTATCGTATATCTTGCATGACATAAACTTTAAGAGTCAGTATGAAATACAACCGGATTATCCCAACTGCAAATATTCTATTTCCCCACTTTGAGAAAAATAGTCAGTTTTATAATATATACATATAATACATTTTGCAAGCATTTTATGAACATACAAGCTTGAGTTTACAGAGAACTCTAGCTGGAGTAACAGCAGTGAAGGGCTGAATCTCAATTTCCTCCCTGAACCCTCAGGCCCTGGACCCTGAAGGACTTAATTGAAATTGCCTGGAAAGCAATTGAGTGACAGCACTTTGGGACCTTCATGACATAATGTATCTCAACTTAGCGGCATTAGGAATTCTAATTGTAGAATTTTTACTTTCCCCAAAACCAAGGCACTTAAGGGACTAACTTGTTGTGTTAAAAGTGATGAACCTCAGTATTAAGAGAAACATACAAAAATTATGAATATTCACATTTTACCAACACATGTTGAGAATTTTATTGTGGATTAAGGCTGTTTTATATATTTATAATTACAAGGCAAGGCAACTTCATTTGTATAGCACATTTCATACACGAGGGCAACTCAATGTGCTTTACATAAAAACATTAAAAGCATTGGAAATATTCAGACAAGCATAAAAGAACCCAATTAAAATGAAAAATATAATGAAACAGAAAAGAAAAGGATAATTAGAATTATATTAAAAGTAAGTTTAAAATTTGCATTTAAAGCAAGTTAAAATAAGCTAAGATAGGAGGGCACCGGCAAATAAAAAGGTCTTAATCTTTGATTTAAAAGAGGTGAGAGTTGGAGCTTTCAGGGAGTGTGTTCCAGATATGTGGTGCATAATGACTAAACCCTGCTTCACCATGTTTCGTTCTGACTCTTGGGACTAAAAGCAGACCAGTACCTGATGACCTCAGAGGTCCAGATGGTTCATACAGTAGCAGCAGATCAGCAATGTATTTTGGGCCTAAACCATCAGCAAGATTTTAAAGTCTACTCTCTGACAGACAGGAAGCCAGTGTGGAGATCTAAGAACTGGAGGAATCTGGTCTACTTTTTTGGTCCTTGTGAGGACTCGAGCAGCAGCATTCTGTATAACAGGCAAACTTCTTTTTTTTTTTTTTAAAGAAGCACCTTCCATGCTTGTCTTGTTCACTGTCACTTTCTTTTTTATTTCTGTGTTATGGTTTGTTTACCCTTCTTGCTTGTGGGCTTTCCCTAAGAAACCCAGGTTTCACGTCACAAGGCTATGGACGATCGGTAAGTCCCTCACACAAAGTCTGCAGATATGCCCACTTACAGGAAGGATGTATGAACAGCTCAGAAAGTCTGCAAGAGTTACCTTGCACACTAGACGATTTGACAGCCCTTAGCCCTGATTTAATGGGCCTTAAAGTCAGTGAGTATGGACATCAAGATTGGGCCAAACTGTCAGCAGTGGCTACACTCAGCTATGACACGTGCCACAGGCACATATAAAACATTGATGCTGCAGCAGTAATGAACACAATGACAAGAATCACAGACAAAACCCAAATATCAGAGGAAAACGTTGTGAAAGTATGTGACATGATCTCTTATTATCAGTCTTTCTTACTGATCTTCCAGTTGTGTAAGATGCTTGATTCTGATTGAACAAAACCCCTTGACCACCCCTTAACAACGGTTGTTAACTTTCACTAATATGAGCAACACTAGAGGCAAACTGGTCACACGTCATGTCAAATCAATCTGCGGTTCAGAGTTCTGGCACATTTTGCTTCTGCTTGTTGACACCATAGACCGTAAGGTGAGGTAAAACTGTCAGTTTCCCTGCGGAAGTGCTAAAAACTGCAGTTCATCGATGATCCCCTTGAGGCTGGCTCCGGAAGTACCGGAAACCACATACACACCAATTAAAAAAAAGACGATCTTTACAGCAGAAATAAACATGTTTACAGTCTGGTACAAAAGACGAGTGTAGTCTGGATAGCTCATTTCTCGATTGGCACACACTGTAGGGGGGGGGTGAATTTTTTTCTAACGTGGCAATTTCGAAGATATTGAGATTACGAGTCTTCCAATGAGAGGCACAGCTGACTTGATTGACAGGCAGGAACACTGTAGCTGTTGGCTAGGAGGCTCAAAGCCCGCCTCTTTACGTCACACTCACTCGACAGTGGCAATATGGCTGCCGCCGCCGACTGGCCTCAAAACAGCGCTTCAGAAACAGATGGGTGACGTCACGGATACTACGTCCATATTTTATACAATCTATGATATTTACATCTTGGATCATGTCCAGCATTCCTAGAAACGAGGGGAGCAGGCTTTGCGTCGTGGTCTTGTCCACCCTGTCGGGATTCTATTTCCCATAACTACCTGCTCACCATACATTATCCCCTTACGGTGTGATCAGGGATGGTATGATATGGCACAGAGGCAAAACAGAATCACTATAACTGGCTGCTGGAACAATATGAAAGTACAAAGGCTTGATGATGGCTTTACATCACTGTTGCAGAATAGCAAAATGAAAAGGGCTCAAGAAAGAAAGATAGGCAGGCAAGTGGAAGATAAGATGTAAATCCTAAGGTATACTTACAGGTTCCTCTGTGCTCTGTTGTTCAGCAGCCTAAAAAACAGAGGGGTGAAATATATTAACAGCATTGAAAACGCCAAAAAATAACATGGAGCTATGAATGAACTTTAACCATTGAAACATTAAGATGTTACAAGTTTTTTTCTACAACAGCTTTATATATTGCCTTTAAAATTGAGAGACATGTGATCCATTGCCCCCCTAGTAGTAAGTGTAGTTAAGTATTTCATTATTCATTGGGATGAAGGGAGAAAATCAGCAATTTTCATATTAGTCCATATCGATAATAATCACGATAAAAATCAAATCATTTCATTTAAATTTAATGACAGATTTTTGCCCCTGAGTGAAGGCTGCAGAAACCAGACGGTTCTTTAGCTTGTATCTGGATTTAGTTTTCTGATAAGCTTCTTGATTTCCTAATTTTTTGACAGTGCTAACAGGAAGTAGGTCTTTTGTGTAAGTCAACATTTTTGGGAAGATAGATTCTTATTTTTGTCAGGTTGAGATAATTTGCACAATTGGATTTATTTACCCACATCCTGAAAGTGTATTTAATTAAGTGTATTAAGTCAATAGTTAACGCAGAGTCAGCACAGTGTTAGACTAACGACTCTGCCTTAAGCCGGTTTCGCGTTTTCTTCAGAGTCGCCATTGCTCGTTTCAGGTGTTTACATTCCGCTCCAAACGTCTTTAAACCCACCTACCTCTTACCCTGCGACATGATTGGCTGTTCAATATCGTCTGTCTAATGTTGGGTGGCATCTTGCGTTTAAGAAACCCTCCCTTTCCAGTGGTTGGGGGGTGTAATTAAAGGCTTAAATATATCATATTTTATCGATCATTTGCTATATCCATATTGAGAAAAACTATATCATCATAATTATTGTTATTGAATTATCGCTTAGCCCTAGCTGCACTGAATAAGCTACTGTTGAACCACATGAATCTGCTCAACATGCTGCTTACTAGGGGTGAGTATTGCCAAGGACCTCTCGATACGATACGCATCACGATACTTTGGTCACGATACGATAGTATCACGATATATCATGATATCATATATTGTGATATATTGCGATATTCTACACAGTTAACTAAGAAAAAATAGAGATGGTGTTTATGTAAATCACACAATATTACTCAAAATTGAAAGGACAAATAAAGTAAAAAGTATTTGATTGAAAAAAACTTTTCCACTGTATTATTTTTGAAATAGTGAAGTTGTATTTTAGTTCCAACTCGGCTAAAATGTGAATTTTTATTATTACAAAAATATCGATATTAAGAGTTGAAATATCAATATCATATTGGAGGTCAAAGTATCGCGATATATTGCTGTATTGATATTTTTTCACACCTCTACTGCTTACATATCTTTCATTCAGTTATGAAGAGAAACCTTCTTTGGTTTATTATAGGTAAAATTAAAGGTTTACTTAAATAATGAAAGCTTTTGACCTCCTTGTAGCTAACCAACCCGCTTGGACCCACAGTGCCCCCGAGAAACAGTATGGTACAGCTTTATCAGCTACGTGAGGGGGCAACGGATGTAAAAGAACAAAAGAAAGAAAATAAACACTGACGAGCTTGGTCTGTTTCTCAGCCTTCTTTGCAGCTTTCTCGGCCTCCTTCTGCTGTTTCTTCAGGCCTTTCTTTGACTGAGCCTGCTGCTCCTCCCCCGTTGCTCTAAAACAGGAAGACACACAAAAACAAACATTTTAGTCAACTTCCACCTACTATTTTTTGTGCTTCCCTTAGGGCATTTTGACTGCCTGGGAATATTTAGTGTTAGCCATTGCCAAATCCGGATTGTAAGTCTTTGCTAATTTAATCCCATTGTTGTGCCCTTGCCTCTGTGATGAAATTGCTGACCACTTGGAGACTAGAAAGATAAACATTACAGCTTTGAGAAGACAGCACTCTAAGTCTTTGTGATTCATTATAGAATGTGTAAAGAATAGAGGGAATGTGTGAAAAAATACTTATAGAGGATAACATGTAGTCCTAAGTGTCTTTATTTGCTAATTATCACACTTTACATACAAAACACATTGTATGAGCTGATAAACATGGAACATTTGCAAGTTTGTTTTATACTGTTGAAAAGCTGCAAAATTATTCATTATTTTCTAGGCTAGGGCAAAGCAGCCTATCTGTACACATTTCCATACAATTATTTACAGTCATACAGGTCAACACAACAGCACAGGCTCTCATTTGGTATTTGACAATCCTAATCTTTTGGCAATTTCATTCATTTATTTATTACAAGTAAAACATACATCAGGACCTGCACCTGACTAAGAAAGATATATACATATATTTTATGTCCGAGACTTAAAGGATGTAAAAGATACGGCTGTAATAAAGCGAGCGGTTTAAAGACTTGGTGCTCTAAAGACTACGACCTTTCCACTTGTCTTATTGGACTTGTTTATGTTGTAAAAGTGTTTAGTGGTTGCAGGTAGTGCTGGGCGATACTGAAAAAGATGTTATCACGCTAAAAATTTTCATATCAGTCGATATCGATAATTTTCACAATAAATGTCAAATCATTCTTTCATATCATTTTAAAGGCAGATTTATTTTCTCTTGAGTGAATGTTGAAGAAACCAGACGGTTTGTTAGCTTGTATGAAGGATTTAGTAGTCTAGTAAATAGCCCAAATAACTTAGCTAAAGTAGTATAGTGTCCTTTCTGGTCGAGCATGTTTTCACTCTGCTTTGAGGGGGTAGGTTTTGTGCTTTCTTCAGTGTCGCTGTCGCTCGTTTCAGCTTTGTTTCCATAAGCCTGCCTACCTCTAACCCTGCGACATGACCTGCTGTTCTATGCCGGCTTCTTCTGTTTAATGTTGGGTGGGAACTAGTGTTTAAGACACTCTAGCAATTTTGGCCAAAATTCAACATTATGGAGTTTACAAACAAGAGCAAAATCTGCAGCAAAACTCCCCAGATGTCGTACTGGTTCAGGGAAATTTCTCAGTATGCATCAGACCAGATTCCCTCACGTTCTGTTTCCCACAATGCACAGTGCTAACCCTCTGCTTTTTGTTTTTTCTTCTTTTTTTTCGGGGGGGCACTTTGTTTTTAGGTGCTGTAAAAATGATCAAATTCCATATAAACCACTTCTTAACTTTCTAAATCACAAGTGATGCTATAGAGGAGCAGTTTCACTCTCAGCTTGGCCGTTCTTTACTTCTGCTATCCAGAACCAGAAATCCAGTGACGCCTGGCCCAGCATACTGCAGAACAGATCCAACAGAACAGTCATACTACATACTACCTTCAAACGCAGAATGCATTGTAGTATGCAGTACATACCGCATACTACATTCGTAGGTAGTATGTAGCAGGTGGTTTCAAAAACAGCCACAGACTAAGGTATGTGGAGCCAGGGATGGTGCAAGCTAACAGTAGTATAGACTTGGGTTGGGCCAGCATTAACACAACACAGTAAGTGAGAAGTTTGAGAGTTCATTTGGAAGCAATTGCTAACATTAGCAAAACTAAAAAATTACTGCAGCTCCACAGTGTGGAGTGCTGTGGGTTTTTTGACAGGGGGTCGTTTGCTTGAATAGGATGTGAAGAGATGTGACATCATTGTTTGTTGTCAGACTGATCCACTGATAGCTGTCAGCTGCTTCCTAAACACACAGTGCTGGGAAGTGTGCCTGGATTAATTGTTCCCAGTCGGCCTTGTATGTGAAATAGCTATTGTGGATGTTATTGTTTCCACGATAAAGACATTAATTCAATAAGTAAACATTCTGAACCAAAGATTGTGCTGTAAAACTCTAAATACAACAAGCACTTAAATTCACGCAGGCAAAAACATTGGCATCTTTTAATCTATAAGTGCATCTTAGGTCTACTTCCCTCTCACCTCCTCACCTACATTGCACAAAAGAGCTCAGGATCTCATAATCTTCGATCTCAGGATCTCTTATTACTATGTGTTCTGAGGGTCAGGACTGAATTTTGGAAAAAAGACCTTCAGGTTTGCTGCTCCATCAAACTTGGAATGCCTTACAAAAGGATCTGAAATTTTGTGGTCGGATAACTTTGAATGCTTTTTAAGCAGTCCTTAAATGCCTTGGAGGCTGATGCAACTGTCTGCAGATGTTTTCTTTAAATGTCACTTATGCTGATTTTCTGGAGGTATTTGTTGTGTAGCTGTTGTGTAGCTGTTGTGTAGCTGTTGTGTTGCTGTTGTATGCGTCTGCTATTTGTGTATTGTCAATTTGTAACTCTGTAACTATGCTGCTGCCTATCTTGGCCAGGACTCTCTTGGAAAAGAGATTTTTAATCTCAATGAGCATTTCCTGGTTAAATAAAGGATATAAATAAATAAATATAAATAAAATTAAATATTATTTTTATGGTTAAATTGTTACATCGTGTTGCATTAGGCAACTGCCTTTACTGAAGAAAACTAGTCATAATGACACACGTCAATCTTTTTTGTAATAAGAAAATACATGGGTTGGAACCAGTTGGAACAGTTGGAGACACACAAACATGTCAGTCTTCTTTAATGAGACACATCAAATCCAAAGTACATCTAGATAAGACTGTGGAAAGAGGAACAATCTGACCTCTACGTAATCCTTTTCAGGGATTTCACTATCTTACACAAGGAAACTTTTCTTACTTGGGATACTTCTGCATGGGTTTTCTATTATTCTAATTCATTCCTATCCCATCAGGGTTGGGTCGAAAGGAAACTTTTAGAGGGAATGTTTGGAGGACCATTAACTCAAGTTAGGAATTATAGGAAGCCGAATAACAGCTTTGCATTGATAAATATACAAGAAGTACGAATTGGAAAGAGTAAAAAAAACTTTTTGACGTTTTGTTTTCTCTTTTTCTTTCATTAAAATAAATGTTTAAACATGTCAGTAATTGTCTGGGCGATTATTCCATATATTTTAAGAATGGGACGTTCAAAGCCCATATTAAGATTGCAGCGAACTAGCCAATAATCCTCCTGTTATATGAGGTAGGCTTTGTATAACTAATAATTCAACATTCTGTAGACAGGTGCACTCTCTCTGTTACCTTCACTGAAACCGTCAGATGATGCAATCTGCTGCATGACAGGGTAATGCTAGGTAGAAGCTATCGGCAGTACAAGACAGCTGAAGCGTTTTTTATAATATCAAAGATACTTTTAGGCATTCATTTTGGCATCATTCTTACCCCTCGACGGTTTCTTTAGTCATGGTGAGAAATGTTCTTAGCAAATGAGGAAAGAAAGTTTCACCGCTTGCTGACAGAGACAACACATCAGCTGTTCACAGCATGGACTTATGCAGGAAGGACTTGTTTTGACGGGGCACAATGTACCGGATATTTTGCGTCCGGCTAGAAACCAATGACAGAAATGTAGATCCGGCTCGCTTTTTTTCCCATGGGTACATGGCTTTCACCGGAGGCAGAGCCGACCCTAGCCCTTTTTATTTACAGTCCATGGCCCTAACCGACTTGGTGCCCTGGGCAAGTTTTTAACTGGTGCCCCTTGTATTGTCACCAACTCCAACAATCACATCACTTATACACTGAAAGACAACTGACATACAGCTTTATGTTTTACTGGTTTCCTTTGTTGTAAAATAAAAATAACCTCTAAAAGAACATTAATAAAATGGTAATAACACTGATATTTAGCAGAAAAATAATAATAATGCAATTTCATATTGTAAAAGTAGTAGAATTTATTCAGTCATTATATAACACAATCATTTTCAAAGTAGAGACACTTTAAACAAAGCAACAGCAACATGTATTAAGTGATGACTGAAAAGGCAGAAGCAACATGCTTAATTAAGCCTAGCCTACATTTTCTATCTAATTAAGCTAACAGCTTCCAAAGTGTAAAGGAAAACAACAACAACAAAACAAAAAACGGTAAATCGTGAACACTTAAAGACTTCAAAAACTGATTTGCATACCATTATTTTTAAAAACCAAAAGTGAATCAAAAGCTTTTAAATGTTTACTGGCATCATTCTGCTATTAAATCCAAAATTAAATTATATAAAACAAAATGTTTTTCCCACTGTCTTCAAATTTTCTTCTTCACTCATTTAGCGGCGCCCCCTATGGATGGCCGGCGCCACTTAGCATTTGCATATACTGCCTATACCACAGGCCAGCCCTGTTCATAAGAAATATAGTCCTACATTTAACTATGATCATGTTCATACATTCTGCTACAAGATGGGATCCTTTAATGCCAAGCACTGTAAACTGTAGAAGACTTGTCAGCAGTGGCGTACTCAGGCTGTTTGAGTGGCAGGGGCGGAAAAAGGGCACCTCCTTTAAAACCATGGTACTCAGTTTATGGTTAATTTAAATTTACTGATGCAGCGGTGACAAAGCAGCTAAAACTGAATTTCCTGCACCATGGTGAATATTTATGTGACCATCATGTGCTGGAAATTTAATTATGAAAAAGGAAAACTCAAAACGATTCATTTATGTCTATATTCTTGATTATAGCACACAATTAACATAGCATAACATAATTAACTACAAGGGCATCAATAGGGCACTTTTTTTGCAAGTTATACATTTAAGGGGCATCCACTTATTTTTACATTTTCCACTGAAAGAGCACCAGATAAGGAATACAACAGGGCAATTTAGCCTGTTTTCTTTTGGACATGATCACCCCACCTTACTAACAAAAGCCATTCAAAATAAATGATGGAGCATTGAATATTGCTTAAACTGTGATTCATAAATGTATTGCCTACAAACACCAAATCTGAAACGACCTTCTATGCAGACTGGACAGTGCTTTGAGGTTGCTGTTTGAAATTTTGAAGCACAACTGGTAGTCCTATAAAACAAATGTCATAAGCTTTATACATTACTGATCGAACAAACAAAAGCCATTCTCTACTTGACCCTTACAAAGGGAGAATCATTTATATTGTGTTTTTGATGAATGTTTCTCTTTTTGGAAAAAGAAAACAGTTTTTTTTGTAAAGAAGGGAGGATGCAATTTATAGGTTAAGCCAAAAACTATAATTCCTGAAGGGACATGAGAACATTTTGTGATCCTATATTGGTGCACAACTGGAATAGAAGAGAATGATAGTGATAATGATTAAATAATGTTTCATTAAATACATCTACAGAAGCCTAATGCTCTGTAAAACTTTTGAGTCCAAAATGTTCACTCATTCATCACTCATGTTGACAACAACATGATGTTATGAAGTATATGATCCTTAAAATGTGTCTTGCAATAGCATCTTCCCCTCTTTACTGTAAAATATGCAATTAAAGAAAATCTGTCTTGATTAGTCTATCAGTCTTTTATACAGATCATCATTCGCCGAAGCAACACAACTGCTATGCTAATTCTGAGAAACATGGGATCATTTCCAATTGAAAAGGCTCTCTTTGTTTTCTCCTGTTTCATTAGAAGGGACCAGAGAAGCAAAATGTCCATTCACCTTGTGACTGGATGGGGACACTTCACACCTTTCTTCTCATGTAAAGACATGGAAATGCATTGCCAATGGAGTCTTGAATGGGAAGACTACTGTGACTTGATGGCCGCCCTGACTTTCATACGATGGCTGAATTCTCCAGGACATCCATTGTTGTCTACTTCCTTTGGTCTCCAACTTGAACATTACTGTATCAACACTCTACACCAGGTTCAATGTATTGAGCCGAGAGAAATATTGATGTGACCAAAGTGTTTGAAACTTGTCGGTCGTTTTTCAGTTTCATGTCACACTCACACTCACTCACACACACACACACTCACACACACACACACACACACACACACACACACACACACACGCACACGCACACGCACACAAAAGACCGAAAGGCTCTATGCAGCTTTTAACCAAAGTGGACTTCTCTTGATTTGAATCTTCAAAATATATTTACTATATTCTGAATACTTTAACTTGTTTTGCTCATCATAACAGTAACCCCATGTGCTATTTTCTTTTTTAGGTCAAACAAAGATTTTAGGAAAGTTAACACACTATGTTATTAGCTAAGGAGCCATGTGGGTGCTTATTGTGGAAGAGGGTCTAAGCTTTTGTGTCTTGGAACAGTAGGATGTAAAAGCCAACAGATGTTCTTGTAATTACAGGGGCCTTCAGTTCAGTCAACCTTCTGCCAGATTAGGGTGAATACATTTGTTAGAAGACCCCTTCAAGACAAACACACATAACCTTAGGTGAAGAGCTGGTGATAGGCGAAAAAAATGCAGAGCCATAGTTGTCATATGAAACAGTGTAATATTTTATTTTTTGTACAGATTTCTTATTTTATCAGAAAAAAATAAAGTAAAAAAAGCAGCATGCAGTTTATTTCTTTATCAAAACCTCCAGTGTCAATGACCGAAAATAAATAAAATCACACAACTTAAGTGCAAACACACAAATGCTTGAACTATTTACAGGCTTAGAAGACCATCCTTGGAAACGGCATTAAGGTCTCCTATCCAGGAGCTTTTATACAGCAATGCAGGTTGCAAAGATAAAAACAAGAAAATTTAAAAATCTTGACTGCAAGTAAAATCCTTATTTACCACACAATTGCAGTTAACGAGTAAAAAAATCAAATGTTTTAAAAACTCTTTGTACATAGAAAAACAAGTAGAGACCATGCAAAGTTGAGCTTAAGACAGTTTTGCTTTACATCCTCAGAGACTGAAGTAGCAAGCTTTGAGTTTTTAACTTGACAAAACACTTGAGGACTCGGACTCTGTCGAAACGGACGAGATTGGACCTCTTTTTTTGGTCATCAGATTCACTTTCTGACTTGATCTGCTGCTGATTGTCAGTGCACTCCTTGCTGATTTTTTGAACTTTACTCCCAGGAAAGCATAGAGGATAGGGTTTAGACAGCAGTGAAAGTAGGCAAGTGCCTCTGTTATAGATATCCACCTCTCCACAGCTTGTTGCAGTCCACAAGATGCAGAGACCACCTTGAGCATTATGAGGGTATCCAAAAAGATCCCCACACAGTAGGGCAGCCAGCAAGAAAAAAAACACAGGATGAGGATGACTGTGGTTTTTAACGCTTTCTTTTTCAGCGCCTGGCCCTTGGTGCCTTCCGACAGCTTGGCAATGATGATGCAATAACATATAATGATGACCAGGCCAGGAAGAATGAAGCCCACCAGGATGTGCTGGAAACGAAAAACAACTGTCCATATGAGACTGGTTTCCTGCGGGTAGATGCGCTGGCAGATGATCCTGGAGTCTGCAGTCTCTATGCCTTCATCTGTGAGGAGGAAGTTCGAAGACCTTATGCTTCGCACCCTTGCAAACACCAGGTCAGGTAAAGTCAGCACAGCTGCAGGCAGCCAGACACCCACGTAGATCACCTTGCTTGCCAGCAGCTTTCTTGTGGCTTGGCTGTTAGTGGCCCTTACAACTGCCAAGTACCGGTCTAGACTGATGAAGGCCAGGATCAACACGCTGCTGTACAGGTTGATTGTGTAAATCAAGTGCACAAATACGCAGAGGAAACCTTGAAAGTACCAGGTGCTGGCTGCATCCACAGCCCAAAAAGGCAGCGTGAGAACAAACATCAGGTCAGCAACAGAGAGGTGGAGCCGGTACTTGTCCGTCATTGTCTTCACTTTCTTCTGATAGCCAATAACAAGAAGGACTAATCCATTACCAGTTATACCCAGGATGAATATAAGTCCGTAAACTGTAGGCAGGAAGATCTTGTTGAAGTTGCTGCTGTGTGAACTGCCACATGGCTCTAGGTAGTCCATGTCAAAGTCTCCAGACTCCTCAGAGATATTGTCAGTACTGTTGTCAAACAGATCAAATGTAATAAACTGAAAAAAAGAGATTGAAAGGGTTAAAAACAGAGTAATCTGAAGATTAAATCACAGTTTCTTAGTGTAAATACGGATTACTTTGTCTCTGAAATTGTTTTGTTGCAAAGACAGAGTTGCCGATTTTTAAATAACAGACATTAAGTAATTATGCTGAAATACAGTAGGCCTACTATAAACACGGACGGCAATAGTTTATAATACGCTTCAATTGAGAACTATTAAAAAGCAGCTTCTAAAAAAAGCACACCTGAGAGTTACACAAAAGCATCAATAAAACACACTCACCTCCATGTTTGTCATGTGTTGGTTTCTTCAGATGTGAGGCTGCACGATGAGTGTCGGGTGTAGGGCAAACATCTAACTAAATACCGCCGTGCCGAGACCCCTCCCCCAGAGGAGGAGTATCTGCAGTAGGATGCGCTCCTCCAAACTGACTGTGGAACTTGCAAGTCGACTTCGGCCCCTCCTACGTAGTGCGGTCGCCAGTCTGTGAGACTTTTGGCCGTTTATTAAAAAAAAAAGTTTCCGCATGCTCCTTTTGGGAAAAAACGTGGGTAGTAGAGTTAGTTTAATTTGGCTCCTGAAATGTAAAGATAATAAGCGTTTGTTTCCTCTGAAAGGATTGACACCAACTACTTGTGATATTTGCTCATCTCTGCATCAGATTAGACTTAGACTTTTTTTTTATTATTATTTGAATAAAATATGAAAAAAAATGCCAACAAAATAAAATCTCTTCTGATACAATTTGTTTTGGAGGGACTAAAATGATGCACAATATTGTACATTTGCAACTACTTCATAATAGAGCTAAACACCTTTGGGGTCATACACACAGATAAATACCTTGGATGATCTTGACAACAATACTGGTCTTATGGTTAAGAGTTTCCATTTAAAGAACAAGAATAGACTGAGCATCACTTAGCAATTTAATTGCAATAGAATAAGAGATGGAAACGATACCAATGATAACTAATATTGTGATGTTCATAAATAAGTTAAAATAAGTGCACCTGTAATTGATACATATGAAGCTTCATAGGATGTCCATCCTGTGCGATTAGAAATATACCTAAAGAGTCTATTGGCAACACTGATTATGCTGTTGTTTTTGATTAGAAAACTTGGATATTCCTTACACCCAAGGCCAAAAGGAAATCACCAGATTGGTGGCAAAGGAGAAAAAAGAAACCCCTTTTAGATGTACTTTTCCATTTCATGTATTAATACCTCCAAGAGTATTAATATCTACAATACTTAATACATGTTTTTAGAGATGGATCGTGTGTCTTTTTATGTCTTGGGTTTGTAACACAGAACACAAATAGAGGTCAGCTTGTTTGAGACATAATAAATACAATTTCTCTGTTAAATAAACGATACCTGAAAACCTAAAAGCCTCAGAAACACACGCACACGCACACACGCACACACACACACACACACACACACACACACACACACACACCCACACACACACACACACACACACGTACTAAAACACAAACACAATAAAATTGAGGAGGTTTGGGATTATCAGAACTGCCGTTTGTTGTGTTGTGCTCCGAATATGAAGTAAGACTGGCAATGACTGGAAACACTAAGGAGTTTTCTTTTTTACGCGAGATATGATCACAGCTAGCATTTTGTTGTTCTAAATACATTCTGTTAATGTTACAGAGAATGTTACTGTAATGTTTTCAGCAGGAAGTTTTTTTTGTGTTCAAACAATGTTCTTGGATAACATTCTCTAAAAACATTCAGAAAATCTTTGGTAAAAACCTTCATGAAATGTTAAGTGAAAACAGTGCTTGAATATTATGCTCTAATGTTCTTGAAATGCTGTCAGCGGGAAAAACATTCAATAATCTTTGACCAAAAGAATGATATCAAAACTTCCTTTGAATAAAGTTAAAACTTTCTGTCTTTGTTCCAATGAAATATCACCAGAATATTCTTAAATAAAACATTTTGTGATTTCAGGCTTCAGAAACATCCTGAAAACATTTTTTAAATGTTGCTTTGAGAATGCTGTTTCTTTGTTACTAAATACAATTATCGGAACTTTCTATAGAAAACATTCAATAATCTCTTATTAACTATTATTATTATTATTATTATTATTATTATTATTATTATTATTATTATTATTATTATTATTATTATTATTATTATTATTTAATCTACTAATAACTTTTAACAAAACATTATCTGAAAGTTAGATCAAATGTTCTTCTTTCATAAATGGTAAAAAATAAAGGAACATTATTTAAATTGATAAACATCCTTAAGATGTTCTTTGAATATTACACTCGAAACCTTGTCTTGAAACATAATCAGAACGTATAGGGAATGTTAGCCAATGTAGTGGGAACATTCTCTGCTAGCTGGGATGTCAGTATTTATAAAATTGCACATTTTCTACAATGAGTTGAAAACAGATTTAAAGTTATGTATCCTCCTCTACAATGTATTGACAGCAATGTTACAGTCTGAAGCCAACTCATAAAGGGTTTTCTGTTTCAAACTCGGATACAGAAAGAACATGTTAAATGTGCGGTGCTTGAATGATTGCTGAGTCAAAATGTAGTGAAAAAGAAGGAACTAATTTTGGTATTACTTTTAAATTATAAAACAACTGGAATCACTTGTTGAGTAATTATAAATTATGTAGATACTAATATCTAGACAGATTTAAATAAAAAGAGTGAGCATCTAATGGGTGCTTATGAGAACAGTTGGAGATTTATCTTAGGTGTCTGCCATCTGAAGAACCTTCTGTTGTAAAGCTCCTGGGGAGAGGAACAGGGAAATCTGGAGCTAAGAGAATGGCCACTGTATTGATATAAAGCTTATATCAACAGCTGAGGAAGTTGCTTTTATCTTAATGCAAGTAGAATAATCAATCCCTGAATTCAGCCTGCTTTTTGGTTTTATACTACAGTTAGGCATCTCTGTGTACACAAACCTAGTTATTTATTAGTAATTCTACAAAAAGTCAAAGTCCTTATGAAAAATAAGCTTTCTGTCTTTGGCAGGAAATCTGCAGAGCCCATTGTCAGGGTTTGAATTCTATTGGTCTGGAATACAAAAGGTTTTTGAGCTACTTAGAATACAAATGACTACAAGTGTGAACGGCAGCTCAGGGGGCTCTTTGGTAAAGAATAGCTTTGAAATGAGGGATAGGAATGCCAGTGAGATAAAGACAAGAATGGGCAATGCTGATCAGTCAACATCAGCCAGTTCTAACTCATCCTAACCCCCTCAGCGAGTCGATACAGGATAACTTTTCATAATGATACCTTTGTTCAAAACTCCCTTCTTTTTTGTCTGTATAATTTATCACATCAAAAACAACACTTGATCTTCTTAGTTGAGGCTGACTTTAAGTAAGGCATGTAACAAAAACATTATATTTCAGGTTACTCAAATGCCTACAAGGGGAAATTCTAAATATTAGATTGTGGGTTTCAACTCTAAACATACACAGAACAATATCCTGACTACACATCTGCTCTATTGTGAAGGGAAGAATGGTAGAGATTCTGTGTGTTAGTGTGTGTGTGTGTGTGTTTGTGTGTGTGTGCTTGTGTTGGATTGGGTGGGTTTAAGTATAAAGTTTGTAGTTTGTTGTTTTTCGTGGTATACTACTAAGATTATCTGAATATCTTTGCATGTTTTAACTAGACTTCATTTTATTGTGCACCATGCACCTATTAATCTTTAAACCAAGGCGCCATCAGATTCTTATAACTCCTGTAAAAACTCTGAGGTCTGATGTTCAGTGAGAGAGTTGTGTAAGATTCACCTCTCATATCCTCGATCCTAACCATTTTTGGGCTCCTTGAGTCAAGATAAAATAAACTTCACTGACTAATAAACAACATCTGATCATGTCCCACAAATTATCACTTTGCTTTTTAGAGAGTATTGTCCCAAACAGTCATGTAGAATCATCCACTACCACTGCCAACTATTTTAAACAAGGTGGGAGAGGACAAATGTCATTGGTATTTTGAGTTCAAATATTAAAAGATGTGGCAAAGATCCATGAGGAAACCACTGGGTCAGTTGAGAAATGCAGCTTGTTGTTGTTGAATAGGAAGTGTGTTCATGATAAATGCAACTCTTTCCTCAGTCACCAACGTCTCCATTGTGGTTTTGGGTTCAAACAGTGTTAAGGGGAAAAAAAGCCTTAAGAACATCTGCTATATGTGCATGAACACAATACAGTTTGGTCAGGGTTTTTTGTTTTAAATGTATTGATTTGCAAAACAGGTTAGATTTTGAATCGAGAGCAGGAGGAATATCAATGACTTTCTGAAAAAATACTCAAATTAAAATTTTCCTCAGATTCTGGGAGAACCCTGTGCTGCTTTTGTGACAGAAGATCACAGCAAGTGTTCTTTCGGGGTTTCTGCAGGTGGAGTTCCACCATCTGGCCCTTTTGGATGGTGGAGCACCAATAAAAACAGAGACTTAGCTCAGGTCTGATCACCTCAGATAACAGGGACAATAGGTTTGATGACAGCAGATAAGATTATAAGAGTCCAATGACCACAGGCGATGAGGAGGGACTAAAACTACTTCAGTAGAAGACCACCTCATTACTTCTACCATCAAGATTACTGGTGAAACTACAAGCCAGCATGTTACTCTCAATATGCTAGAAACATTTTTTTCAATGCACTAACTTTTTCACATCAATGATAAGAATGCAACAGCTGATTGTAACCACAGAGAATGAATGAGAAAACATTTGGTTGCCTTGGGCAATTTGATTTTAGTGTTGGTTTATAGTACCACTCATCACAAGAGTACAGGATTCATTCATTATTCAAAAACTGTGATGGAAACAGACAAATTTGCTTAGGCCTACATAGATCTGTAGAGATGTGTGTGACAAGTGACATATGGCTTACAGGGCTTTGGTCTGGAGTGAGGGGGCAAAGTGCTGACCACCAGACTAGAACATAACAAGTGGAAGAGCGTGTAATTATTTAAGTGCTGGCCAGGGAAATGTTTTTCTCCACCTCTTCAGGGCATCCTTGTCTGAGAGATTACATCCTCTGCATTGACCTAAAAGTTAACACTTGCTTTACATTACTCTTTTAACAAGCAGTGACCCAGCTAGCAGGGAATGTTCCCACCACATTGGCTAATATTCCCTATAAGTTCTGATTATGTTTCAAAACATGGCTTTGAGTGTAATATTCAAAGAACATCTTAAGGAGGTTTATCAAGTTAAATAATGTTCCTTTTTGTTAGCTATGAATGAAAGAAGAACATTTTGTCTTTAACATTCAGATGATGTTTTGATGATAGTCTTTAGGTAACAGACACAGGTTTCAGTGTATTATTCAAAGAACATCTGAAGGATGTTTATCGATTTAGAAGATGTTCCTTATTTTGTTAACAATTAATGGAAAAATAACATTTAGATGATGCTTTGATAATATTCTTAAAGCAACATACAAGATTTTGTGTGTAATATTCAAAAAACATCTGAAGTACATTTATACATTTAAATAATGTTCCTTTATTGTTAACTATTAATGAAAGAAGAACATTTTGTCTTTAACATTCAGATAATGTTTTGATAATATTCTTTAGGTAAAAGATTATTGAATGTTTTCTTTAAAATGTTCCCATAATGTTACTTAATAACAAAGAAGCGACATTCTCAAAGCAACATGTAAAAAATGTTTTAAGGATGTTTCTGACGTCCAAATCACAAAATGTTTTATTTAAGAATATTCTGGTGATATTTCATTAGAACAAAGACAGAACGTTATCTTTAATATTCAAAGAATGTTTTGATAACATTCTTGGGGTCACAGATAATTGAATGTTTTTAAAGAATTTTATCTGAGAGCATTATTTGAACAATAAGAAAACTTCCTGCTGAAAACATTACAGAAACAACCTCTGTAACATTAACAGAATATTTTAAGAACAAAAGATTGCTGGCTGGGGAGTAGCAAAACTGTCCCTATAAAAAAAAAAAAGATTTGTTGTCTGCTTCTACCCACAGTTGATGAGTGATAAAATAAATCCAGAGCCTATTGTAAAGTAATTCAAAATGTATGATAAGTATTCCTAGTACAACAAATAAATTCAGGGTATTCATTTATTTGCTACATTTTTTCTCCAAAGCAAAGAAAATGCTAAGTTTTGGATGGAGCTGAGTGATGGAAACACAAGCCTTTTTCATGTTGTCAGTAAACCACAGCACCATAATGAAGCCATCATCATACTATGTACTTTTATATTAAATTCGGAACAGCATAATATAGCATAGCATAGCATAATATAGTGTCCTAGTATACTATTTTACATTGTGTTACACCCTTGCGGAAGCACAAGAGGCAAAACATGTAAATAAACAGCACAAGCTTCACATTCACACACATTCAGATGCACACACAGCGCTGATTCCAATGTTGTTACATTGATCCCTGTGTAATCTTTTCCCTGTCACAGCTCTGTCTGATGCCAGCACAGGGGATTTCTTGGTCCCACCATTACACCTCTAGTACATTAACATTGAAGGCAACAATTACAGGGGTGTAGAAGTCCCACCTTGAGCTGGCAACATTAGAAGGACTGTAGATAAATCTGTCCTCCATCTGTCCTGCTTTAGAAAGAGGAATACCATAATGCCAATGAAATGAGCCTCAGATTGTTTCTCCTTACTTTTGTGTCAATCACAAAGTGCAGTCTTAATGTTTGAAGAAATACAAAGATTTGTGTTTAACCAAACCAAATCTCTTAATAACATCAGCCCTATTAAAAAGTGTCCTCCTTTAGCATAAAGCCTCTACAAATCTGAACTCATTGCAAACACTGTAGATCCCTCCATTGATTCAGAACAGAATCAGCAAAAAACAAAATGAATACATAGAACAAAATTATGATTTGATAAATATATTTTTTCGTCTTTTGTATTGGTAATTTGTGGTTATTCAGTTCTTTGTTAGTGTTTTTGTGTTTAGGAAACGCAATCAGAAGAAAGTAGCAATATTAATAAGCCCAGTTTCAGTGAGCTGTCAGAGTGAACGCTCCAGACAGCCATTACTCAGTTGTTTGCCACTCAGGCTAAGGACAAAGACAGTTACTGTCACACTCCAAATCAAATCAATGTCTGATCCATCATGGATCCCTCGCCTTAAAGGCAGCATTAGATGCTTTGGAGCTACTCTCTGCCATGTCCACAGGCTGCTGGTGTCTTGGAGTGATGTGCTTATTTTCGTGTAATTGCAAATGTGTATAGGGAAATAGGATTAGAGAGGACCCCCATACTCTCAGGAACTCTCTATCAGGTTAGTGCTGTTTTTGGCTTGTGTTGTTTAAAAACACTGGCATGGTACTTTAATTATACCAACGTTCTAATCATAATAAACAAGCTCCTTTTTCCTTTCAGAAGAACTTTATGGAGTGACTTTCAGCTAATTGCCAAGTTGTGTGGCTTGCTTATTGCTGTTTTGGTTTTGTCTTACACCTTTCAGAGAATGAACAGCTACCTCTGAATATTCCCAACAGAGTCCCTAGATCCCTGAAAACCTTCTGCTGTTGTTCCAAAACTCCTTTGCTGAAGTTGTACCACATATTCTGATCATAATTTTCTAGGCTGGCGATTGTTTATAGTTTAGGGACTTTCTCAACTTGTGCTCTATATCATGAAATTGTACTTATTGACAATTAAATGTTGATGCCCTTGCTAAAAGATTACACTCAATTTAGCATTTTTTTCTACACCTACCATGTTATCCACAACTAAAAAGATTGATCATGTACTCATTATCAATGCTATTATCAATGCATTATCAATGCTAGCACATTATAGATTTTCCTTGGAATCTTTATTAACTTGTTATTTTCTGACAACCGAGGAACTCTATGGATCACAAGGTTTGATACAGAGACCTTAAAATGAATCACAGAGGAAACCAGAATACTCAAAAAGAACAAGTTCATTGATTAATGCTGATTTTCACAGACCTTTGTGCCTGTTTATTAAATCAGTCACAGCTATTAGCAGATTTCTTCATATAACATATGGTTTCCTTCTTCCTCCAGTCTTCTGGCAATGAGCTTATCGCCTCCTGGCTACAACTCCATACCAAACACATGTCCTCTTGTCTTGTTAGATCAAATTATTATACCACCCTTAACATAAACAACCATGTTCCTTTCTGAATACGACTCAGGTTTTTTGGCAATTTACTGATAGTACAAAGAAGAGGTGCTTGTTTCTTTGTTGTATCTTTGCATGTAGAAATAGATATAACATTATTTTATAGGAATGTACAAAGTAATTCATCTTTTTTACACGAGCAGTTTATTGTACTCAAGGCGTGTATTCACAGGTACTGAGCGTATTTAATGTCAAGGTAAGCAAAAAGCAGCAGACTTTCGCCTGTACCTGTAACATGATCTCACTCCCCTCTCTCCTGTTCAAGCCCATTGTTTGTGTTACCAGCCTAACTTCGTCTGTTGTTCCTTGAGAGAGTATAGGTGTCATTCAACACCCACTGCATTTTATGTTGTATGGAGAGGAAAGGACAGATAAAAAGGGATAAACAAGGAGAAACTAAAAAAAACTTGCTTGTCTTGGACTATATAAGGGAAACAGAGTGAGCTCTAAGTGAAGCTTGTTGCTGTCACACACACACACACACACACACACACACACACACACACACACACACACACACACACACACACACACACACATCCATAAAATCACCCAACTTTGCCTCACTTCACTGCTGATGAGCAACTCCACTGATAGATGCCTCAGATGTCGATGGAGACTCAAATAACCTTCTTCATCACAACCCCCACTCACCAGAGATGAGAAGTCTCACTTCACTCATATCAGATTTCGTTGGAGGTTTGAAAAGGTAAACTACGGACTGCAGGGAGAAGTTGTTTTTTGCCTCCAAATGTAGCCGCTCTAGCGTCATTCATGTGTTGAAATGTATTGCTCATAAAAGCTACAATTAGTACAGTCACCTTGAGGCAGACTGGGCAACACAGATACATGTCTATCAGTTAGGGAACTACAGAGGCTGGGGGTCTTTAGACAGAAAGTGACAGCACATTATTTTTTAACATCAGAAAAGTCATTTTATGGTCATTTATGGTGACCTCTGATCCAGGCATTGTGCTGCTGCTGTTCCTTTGGGCAGATGGCTGCCCCTCCCCCTGTAATGGGGGAGGGTGTGTGTCGTTAGCCCTTTACAGATTGCCTGTTCAAAGTGGAATATTTATGTGATTGACAAAACTTGCTGATCTGCAACAGTCCAATGATCTTCATTAGAGTCTGCTAATTTAGAAACACATGCAAAAATCCCAAACAACAGCAACAATAGAAATGACTTCACATAGGTTTGCTGTTTCAAATCAGAGTTATCTATTTGATGATCAGGATTCAGGGAACACGCCTTATGGGAGCACAACACCTTAAAGAAGGAAAAACCTTAAAAAAAAGCAAACTGAGAAAGAGCAATTTGTAAGTTGACATGGACAACTCTCTGCAGCTTCTGTCCTTTTAAAAGAAACACAGTGTCCTGAGGTTGATTTGATACATTGCAACTAAAATAATTACGATGGAATTTATTTTTTAGTTAATGATAGCAACTGACCTATGCTCAAGGCTCCAGCTCTGATTTTATCGTCTAAATGAACCCCCTTGTTTGGACTATTATAATCTATGATAAGCTAAAAATCAGTTTCCATCTGAGTATTTCACCCGTTCTATTAAAAGACAAGGAACATCCCTAAAGATGTAAAGCTATAAGACTCCTCCCACCTGCTCCAGTGTCACAGTAAAGCCTGATTACTGACAGATAGTCTGTAGTAAAATGTTCAAATGAAATAAATTATGAAAAAGTGTCAATTAAGGCCACAAAAACAACCACCAGATGATATCTTATCTCACTCATTTACAGATAAAAAAACACACAAACTTGAAACTTGTTAAAGGCAGTTCAGAATTTTGCCACCCCCTTCCACTTAAGGAAGACAATGACTGCCAACATTTTTGTTTCTGGGGCTGCAGGTCTGTCTGCTTTAGTGATTTATTGATGGTTAAGAGCCTTTTATGTTCATGGGGCTTTCCTGCCCCCTTGGTCCAGCTGTGCCCATGTCTAAAGTTTCGCCACAGACTTTTTACTTTTTAATCATCCCTTCAGTCTAACCAACCAATTGCGTCGACAAACCACATCCATACTTGTGCTACTTAAAATTCTCATGAGGACTCATTTATTTAACATAAAAAAATCTGAGGGAACGTAGAACAGCTTGTATTACGCTATTGAGTCTTATTTTTATAATAGACTTATTGCATCTTACTTTATTCATTTATTATCTAGTTCAAGTTTTAGTCACATTTTAAAGTCATATACTGTGTTAGTTTAAATTATTATAAACATTTATAGTATTTATTCAGTTAATTTTGAATTTTTATTTTTAAATGTATTGTGGATTATTTCATTATTTATTTAGTTATTAATTAGATCTTATCATCTTATTATTTTTACAGATTACCTCTCAATATTTTAATATTTTATTTGGTTTTACTTCTCTGTATTTACTTTTAGTGTAGCATCTTAGTTCCTTTCACTGGTTAAATCTTTTAGTGTTTTATTATCCTAGTAATTTATTTTATTTTGGTGAGTTTAATTTCCTGTGTTGAGTTTTAACATCTTATTTTACCTCCAGTGTTTCCTCAGTTCGTTCAGCAACTTTCTTTTTATATCTCTCTCCATGTATTTCTTCTTCTTCTTCTTCTTCTTCTTCTTCTTCTTCTTCTTCTTCTTCTTCTTCTTGCATATATCATGTTCCTAACCTTACATATGGATGGTGGGTAGGGTTTGGGGTCAGGGCTGGGATTAGGATGGGGGGGGTCTCCTTTTATTTGTTTAACATTTTTAATTTGTTCTATTTTTTTATTATTTTCTGTACAGCACATTGTGTTACAATGTCATTGTATGAAAAGCACTTTACAAATAAAGTCTGATTGATTGATTGAAGAGAGATTTACGTGGGGTTTCATCAAACAGAAGAGAAAATAGAGGAGGTTTATTTGGTGCTAGAAAGTCAGTGTGTGAGAAATAAGTTGTAAACTAACCCAGCCGGTTTGAAGTCCAGACAGCCAAAAACGCCTGAACACATTGCCTACACACCCTACCCCTTGGCAAATTACATTTTGGATTTGGACAAAGCAACAAAACCACATCCTTCACTTTCAGTTATTTTGCTCATGAGCAGGCAATAACAATTTGCTTAATAGTATGGTTTCAACATCAAGCGTTCAAGAGGATTGCATAATGAGCAGGCCAGTGAGACAACCCTCTCTTCTTCCTTGAGCACATGTCATATTTGTGTTGTTTTCAAGGAAGCAGGCTATGTCTAACTATTTCTGTTGTATTGGATTTTTACATTTTTCTTAGCAGGATAAAAAATATCCCACAACTTAAAGTAAACAATTACATGCTGTATAGTTTTCATCAGTAAAGACTGGCCTGTAGAAGAATCTATGTTATTTAAATGGACACCATGCCCAGATTTCTAAACATGTTTGAGTCTCTTCCTTTAAAAATCCCTTTAACATGTTTTGGTCTCTTAATAAAACTGTCAAACTGTTAATGGCATGGTAAAGCAAGCCAAACACTCTTGTACAGACATACTGACTCTAAATTGTGACTCCACAGCATGCTGGAAGGCTACTGTGCCTGCAAAAAGTACTACACCTAAACATCCAGCAGGTGACATTGTAGTACCATCCATAACATGAACAGTCTATGCCTTGACAAGATTGACAATGACTATTTTGTGGCCTTTGTGGCATGTATTTCTATGTTATTGAATATATTACATAATTAACATAACGTGATTTACTACAAGGGCATTCAGAGGGCACTTTATGCATTTTCTCACTAAAGCAGCAACTAGAGCACCTTTTTTTACCTGAAGTTTCCTAGAAAAGGCATTCAGAGGGAATTTTTCCACAATCAATTCTTCATAGGGGCATTCTAAGGGCCCTTTTTTGCATGGAAATTAATAAAAGGGCATACACATGACACTTTCTGAAGTAATTTACTGAAAAAGTCATGCACCTTTTTTCTTTTAACACAATGGAGAGGAACATTTAGGGCAATTTTTTTTGCAATTGAATTGACTGTAGCAGTATACAGAGGGACGACACTCCTCAATGTCATTCACTGTTTTCCCTTTAATAGCCGTTAATAGTTGTAAGCACCAGTTCTAACTACAGCCTCTCTCTGGTCATACTCTCTCTCCACCTGTGCGATATGATGCAAATACAGCAGATCCCACTTAACACAATTTGCAACTTCTTTGCACTCTCAAACTTTGTTTTGGGTTGATCTGAGCTCCTGATGATGACGCATTAAAGTTTAACAGCTCCTGGGTACTCCCCAAACAGGGAAATGCCCGGTATGCAAAATTGCTAGTCCAGACCTGATAATTGTAAATGTTGAGGAGGGTTGGACTGAAGCTGTATCCCTGTTGGTATTGGAAGAGGGATAGAGGGAGATGCAGAAAGAGACACAAAAACAGCCACAACAACAGCTCATACAGACTTATGGTTACAGTCTCAATGATAGTATAGTCTCAATAGTATCTATCTATCTATCTATCTATCTATCTATCTATCTATCTATCTATCTATCTATCTATCTATCTATCTATCTATCTATCTATCTATCTATCTATCTATCTATCTATCTATCTATCTATCTATCTATCTATCTATCTATCTATCTATCTATCTATTATAACATCATTAAGGTACACCATGCACATCTGCCATGGAAAACTTCTCAGCACTAGCTCCATCATGTGCTGAAATGTGGCAGATGGGTTGGTAATACCCATTGGCATGAACTGTCACTCGTAGAGGCCCCCTGCTGGTTGTGTATCTTCTTCATCTATCTTCTCCCTGTCAGCCTCAGCAACCTCAACCTATCAGTAGCCATTAGAGAAATCTAGTGTGGTGTGCTAACCACAGGGAGCCTGCTAACGCATTCAGGGTGTCGTCCACCTTGAAGGGGATGAAAGTCTTTTACCATTATACTGTCCGGATGATGATAATCATTACAAAACCTCCATCACCATTCTTCTTCTTCACTAGGACAACAAGCGAGATCTCCTCAATGACCCCATCAGCTAACAGGGTTGCCACCTGCCTATCAATTTATTTTCTCTCTTCTGGTGAAGTGTTGTAGGCATGCTGCCAGGATACATTTCCAAGATGTACAGTGGCAGTTTTGATGCCCGGTGTGTCCAGCATCACACGGTTAACAGCCCGTGCAGCGGTAAAGTCAGCATTCAGGGGTTGCTGGCGCAGTGCTGGGAATGACATGTGAAAATCAGCACTGATAAAAGACTCTGTTGAGCCTAAATCCACTTATATGGGGATTTCTGTCCCTTCAGTGCTCCCTCTCACATATAAGGAATACACTGTCGACATGTCGTTTGTGGTGTGCATACCTCACATGTTGATAAGACAAACAATCCTCTCTTCGCATGGCCCTTAGATAAGGAAGCTGCTGTCTGGGCCGCGTAATCAGCTACATATCTTTTCCTGACTGGTTGTTTGGATTTACCCATTTTTGGAGAGAGAAAACTCACACCTCTCTTTCTCTGTGTTTCTTTGCCTAAGGGGCTCCTGTGGGGCCCCACCAATTTGGAGAGATTGCTTGGGTACCATAGGGCATTAAATAGTCCTGTCTCTCAATGCTCCCTGTTCACAGCAGCTACAATCAAGTCCACCTGTTTTGCCAAATTTTACACCAAAAAACTTACTGGAATTTAAAATGAGCATTTACGGTGACTACAGGTTTTTGAATTGTTTTCTTGGTTCCTGCTGTGGTTTGTGTTATGAAAAAAACTGAAATACAAGACCTTTTAATATTGTTATCAACATATTAAACGTGATTCAACACAAGCTTTTGCACAGAAAGCACAAAGTTGTTCATACTTTCGATTAGTGTTTAAAAACTTAATGGAATTATTTATTGGAAAAATTGAAGTTTGTCAAAGCAGGAACTTACGAGGCAGTTGTTGGAGCCACATCAGTCATTTATGCACAACATCAGTAATTCATGCATAACGTGCACCCTTTCGTTGTTGTTCAACATCACTGATGGAACCCTCCTAATGAATACATATGACTACTCCCATCTAAGGTCCCTCAATGGCCACAAAATGATAATGCACGTTAACCCATCAGTTCTGAATGTGTTTACCCATAAAAACATTATATGTCGAGATGTAAAAACTCTAATAACAGTTTTAATGTAGTGTGGACATGTAGATTTTAAAGACATCATTTTCTCTAATGGCCTGCAGTAAAACTCAGTATGTGCAGTAAATGCTTTTCTCAAAACAATTCGTACAAATAGCGAAACACCATGTATTATCTGCAAAAGCCAGTATCTTGCTCAAAATCTTTATTTCATCTCTCAAAAGTAAATATCTGTGTCAATGAACATGTCAGTGCCATCAGAATGACAAGTCCTTGTGTCATTGTGTACGGATAAGACAGTCAGATTGCTAAGTCATGTTGTCAATATAACAGTGTACTCTGGAGGGACATTCTGATGTAAACTATGGCTAAAGTTTTGATGACGGTTATTGTAAATTGTAAGTTACACCTTAGTGTATTGTGGCTCTTATCTCATCAGGAGCACGCATATGTCCTCTGCCTCTTCCTCTGTTTTGCCTCCCAACTCCTCCAGCATGCAGCCTCACTCCTCTTTCTCTTCTTCTTCTCTCTGGCTGTTGACCCAGTCCAATTCCTTGTCCTTCCATTGTCAGACATTGTAATATTGTGTTGTGCTCTGGTTACATTGCCAGTTGATGGTTCATGAGATGCACCTTTGAGCTATTTCAGAAAACTGGTTGATCATTGGTTGATCTAATGCTTCACACATTTCCCTTCGTTAGAGAAAGTCAAGATTCACCTGAGAGCAAATTACCAATTCAGGACAGATTTAGAAAAAAAAGTCTGATGGAAATGTACAGAAATATGACTGACATATTCTGACAACATGTTCAACCATTCTGCATGTGAAGACTTATGGGATAAGATACTGCCTAAATGTTGTGGAGGGTGAGACTATTCAACAGAGACCCATTATAATATATATTGAGATCAACATGACATAAGCAATTGATAATGTAGGAAACAGCAGAGAATTGTGCATAATCATTTGCATGGATGTACCAAAGCATTTGCAACTTAATGTTTAAAGGTGACATATCACGCTTTTTTCATCAATATATATTGGTCTAAGAGGTCCCCAAAACATGTCTTTAAAGTTTTTGCTCAAAAAAACACTTTGAAATCAGATTTTGGCATGCCTGAAAAGTCCTTTTCTTCAGCAGTCCTCAGAACACACTGTTTTCCCTCTGACCACGCCCCCTCCGGAAGTGGATGTGCCTCGGCTCTCCAGCACGTTGATCTAATGTTTACATGTTGGCTGAATATATACGGCTGCTCAGAGATCACGTTACTTCAACCCTCTGAATCTGATCCTGACGGAGAGGCGCCTGTAGCAGGACCTTTCTGAACGATTGGTCACAGATTTAGTGTTTCTTGTTGTTTTATTTATGTAGACGTGTGTCTTGGTACACAGCTACGAACATGTAGCTATGTGGCTATGCTAACTAGCGCTAGCACTTATCCATGATAAATTAAAAATCATCCACTAGATCTTCAAATCTGCAGACGTGGGGAGTAAAACCGATCTCTGCCAGAAAGGCAGCAGGACCTTTTATGAAGGATTGGTCACAGATTCTGTGTTTCTTGTTGTTTTATTTGTCAGTATGTCGACGTGTGTCTTGGTACACAGCTACAGCTACAGCTACAGCTACAGCTACAGCTACAGCTACAGCTACAGCTACAGCTACAGCTACAGCTACAGCTATGAACATGTAGCTATGTGGCTATGCTAATTAGCGCTAGCACTTATCCATGATAAATAAAAATCATCCACTAGATCTTCAAATCTGCAGACGTGGGGAGTAAAACCGACCTTTGTGTTTATTAAGACAGCCTACAACTAGCATGCCTCCCTCCTAAGCTCCTTGTTACCACACATTTGTGCAGGTAATGAAAAACGAAGGGGGGATTCAGTATTATTTTATACAGTCTATGGGCTGAACAAGCTCCGAGCTCTGACTCCGTGACAGACCGGATATTGTTGTTACGTAACAAAAACACGGAAGTCTGAAACGGCTGGTTTCACACACATTTACAGAAAGGTGTAGAAATCAGAACAGGGGCAGAATGGATTTTTTTCATTCTCGGGGGGTTTGTAGACATGCCAGGGAAACATATTTCAGGTAAAGAACCATTAAAAAGTCAATTTTGCATGATATGTCACCTTTAATGTTGTAAGGTGACCTTGAGTGCCAAGGAAGGCGCCTATAAATAAAATGCATTATTATTATTATTACTTGTTCAAAGAGATGAGAAACTGCTTTTTTGATGTGCACAAGTGACGCAATGATGTGAAGATTGAACAAGTAGTTTTGAGAATTTCAATTCTTATCTGAGAAATGTACCAAAGGGACTGAGAAAAACGGGACATTATTGTCTCTAATGGCCCGCCATACCTTACTGCCTTCTCCTCACTTCCGGGTTGGCGTGTCGCTTTAAGCGTTAATAGGCTCGTCTTGCAGGCTGTATGGCGCTTCCTGACTGGATTGTAACTGTCGCCACTGCATCCTTGTTATTTGTCATATATTTATGTGTTCGTCACAGAGTCACAGGTTCGGCACTTTGGAGGAATTCGGTGTCCAAACTCATGGCTCGCTCAGAGAAGCCCTTTTTCCGAATTGCGTGAGTCTGGTATTTTAGCCTACCTTTCATGATAAAACATCTCTCGTGTTTATCGTTTGCACAACATAGCCTATAGACGAAAGAGAGTCAGCTCTACTGTGTTCACACATGTTACGCTTCTGAATTAAAACAGTCCACCACTATAGCTTTATTTCAGCCAGGCACGACTATGGTGACCAGTTTTAGCTAGCTTAACTTGTTAGATTTGAAGATGAATATTACCCAGATATGGACTACATGGAGCTCGGGTAGCTGTACTAACTGTTGGAGTCCTCCACATACTGTTTCTCAGGTACACACTGTACACCAGGACCAGACTTGGATACATGTACTACAAGAGGCAAATGAAAAAGGCCCGGGAACATTACCCTTTTGGACATTCCACATCTCAGCCCATGGATTTCAACGGTATGCTGTTTACCTTATACTGCTCACATGTGTCTTTATTATTTGGGGTTGTTGTATAGAGTAAACCATATGTTACTGAAGGACTCTATGGGTTTGGTACAACAATGCATGGCTTTATATGCTGGGCTGAATGAGCAAAAGTGCAGTCCATTTAAGAAACACTTCAGTCAAAATGACTTCTGAAGGCTACTTAAATATACAGTTCTTAATGTTTTCTTATAATATTCTGAAGATTTATAAATATACACAGTTGTGCTCATAAGTTTACATACCCTGGCAGAATTTGTGATTTTTTTGGCCATTTTTCAGAGAATATGAATGATAAGAGAAAACATTTATTTTCACTCATGGTTAGTGGTTGGGTGAAGCAAAATGTTTATCAAACAACTGTGTTTACTCTTTTTACATCATAATGAAAACAGAAACTACCCAAGAAATCATAAATTCTCCCAGGGTATGTAAACTTATGAGCACAACTGTGTACAGACATATACATTTGAATCTTAATTTTCAATCTTTGTATCTATTGTATAATTTTAAGAAAGTAAGTAAGATTTATTTATAGAGCACCTCTCAAGAACAGAGGTCACAAGGTGCTTTACAACAATAACAATAACAAATAACATTAAAAGGCAAAACAGCGATTGCAAGCACTTACAAAAACATGACATAAAAACAGGCAGATTAAACAAAGTCTAAACAGATAGGTCTTCAACTGCCTTTTGAACCTGTCAGCAGTGTCCACAGTTCTCAGTTCCAGAGGGAGACTGTTCCAGAGTTTAGGACCAACAACCTGGAAAGCAGAGTCCCCCTTAGTTTTTAGTCTGGTACGAGGCACAACCAATAAATCCTGATCAGAGGACCTCAGAGTCCTGCTGGAGTTATAAGGCTTCAGCAGCTCCCTGATACATTTTAACCACCGGCCAGTCCTATTTTAATGCACTTATAGTCAATCCCCTACACCTCCTTGTATTTGTATTATTTTATTTGATCTTTTAATTGTTTTTATATCCAAATAAAAAAAAAATCCTATCTGATGACTTTTGATACTCTTGATGCATTGTTGTTTGTTTTTTAAATGTCACTGTAAATGACTCAATATCATTGTAAATGAGGGTTGCCCCTCAAAGATCTCTCGAGTATAAATACAGGTTGATTGATATGTATGTATAAAAAAGTCTGATTCTTATTTCAAACTCTTTTTTTATGTCCACAGGTTTGAAAATAATTCCCATCCCTGTGCTGTCTGACAACTACAGCTACCTTATAATTGACACAGCCTCCAGTGTTGCTGTTGTTGTAGACCCTGCAGACCCACAAAAAGTCCAGGTATATTCCTCTACTGGGTGTTGTGTGTATAATGTCTAGATATATCTGTAAAAGCTGTTTTTGTTTTTAAGGGTTGCTCAGTTACAGTTTTAAGTTACTTGTTCAGGGTTACCTGCAGCAAAGTGTTGTCAAACTGTGACAAAACAGATCTCTGCTAGGTTCCCAACTACACATTTTGCTGGTAAACAAAGTTATGGGAGTTTTCACAGGGATTTGTTGACTTTCAATCTCAGAAACAGTACATTTGAACTGCTAAGTAATTTGTTTTCAGGAAAGATCTGCTTTATACATCCCAACAGAGCTGATAGAACTCCAGTGTAACAGTACACTGAAGACAAAGTGTGACTGTGGGCACTTCAAAGTTCCCACATTAAAGTCCCAAAATGTTTCCCCAGTTGCCACTGCAAGCTGATCCAGTTTTCTGCATTTTTATAGCTAATAACTGTGAGAAAATGTTCTCTGTGATGAAGATTAATCAAACTGCACAATTCTTTGTCTTACTGATGCAGACCTTCTCTGCACCCTCAGTTTTAACAGCTCATGATTACTTTTTGCAGGCTGTCCTTGAGGATGAGAGAGTGACGTTAGAAGCAATACTCTGCACACACAAGCATTGGTAAGTTTGTAACCGTATTATTTTTATTTGTCATTTTCTGGTGCATACACAATATTTATAAGCCAATGCATTCCTCTACCTTTTTAGGGATCACAGTGGGGGAAACAAAGGCTTGAGGAGGCTTTACAACTCATGTAAAGTCTATGGAAATGCTGCTGATAACATTCCTGGCCTCACACAGTAGGTTCCTTTTTTGAATTGGTTCAGATTCTTCTGTTGTGCTTCTTCTGTCGGATCTCTAAACATCTGGTTTCACAGAAAAGACTCATAGTACCTGCTGATTTTGTTTGGAGATTACTTTAGTCCTCAACCTTGCTTCATTTGACCTCTGTCACACACACATACACACTAAAGCCTGAAATCATTGCTGTATGATACACAGCAACATCTATCAGCTGTAAATTAACATAATGCCCACGGAAATGCTGTGAAAAAGTTAACAGAGCGACCTGACTATCAGAGAGACCACGCTGCCCTAAAGCGTTTCGGGGAGAACTGCTGCACGTCACGGACACATGGACGCACAAGAATGCAGTGCTCATGTCCACGTCGGCCCCTGCTGCGTAGGGTCAACACAGAAGTATAAACCGGCCTTAACACACCAACTCTCTCTTTCTGTTTCACTCTGATGATGAAAAAAGTCACCATAGCAGACACATTCAGGCAGAGTGTGTCGTAACACAACACCTACAGAAAATTAGAAAGCCACCCCGTCTATTGGCAACTGTAAAGCCTTCATTTCTTGCTTTGCTATTTAAATTCTGAGAGAAATCTTTCAATATCCACAATTACTCTTCTATTCATCTTAAATGGCATCATTTCCATTGGATCTAATATCCTGGGGGAGTATATTCATCTTGATCAAACGTATTCTATCCATCCATGGCAGCAGGAGCATCTGTTAAGATCATAGAAGGTCTATAACATGAGACATTGCACCTCAGTCAATACATTAAAAGGAGGAATGCTACAGCGGACGTCTCTCTGTCTTATCACCGCCAGCATGTGTTGAACGCTCTTTGATGGGAGGCACAGAAAGTGAGGGGAGATGGCAAATATACTTTGGTAGCCATTCATATAACTGGGTGACCTGCTCAGGTATGGACTATATATGGGAAACACTGGGATTGTTGCCCAAGGTCAGCATCCAAACCCCTGGAGTACGTTTTTCTTAATGATGTTGACAGATCAAATGAACCAGATGAATTAATTGCCCCAGTGTAATCACTTTTAAAAATTAGTTTATTTTTGTATTGATACTAGTATAGCATATTTATCTAATCTGGTTTTGTTCAACATGCTAATCTTACATTCCTGTTTATTATTTTTATCTTTTTCTGTTTCCCCAGTCCTCTTTCCCATAAGGACACAGTAACAGTTGGCTGCATGCACTTTAGGGCCCTTTTCACTCCTGGGCACACAGTGGGCCACATGATCTACCTCCTAGATGGCCCGGCAGCTGGCGCACCTCCCAGCCTCTTTTCTGGTGACCTGATTTTCCTCTCAGGATGTGGTGAGTAAAAATGAATGGAATCGGTCAAAATGATCTTATTATGCTGATAATAATAATAATAAAGTTTATTTATATAGCACCTTTCTAGAACAGGTGTCACAAACTGCTTCACAGTAACATAATACAAAGCAACAAGGAAGACATAGCAAGAATTACATCGAAGAAAAAAAATACATAAACACCACAGACATAAAAATGGATAGGTCAATCAAATGCTTGTCTAAGTAAATGGGTTTTCAACCGCTTTTTAAAAATGCAACCGCAGTGTCCACAGCTCTCAGTTCTGGAGGAAGACTGTTCCACAGTTGTGGAGCAACAACCTCGAAAGCACAGCCCCCCTTAGTTTTTAATCTGGTGCGAGGGACAGCCAGCAAACTCGACCTCAGAGTCCTGCTGGAGTAATATGGCTTCAGCAGTTCTCCGATATATGCTGGAGCCTGACCATGTATTGCTTTCTACACAATTATTATATATGTAAAGGCTTCGCGTCAGGATCTTGTCCACCCTGTTGGGATTCTATTTCCCATAACTACCCGCTAACCATACATTATCCCTATTATTACCCGGCTACTAACTTCAAATACAAACACAGTGTCAAAAAACCTTGATTATAGATCATTTTATTTATTTAAATTGATTTATAAATACCGTTTTTGAAAAATTGTCCCAGTGATTAGTCTTAGCCTTTGTACATTGGGGGCACTTAAAATGCTAGGACACCGGCGCCCCGCAAGATTTTATTTCTAATTATTTTTTGAGTCATTGGGTGTTTGAAATATGACAATTGTACTGAACATGAAAAATATTTCAAAAATGTAAAGCATCAATGTAAAGACTTGCCTAGTAGGTTAGCTTTCAGATAGCCTTTTTCGGAGTTATTTATTTTGAATCAAACGAGTTCTGTCTCTTCTCAGGAAGGATGTTCGAAGGAAATCCCTCAACTATGCTGTCATCTCTGGACCTAGTCGCCGCCTTAAGCGATGACACTCTATTATGGCCTGGTAGGACAATCTAAGTTGTTGAGTTTCAACAATTTCTTACAAAACTGTTGAACTTCCATTGTTTTTGTACTTTTAAGGGATTTTGTGTGTGAAGGCATGCAGTTTTGTTTTCCCTTGCTATGCCTTAGGTCATGAGTACGCAGAAGACAACCTGCTGTTTGCTGCTGAGGTCGAGCCATGCAACACTGCCAGGGAAAGCAAATATCACTTGGTGCAGCAGCAGAGAAGCCAGAAGCTGTGCACGGTGAGATTGGTATATTGCATTTGTGATGCCTCTCATGCACGCTTCAGTCATGACTTCCAGCAACTGGAAATAAGGGCTTGATACCTGCCTGCAGTGTACATGTTGTCAGTGCCTTCTGTAGCCTCTTAGAGTCAGCTCATCTCTAATACAGTGTCCATCTGAATGAACGTTCTCTGTTTATTTAAGTGCCTAATTAATAGCTTTATCTGCCATCTGTACAGAGTGGTAGTTTAGCTAGTTTTCAAATTTGTTTTCCCTGAAATGTCATACCTAAAAATGACTAAATGATCAAACCGGTTATCTGCATTGTGTGTGTCTCTACATCAAGCATTGTTTTGATATATATATATATATGTATATTTAGCATTGTATTCTGTATATCAGTGTATAGAGTAATGTTTTGGGTAGTGCACTCCCATGTTCGGTTACGGGCGGAGTGTTATTATTTCCCACAGTGCAGTGAATGCATCATGGTTAATCAGTGTTCACACAGCAGAAGTTGTCTGTGGGCTCTTCCTTCACCCACATCCTGAAAGTATATTTAATTGAGTCATCACAGTGTCAGACTAATGACTCTGTTTTGAGCTGGTAGGTTCTGAGTTTTCTTCAGTGTTGTTGTCGCTTGTTTCAGCTGTGTTTACATTCTGTTCCAAACAAAGCCCGCCTTCCTCCGAACCTGTGACAAGATTGGCTGTTCAATGCCATCTTCTTCTTCTGTTCAATGTTGAGTGACAACTAGCATTTAAGGCACATTAGCGCCCAAACCGGTGGTTCGGGGGTGTAATTACAGGTTTAAATATATCACATTTTTATTGAACATTTGTAGCAGTGTCTTTTGCATGTCCTTTGTGTTTTCCACTTATCCATTGGTCTGTAAGGGATTGAGTGAATCTGTTGTTTTATCGCTTTGGAAACTTCTACATTACAATGAGAGAAAGGGAAGTAGATAACTTGAGGCAGCCAGATTGACAAACATTTCTGGGATGCCTGCTTTTTTGACATGCTCTTCATTTTCAGTGTCCCTCCACTATCGGAGAAGAGAAGCAGTACAATCCTTTTCTGCGCAGCCACTCTGCAGAGCTTCACCTGGCCTTGGGCGTACAGCAGTTCCATGATGAAGACTGGACCCAGTTCCGGGCTCGGGTGCTTGAGGAGCTGCGAAAACAAAAGGACATGTATAACAGGAAATACTAGAATACTTGGTTTAAGGGAACAGCGGACTGAAGCCAAATGTACCGGGCAGTGGTACTAAAGCAGGGACTATAGGTTGTAAAATGATGCCAAACTTGGTTCAAGCAGTCAGTTTGTAAACTTAAAAGGACATTAAAGGTACAGTGTGTAAAAATGGGAATATTGAGCAATATCTAGCAGTCAGATTCTATCTGACAAACTTTTAACATCATATCAGTTCTATAAATTCAAATTCTTCTGTGCACAACAACAACCACTCTCGTCTTCGCTGGCTTCCAACTGGTGAAATGCTAATGGCGCATAGCTTGTCCGCTTTGTGCCACAGTAGAAACATGGCGGTGCAAGATAACAGCCTGTTGAAGGGGACGTACTCCAAAGTAGGCATAAAAGGCTTATTCTAAGTGAACGCAAATCAAATGATTTTTATAATCACTAATAATTATAAATATTTTATTCCATTTATGCTGTCTGTCTTCTGTTTAACACAGCTAGACTCTACACACTGTACCTTTTAAGTATTTTTTGTTGCTTTTAAACAACTTTATTAGAGACATCAAGGTACATTATTACAACTTCATAATTACAAAATACTTATAATTGTGACATTTCCATTTGAAGTATTTTGCTTAGTAAGCCTTCATTGCATCTTTGATTTGATCACGACTTTCCGTGAACACTGTGGTGAGTAAGTGTATGGCCAGTGAACTAAGAGTGGGGGGCAATCTGTCCCTTCTATGCACAATCTCACGCAGCAAAAGCTTTAGTTTTTTTTCCATAGCAGAAATGTTGTTCTATTTAACTGTACTTGGTTGGTACTTGCACATTTTTTTTAATTGTAAATGAGTTCTGTTAACTATATGTGGGGTTTCTTAGCTGAGCTGTTAAAGCAAAATTGCCATTGGGGCCACTAGGGAAGGACAGATATCGTTTGGAATTTTGACTCAAACTTCCTAATTTAAAGGATACAAGACAACAATAATTTTATGTTATAAGTTGGTACAGCCAATCTGATACTTGAGCCTTGCACATGACATGGGTTAACATGTTAAGTACTGTGTTGTTATTGCACCTCTTGAGTAATTCGCAGCACATGACTGTGTATAAAAGCCTGGCATAGAGGTCTTGGATATTCTAGACTGTATTTGGTATGCTGCTTGCACAATTATGGTGCTGCTGGAAAAATAATATGACTCTACTATATACTCTATGAAAATTGTGATATTATTAATTGAATATTTTATTAATATGAATGTTTCATTTTTGGAAATGTCTCTACATTAATGGTCTCATTGATTAAACAAATCCTAAACACCATTCTGTTGGTTATTTGGCTTGAGAGTTGTTGCATTCATAGAGAATGCACAAGCCATCATGTGAGTTTTTGTTTGCTAGATCTGTGGGATTAATGGTACTTAGTTTTGAAATTTTAAAGCCACTCTGAGGAACTTTGGTTTTGTGTCAACTTTGAAGCCTCTCTCTGGGCAAATATGTAAAGCTTCTCGTACAATGTTTTTTTTTTTTAGAAAAAAAATGTCAACCTGATTTCTTTTTATAGTCAAATGTGTCCTTAATTGTGAATCTTTGCTGTTAATTTTTTAAAGAGGCAGTTTCCTCATCCTGCAACGGTTTGGTCTGACGCCTGCCTACTCGCAGCTCTTACAGGCCTCAAAAGTTGCAACCTTGTGGCACTGTTAGCTCAAATGGTAGACTAGGTACTCGATGTACAGAGACATTATGTAATGCTCGGCGCACTGGTTGTAGGAATGATTCCCAGTACAGGTGGGGTTGTCATCCCCCATTGTTTCCTCTCATTTCCTGTGTCCCTCTCAAGGTACCTCTCATATCAAACAAAGGATAAAAAGCCCCAAATCTGAAGTAAATAAATCAATTCAAAAAAAAAAAAGTTAAAAATTTGGATCTTGTTGCTGACGGTGGTGGCAGCAATATTAAATTTAATATATTTTACCACAAATTAAAAAATCCTCTCAGGAGCTTTAAAGTGACATTCCCAGTATGAGCTTGGAATTGTTTGTTTTGCTATTTAACCTCTTTTTGTTTTTTGAGATTTTTTTACAATTAGTTTAAATGGACTGTGGATAGAGGAGGAAACTGGGATAGAGCGGGGAATTGACATGCAGGAAAGGGGCTGCTGGCTGGAATAGAACCTGCTTTATGGGTGCACGACTTAACCATTAGGCCAAGCACAGCTTGATTTTTTTTAAATAGACAAAGTATTGTTTATTAACAGTAATTTTTCAAGTTGTATTGGATGCACTACGTAAAGCTGAATGAAAGCTGAACAGTAGGATCACTACAGAGATAACGTAATGTGTTATTTTGAATCAAGCAAGCTGTATGCAAGCAAATTTACGTTTTTGTTGTTTTACTCTATTGTAGAGTTTGTAGTATTCAAAAGGAAGATTATGACTGTCGGGAGCTTTTATATTTTTTTCTGTGAGTTACTTTGTGACATTGGCTTTAACACTTGGTTTCAATTTTCAGAAGGAATATTTTTGTAGCTGATTATAAAAATATAAAGTAAAACATTTTTGTTGTTTGAAACACTTTGGGTGATATATTAAGCTGTGACTGTACAGTCCTGAGAAATGATTGCAGTATAATAAACAGTCTTCTTACCATGCTACTTTAAATTTCTGTGTTGTGCTGTTTGAATATTTCAGTGAGGAAATGTTATTGAGCATGTGTTTAGGGGGAGTAACCTACATTGCAAGACATTAACCTGAAAAATTGTGAGGAGATATATACAAAATTCCATTTGCAACATTAATCCCAGAGAAGGGTTTATACTTAGTACCCTGTCCTGGGGTGATTGTTGACCAAAAACTTTGTATGTGTTTGATGCAGATCCTCTTCTTATTTGCATATGTTTGAGTTATGAATACCATCCAGTGGGAGACTGTTTAACTTAAGGTTAAGTTTTAATGAGGAAATATAAAAGGAATCCCTAAAGCTCTGTATATATGTTTACAATTGACAGCTAGGTTATTTTTCCCAATGCTTTAATTTTCCTCTGCCTGGGTGCATAACCTACTTCATGTACCAAAAGATACTCTGTGAAAAAAGTGTTTTCTTTATAAATCACTGGGACACCTCTAAGAGTAGAATCAGGGATGTATAACAAGAGATACAAAATAAAAAAAAGAGGATGTGGTTTTAACCTTCAACATTATAATGGATGTATGTTGTACAAAAGTATAAACCTAGATGATCTGAACCCTGTCAGGCACAGGATTCAGTAAGTTCATGAACTAATGTAGATATAAAAACTGTGCTTACTTGCAGAGAAGGGTCTAAATGTATGGGCAGAGATTTGTGTCAGCAGAAACTTGATTGGAATTGCTCAATTTGAGTATTTAAATTGGAAATTTAAAATTGGATTGTGTAATTTCAATTTGTATTCAAAAAAGATCTAAACAGTAATTTATAATTGAAATTATTAGTTCAAAACTGAATTTCTTGAAACTGAATGTTATATTTGAAATTGAATCCATTTAACACTGTAAATTCCAATTTCACTAAAATTTTCATGATTTAGTTTCAGTTTTTCAAATTCTATTTCAGTTTTCAGATACAACAAGTTGACAGTGAAGAGCAATCAGGTGCAGACTGGATTACTCATTCTCTGCAGTGTTTTTTGTTTTGGCTCATCAGTTATATATTGAGTATATAATAAGTAACTTTTCTTTCATTTAGTTTTATCTTCCGTTTCCCTAAACTGTTACCTGGTCCTGATCGAGGTCCAAGGTCCTGATCCAAAACCACTTTACAACTTGTTGATCTGGACTAGATTATTTATCAGAGGCTACAGTCTCTTTAGAGCAAAGTTTCAGATTTGTTGAACCTTTATTCTATTTGTGGAAAATGCAAAAAGGATGATTTGCTTTTTTTTTTAAAGGCTATAGTCTCTTTTTAACACTGTTTCAGATTTGTGAAACTTTTGTTCTTTAATTGATGAAAAATATATATATATGAAAGAGCAGTATCATTACCTTTTACACCTCTAGACCTCATTGGACCAGGTCCTGAACCAAAACAACCAACACTGCTATAGCAAGACTTATCAGATGTGAATCAAATTATCAATGGGGATCAATATAAAATCCAGGCTGGATTATGGATGTGTTGTGCTGTCGTACAATGCTTTTTTGCAACCGTGATTAATCCATTGTTTGTATCTGTTGTAAAGCAGATACGCAGTAGAACATCTGTATAATCTGCACCAAGTCTCTAAAGACACTTGTTAAGCTGGTCCAAAATGCTGCAGCTCAAGTACCGACTAGATCTAGGAAGAGAGAGCACATATCTCCTGTTTTAACTTCTTTAGAAGTTTAACCTGCCACAGGAGCTGCTAAAACAGTTCTACTCTGCAGTCATTGAGTCTGTCCTGTGCTCATCCCTCACTGTCTGGTTCGGTTCTGCTACCAAATCAGACATGAGGGGACTGCAACGGACAGTCAGGACTGCAGAGCGGATAATCGGCGCCCCCCTGCCCTCCCTCCAGGACCTGTACTCCTCCAGGATGAGGAAAAGGGCAGGGAAAATCCTCACAGACCCCTCTCACCCAGGTCACCACCTCTTTGACCTGCTGCCCTCCAGCCGGCGCTTCAGAGTACCAGAACATCCCGGCACCGGAGCAGCTTCTTCCCTCAGGCCGTATCCCTCATGAACAATCCCACTGTAAAACACTAAAGACTCCTGTGATACATCACATACATGTGCAATCCTTGATTTCCAGTGCAATATCTCAACAACCATGTGCAATATTCTAATTTATTCTTTAACATATTTCATTATTATATTCATCCACTAAAATTTGCACTCTGGCTTAGGTTAATTCATTTATGTATGTCTTAAAAGTACTTCTATACCTTTCTTTGTACAGATAGTATTTTTATTTTCATTTTTATTTAGAATTTTTAATGTTAGTTTTTAGGTTTCTATATTTGAAGAGTTCATTTGCAAAAACAGGTAACTCACTTTTAAAAAATTTAAAAAATGTTTCAAAAACATATTTTTTCTATTACTAGCTTTAGGTATTATCAATCAATTGAAGTTGGGTGGCTTTTACTAAGTCAAAGTGACATTACTAATTAGCTGTATCTTAAAAATGTAACTTTATTACAAAATTATATTAAAAGGAAATGTGTTTTTTTTTGGAGATATCTGTTTTTGCAAATTAACTCTTCATTTATTGTACTTACTGTCTTGTTGTGTCCTTACTGTCTTGTTGTCTCCTTACTGTCTTGTTGTTAAGCACCAGTGTTCGATTCACCACGTCAAATTCCTTGTGTGTGCAAGCTCACTTGGCAATAAAGATTTCTTGATTCTTGATTCAATTAAACTTTTCAATTAAATTTGCTTTATTGGCATGAACAAAGACATGTTGTTGCCAAAGCATTATTCTTGATTCTTCTTTACAGTACCTTCCCATAAAAGTTGAGTACCCAACCCAATACTGTAGAGGGCAGCACTACACCTACCAGCACGGAACGCCATTGGAAGAAGAGTTCTTCTACGTCACAACCAGGAAGTGAATGCCCATCGATCGCGGAAACGTCAACAAACAGTGGCAGGTTCTCTTTCGGCAAGTCTCATCTGTAAAAGGAATCACAGCTTCTCTATCAACATGTTGAAGGCAGTTATTTTGATCGGAGGCCCACAGAAAGGTGAGAAACAACTCCCACATGTATCGTGGTTTCCAGTGTTAGCTGTGCGTCGTTAAAGTGAAGTCTGCTAACAGGTCCAAAACCCTTTAAGTCCAGTTCAACCCTTTATATCACTGACGTGGCACAACGAAGCCCACCCAACCTGTTTTAATCTTTTAGCGTTCTTTGTGACTAACATGCACCAATATCTAACAACAGAAAGGAGGGTAAAAAACATTCATGTAAGTTTGTAAACTAAGTAGGAACATCGCAAATTGTCCCCATATCTGGATTGCTAGTTAATAATGCTATTTATTACACTGCATTCATGGAATTACCTTCATTTGATGCATAAAAAAGGCAACATAGTATTAGCAATTGTAGAAAAGGGGTGCGTGTTCACGTTTGATACACACTAAAACACCAGGAAATCTGACTTGCAGTGTACAGTCATGGCCAAAAGTTTTGAGAATGACACAACTATTAATTTTCACAAAGTCTGCTGTTTCAGTTTTTATAATGGCAATTTGCATATACTCCAGAATGTTATGAGGAGTGATCAGCTCCACTGCAAATAATTGCAAAGTCCCTCTTTACCTTGAAAATGAACTTTTTCACCAAAAACACATTTCCACTGCATTTCAGCCCTGCCACAAAAGGACCAGCTAACATAATTTCAATGACACACAGGTGTCACACACATTAACACAGGTGTGGGTGTTGATGAGGACAAGGCTGGCGATCAATCTGTCATGATTGAGTGACTGGACACTTTAAAAGGAAGATGGTGCATGACACCATTGTTCCTCATCTGTTAGCCATGGTTACCTGCAAGGAAACATGTGCAGCCATCATTGCATTGCACAAAAAGGGCCTAACAGGGAAGTTTATAGCAGCGAGTAAGATTGCACCTCAGTCAACCGTCTATCCAATTATCAAGAACTTCAAGGAGAGAGGTTCAATTGTTGCCAAACAGGCTCCAGGGCGCCCAAGAAAGTCCAGTAAGTGCCAGGACCGTCTCCTGAAGGTGTTACAGCTGCGGGATCGGGCCACCACCAGTGCAGAGCTTGCTCAGGAATGGCAGCAGGCAGGTGTGAGTGCATCTGCACGCACAGTGAGACGAAGACTTTTGGAGGAAGGCCTGGTGTCAAGGAGGGCAGCAAAGAAGCCACTTCTCTCCAGTAAAAACATCAGGAACAGACTGATATTCTGCAGAAGGTACAGGGACTGGACTGCTGAGGACTGGGGTAAAGTCATTTTCTCTGATGAATCCCCTTTCCGATTGTTTGGGGCATCTGGAGGAAGGCTTGTTCGGAGAAGACGAGGTGAGCGCTACCATCAGTCCTGTCTCTTGCCAACAGTGAAGCATCCTGAGACCATTCATGTGTGGGGTTGCTTTTCGGTCAAGGGAGTGGGCTCTCTCACAATCTTGCCTAAAAACACAGCCATGAATAAAGAATGGTACCAGAACGTCCTCCGAGAGCAACTTCTCCCAACCATCCAAGGGCAGTTTGGTGATGAAGAATGCCTTTTCCAGCATGATGGAGCACCTTGCCATAAAGCAAAAGTCAGAACAAAATGGCTCGGGGAACAAAACATTAAGATTTTGGGCCCTTGGCCAGGAAACTCCCCAGATCTTAATCCCATTGAGAACTTGTGGTCAATCCTCAAGAGGCGGGTGGACAATCAAAAACCCACAAATTCTGACAAACTCCAAGCATTGATTATGCAAGAATGGACTGCCATCAGTCAGGATTTGGTCCAGAAGTTGATTGACAGCATGCCAGGGAGAATTGCAGAGGTCTTGAAAAAGAAGGGTCAACACTGCAAATATTGACTTATTGCATGAATTCTGTGTAATTCTCAATAAAAGCTTTTGATACTTATGAAATGCTTCTAATTGTATTTCATTATACCATAGAAACATCTGACAAAAACACCTAAAAACCCTGAAGCAGCAGACTTTGTGAAAATGTAATATTTGTGTCATTCTCAAAACTTTTGGCCATGACTGTACTTTGGCATAACATTGTTTACTTTTATTTCTGTGCAGGCACAAGGTTCAGACCCCTGTCATTTGAGGTCCCCAAACCCTTGTTTCCAGTAGCTGGTGTGCCCATGCTGCAGCATCATATTGAAGCATGTGTCAAGGTGAGACTGCTATAGGTAGTGTACAAAGTAGAGGAAATGTTAAAAGCCTGTTTCTTTAGAAAATGAAATAGAAGTTTTATATTTAAGTCACTACTTGGGAATAGTTTTTGTGTCAAACTGTGCTGTTATTGTAAAAGTAAATTATTATATTGCTTTTGTTGTTGTCCTACTTGATATCCTACTTCTCTTCACCTCACTTCTGTAATATATTTAGGGAAATAATTAATGTTTTGTTTAACAAGGTACCAAATATGAAGGAGATTTTGCTCATTGGCTTCTATCAGCCGAATGAAGAGCTGACAAGATTCCTGATGAATGCGCAGCAGGAATTCAAGATTTCCATCAGGTAAAAATTACACTTCAAAACCAAGCAAACTTATGGTGGCTGGGAAGTGCAATGCAGATGTACAAAGAATGAAACAGTTTTACAAAGTTGGAGACAAATTTGCATTTTGGAAAATATTTTTACATTTTATAAAACAGAATTACATTAGCAAAACACTTTTTACCACACCCAAAACTAATTTACATGTTATAAAACACATTTACAAAACACATTGACAAACAGGGGATTGTGACGGAAAAGGAATATACCAATGATTTTCAAAATAAAAGATGTCTGCAATATGAAAATGCAACAACCAGGGAATTAATGTGAAATTAACAACCCTGTTTCCACTTGAATATTTTGATTCAGACCTTAGACTGTATAAATAATGGATTGTCTCCAACTTTGTAAAAGTTTTTCATTCTTTGTAATTTTGCATTGCACTTCCAAGCCACTGTACAAAATACATTGCTCTTAGCTACTTCATTAAACTAGTGGAGATACATCAAGTTACTTCCTTAACTCAACATTCATAGCAGTGATTTGCACATTTTCTATGGAGTGGGAGTTTTGGGAGAACAGTATGAAAATGTACTACTTTGGAAGATTCATAAATATATGTTTACAGTAGAGCTTCTCATGTTTCATAAAGATATAAATAAAAAATATCTTGGTAATCTTAATTGTGATAGTTATGAAAGCCTTTCTATGTTGGATACATAATATTAATTATTTAAGTTAATATTGTACGTAAAAGTCATAGTATGTTTTTGTGATGCGGTACCGCTTCTCAATGACTGTATGTTTACTCTTTTTTTCCACAGGTATTTGCAGGAGTTCGCAGCCCTGGGCACTGGTGGGGGCATCTATCACTTCAGAGATCAGATTGTTTCTGGCAGTCCAGAGGCTTTCTTTGTTCTGAATGCTGATGTTTGCTCGGCATTTCCTCTCAAAGAGATGCTCAGCTTCCAGAAGGAACACGGAGAACCAAACAGTTTTGTCATTCTTGGGACAACTGTGAGTTTGAATTGCTGATGGTTGCTACTGTCTTTGGAGAACTCAGAAAATATAGTCAAAACCCTTATTTTTTTATGTCTTGTTTTTATCAGTAAGCTTACTGGATATGCTCAAATACAACATTTTGTTTATTTGTTTTCACTTACTACTACGGCTAAATGTATCCTAAAATGTATTGTCTGTGTTTCTCTTATTAGTCAAACAGAAGGCAGTCCATGAATTACGGCTGTATTGTCGAAAACGAGGAAACCAATGAGGTATCTATCTAACCCCTTTTGTCTCATCTCCCTAATATTATATTTCTGTTCATTTAACATTTTCTGACTATTACCGATCTCCTCTTTTTTTGCTCAGGTCTTGCATTATGTTGAAAAGCCAAGCACATTCGTGAGTGACATCATAAACTGCGGTATATACCTTTTTAACCCAGAAATCTTCCAGCACATCGGCACCATCTTTCAAAAGAACCAACAAGACATGCTGCTGTAAGTTGAAACCCTCCCACATGGGGAATCTGTTTTGATTGCATGTTATCTTTTCCATCTTGTCCATTTTTTTGTTCTCTTCATTTGTCTGTTTTCCCTTCCCTTATTCTTTCTGCCATGATTTCTTTTTCCTTTCACAAACATCAGATATCCATATGACGGGTAAGTGGACAGGCTGCATGGTGTAGTTTTAGAGCATATAGTTTATGTTGTGAGCTGTAGAGAGATCAGAGGGGTATACTATGAAGCAGGATTTGCGGTTATTGAGGGAACTTCAGGGTTAACTCTGGATTTTCAGGACTACAACGGGGGTTCACTCCTTACCTGGGTAGATCACCATTGTTACTCATGCTGAACTCCTAACCTATGCTCAGGATCAGATATCAGTTTGTGGAAAACTCCGCCCACTGACCAATCAGCTTGTTTGATCACACATCTCTCTGAGCTGATCGCGAGGGGAGAGAGACGGGCAGGACACTTTCTCTACCTGTATGATTTTACATATAAAATACTGATGACAGTTATTGATTATCTTTCCTGACATCATACTTAAACAGAGTCTAAAACAGGTCAGTCAGGTGAAGTTGTACATTTAATAGCCTACATTTAATATAAAACTCTGCATGCTTATCACTTTGAATTATATTCTCATTCCTATTAGTCCTATAACCACAGCGCTCAGTTTGATATCGCCAGGGCTGCAGCTGAAATATTACATCTATAACTGTCATTCATGACACAAGATTAAATCAGAGAGAGAGATCACTGTCAGGGAATAAAACAGAGTTATTATAGTCAGATCTATCTGCACTAAATGATGAGAAATAAGACGTCATTAGTTTATTTAATCTCAGGGTTTTTGTCTTGTATCTCAGTTCTTCCTTTGTGTTTGAAACAGAGCTATGTTGATGTTTGTCTGGATTATGTGTTTAAATTCATATTTCTCTAATATCAGTGCTCTCAGTTTGAATTATATATCGATTTGCTGACTGCAGACAGTCCGTGTCTGTGATTGGTCATATGTTGCTGACTCCGCCCCGTTCATGTGAACACGCTCAGGGTAACTCTAGATTGACTTATTATAATGATAACCAGCCTCTTGTGACAGTTTAGCGCAATCTCCTTTGTTAGGTTCAGTGAAGCCGGATCAGGAGAAGATATTCGGGATATGTTGAACTTGCTTTGTAGTATACCCCTCATGTATGTTAAGCCTGAGATTACAGAGGTTGCTTTGTGACTGTTGCTTGCACCTCTTTCTCTGAAATGATCTCACCCATTTTGCAAGTGGAGCTGCTAAAAAGAAAGCTGTTTCGATATATACTCTTGGATTAAAAGACGAAAAGATGTTTGTCATATTTTTGATGTACATAACATGATACAGCCAGCAAGTCTGCGTAAATAATGGAAATAGTGTGACATACCCAGCTTGACTCTGTCCAAAGGTAACAAAAATCAATCTACCAAAACCTTGAAGCACTTTGACCAGGCAGAAGACTCAATATGTTTCGTCCAGGAAACTGCCAAACACTGGCTTTCTGATGGTAAAGGAAGGCACCGACATTTTTGTCCAGTGTACACTTACACTGACAGTAGTGTTTGGGTCAAACACTAATTACTCATACAACCCTACTTCAAAAAATAAAATTCAAAAAGAGTGGATGGTGTGTTCAAAGATTTTTTGCCCATGAGACTTTTACAAATATTGACAAAAATTCCAATATCTTGTATTTTTAATTTAAATCAGTATTGATATTTTTCATTACAGTACAATCAGCAGTACACCACCTTAAATTGTGTGGTACCTCTATAATAGACATTTGTGAAGATGATAATAATTTTTAATCTTACTTCACCAGACAATTCATTTATACAAATAATAATACTGTAAAAATATATTTCCAAAATGTTGAGCACCTCAAAGTTGTTCTACAATTTGAAAACTTTGCTCTTAAAGTTTAAAGCAAAGTTACCTTTCTTTAAGTTCTAAATTACTTGTATGTATAACAACCTCAGATATTACTCTCTCCAAGTAAAAAACTCTGTGTGGTTCATCATTGTATCCAAGTACAGAAAAATCCATCTGTTTTGAGGTGTGCTCTGTGGAGTTGTCAAACACGGCATGCTGCTTTTTGCAAGTCACTATTTCTGTTGTATATGTTGTCCCTGTTCTTTCTTTGTAGTGTATTTAAGAAGACTACTTTGAGCAGACTTTGTTACTTGTGTGCTTTGTGATATTCACTGTGGTGCAGTAAACCTAACATGTAAGGCAAACCACATGTGCTTAGTTTGTCTGATGTAAGTTGCATGTAAACTGAGCAGGGCACTGATGGAGCCAAACGGATGAAATGTACAGTACTGAGTAAAGTATAGGGCAATGAAAAATCTCATGTAAAAGTAGTTGGCATTTTGAAAATATTTTACCGTTTTCGTGAACACAGTTGATACTGTAAAAACATTCATTAAAAGCAAAGATGAGGCGTAGCTGCTTTACTCATTTCAAGCTTTTAATGCTGTGTTTTTGATTTTTACATCTGTAAATTAGGTGTTTTGTGGTCTGTTATTTAGGTAAATGTGGCTTACAGTAATAATATTTTTGACCTGAACACTGATGAATACACTTGCTTATATTGGATTTTTTTTGCAGGGGTCTCATGTACATGCACAATTTGGAAAAAGATGCTAAGAAATAGAGCTGGGCAATTTTTATCATGATAATTATTGTTATTGAATTATCGCCCAGCCTAAGAAACTAATATGTATAAATATCTATATATAAAATCTGTAGGCTGTGTAAAGTTAATATCCACTTAATCTCTCTTATGAGATAGTCTAAATGTGTAAAGAGGTCTGACACAGAGAGCTTTGCTAGTGTATTTAATATTAGCTCACCAGTCTTTATGCTTCCTTTGAAGGTGACAGTAAATGTTTGATGTAGTCCCAGCATTTTGTGTGAGCTGTGCACTGCAGAATTTGCTCACTACCAGGGTGCTTTTGTTTGCATGTCAATTTTCAAATGAACTTCTTGTGGTTTTGGAAACCAAACTTAATTACAGACAAGTTTACGCGGACCTCTGGTCCCAGGCAAACACACAGTCCATGGCCGGGGAAAAATATCAAACAACAAATAAATTGAAGCTATTGGTTTCTTTATAAAAGTGGCTTTCTCCTTTTTATCCGATTATTGACACAGATAAATAGCCTAGAAGCACTGTTAAAAGAATGGAGTCTGCCCCCCCCCCCCTTTTTTTTAAAGAACATGATTTTTTTTACAACATGAAAATGTTTTTGTATATTTATCAGTAAGTCAGAAAGAACTGTACAGTTGGTTAAAAAAAAAAAGAAAGTCGTGTGCAGGTTAGTTTGTGACTCCTGCTTACATAAATTAGTCTTCAGGCTATTTAAGGAGAAATTTAGCCTGCAGCATCTCATTATCTGCTTGGTCTTCAGGAAATGATTTTAGATCTACTTAAATCCGTAACTTCTAGTAAATTTTAGGGTTTGCAGTATTTATCTCTTTTAAAATTCTTTTAAAATCTTGACGTTTTCTTTGATTTTATTCTAACATAATTGTGCTTTCAATAACTGAAAGCTCTCACACTTTTCTTTTTTAATTAACTCACTTGTGTTTTTTTAAAATTATTTTTTAGTATTTTATCTTAGTTCATATCTCCGTGTTGCAAACTGATGAGTTCTTCTTTGCAGAGAGGAGCCGGCCAATGGATGGCATCGAGGAGAGGCCATCAGGCTAGAGCAGGACATTTTCACCGCCCTTGCAGGACATGGAAAGCTCTTCGTATATAAAACCCAGGGCTTCTGGAGCCAGATCAAATCTGCAGGGTGAGTGTCGGAAATGCTGTCAGGACAGGGAAAAAATGACCTGTAATGGAAATATTAAAAGTAAAAAAAAACAAGTGGACTTCTAACCTAGCTTGTGATATATTTAAAGATGTGCTGTCATTAGTTTAAAAGACAGATGAGCTAAACTTGTATTCATATTGAAGTAATATTCAAAGAGTAACTAACAAATATTGTACTATAAAACCTCAAGCCATATCTTACTGCCTCAACCCAGAAAAAATTGTTTGAGGATTTACATTTTAGCATTTATCATGCTCTAGCTTGATTCGTCATGGTCAAATGACTGTTTTTACTATATTTTCAGTCTCATGCCAAAAGGAATGTCCTTTCAATATTACAGGGGTATGAAATACAGCTGAAATATACAATTTTATGCCTTCAAAATATTCATTTTTTTGTCGTTTCTTTTCCAGTTCTGCCATTTATGCCAGTCGATTGTACCTCAACCAGTACCACATATCTCATCCTGAAAGACTGGCCGCAAATAAGGAGGGAGGGCCCAAAATAAGTGGTAAAATGAATGAATGAATCTGCTCTAGCACTGTTGCTAGAGCACCCATATCTTATATTGGCGACACATTAATTGAAACATCCTCTTCTTTTCCTAGGAAATGTCTATATTCACCCTACAGCCCAAATTGACCCCACTGCTATGGTAAGCAGTTTTACCAACACAGCAGTGTATATCTAAATCTCATGCACATGTGGCACGGGGAAAGTAAAATATAGGTGCTGATATACATTTTTTTCTGTTACAAGCTGGGTCCCAATGTCTCGATTGGCACTGGAGTAACTATTGGTGAAGGGGTCAGAGTGCGAGAATCCATCATACTTCATGGTGCAACTCTACAGGTGAGTCCTTATGAAACAACTTTCTATCACAGCTATTTGAAAGGGTTGTTTAAATGGTATATAGACTGTACTTATGTAGCACTATTCTAGTCTTTCCAACCACCCACAGCACATTAACACTGTTTATCACATTCACACCACGTTCAAAGCAGGGGATGAACATTTAAGGGAAGGGAAAAAAAATAGAATCTAATTATTATTATTATTATTGTTTTTTTTTTTTTTTTTTTTTTACAACAGGTTTGTTACTAATTTCCTATGCTAAGCAAATGTAATAATTATTGAAAAGTGAATAAAAGTAGGAAAATACATTCTAAAAGTTGATGTTTCTTTACATATTTTGAAGCATTGTCTGTGGGTTTGCAAAGGGGGTCCCCGTCCAGAAGCTAATGCTGTTTGGGGGGCCTTGGCATAGTAAAGTTTGGGAACCCCTGAATTAGCTGATTAGGGTGTGACATCGTTAGTTTAACATATCAAATCTATATGATATATGACTTTCACTTGTTGAATTGAATTACTGAAATAAATGAACCTTTTCATGATATTCTTATTTATTGAGGTGCCAATGTGTATAGCTTAGCTGCCTTGTGGGTACTCTGGTCAGGGACCAGACTGTTTTCGACTTTGTATAGTACACATGCAATTGATAAGTACCTTTATATTAACCCACTTCAATAAGCCAGCACTATCCCTTTAAGCCTCACAGTCACACCAGAAATAACATCTACTGTGATATTGAATAGCTTGTAAATAATTTTCATTACAGATGCTCTGTCATGTTGTTCTTCCTGTAGGATCACTGCTGTGTTTTGAACAGCATTGTTGGATGGGATAGCACCATTGGAAAGTGGGCTAGAGTTGAGGGAACCCCAAGTGACCCAAACCCCAATGATCCCTACGCAAAGATTGACAGCGAGACCCTCTTCAGGGAAGGGAAACTCACACCTTCAATTACTATCCTGGGTAAGCATGATCATTGTACCCGGTGCCATCCCAATGAAGAAATTCTATTCTATTCTATTCACAACTCTGGATCTGCTTCAGGTTGCTTGTTGAATATTAATTCTAAGCAATATCAAAATTTGCACTTTCACTCCAGCAGTATTTAGAGTTTTTTCGCAAAATTTAAAAGCCGGTGCAAGAAATGCTTCTATTTATTCAAATGTTGGCTGTTTAGAAAAGTGGGGCCATGGGGGTTTTAGTCCCATGGTAGTCTGCAGCATTTGTTTGGATCACTCAACCGAATTTTCCTCCAACACATGACACATTCGGAAAAATTAAAATGAGATAATATTCGATTAACTCTTCGATTTTTAATAAGTGTTTTCGAGCATTCGAAAATCATGCCCCATCCCTAATTTGTTCATGCATTTGTCTCTACATTGTCTTTCCAAAAAGTGGCCAACATTAATTAACGAGAGGTGCTGCATTTTACAGTGATCACCTGTCTGAGCAGATCTCTTCATTTTTTTGTACATGATTTATTCTGCTGGTTCTATTTTAGATTGTTCAGCTGCAGCTGGAATTGCTGTTTTGCTAACTTTCCATTTGATTTTTGTGTTATCATGAAAGCTAAAAATCCGATCCTGCATGCCTGAAGTGAAATGTAAATACACCTTTTTGTTTCCTACTTAGGTTGTAATGTGACCATCCCTTCTGAAGTGATCATTCTCAACTCAATCGTCCTCCCACACAAAGACCTCAATCGCAGCTTCAAAAACCAGATTATTCTCTAGTGAATCTTTCTTACACTTCTGCTTGTGTTCTTTTACCAATGAAGGATCCATGCTAGCTCTGCCTCTGAGGAAGTGTGTACAAGATGTCCGAAATAAAGAGAAGACCAAGATAGTTTTCACAGATTTTTATTTTATACACCACTTGGTGCGTAATGAGGTGACTAATCACACATGTTAATCTACCTTTTAAGATAACAACAGAGTTTTTTTTTTAACTTCACAGTTAAAAGTAGCACAGAAATGTTGTAAGTTATATAATGTAAAAGAAGATTTAAAACCATGTTTATAAAGGCTTGTAGAACAGGCTCTTATTCTGAGGAGCATTCTTGATTAACTTTAGACATGAAACTAAAGAATTTAAAAAGTATTTATTACTATTAGCCTTTATTATATGTTCGGTGGTGAGGTTGCTAAGGGCAAGGTGGTAGAGTAGGTAGTATCAGTGTTGGCCTGGGTCTGTTGAACGTGGCAGTATTCTATAGGTTGGGTTGTTAAATTGTGTTGTTCTGCTAGAAGATATGATGGACAGCGGGAGCTGGCATGCAGGAGGGTTGCTCTGGTACGCCATAGTTAACTGTTTGACCTCTCCAAGGTGTCGTGGGCCTAACTAAACGAAACATCAGTGAAGGAAGGAGCCCACTTGATAACCCCAGTGATGTGCTGGCTCTCGCTCCCCATCGGTCCTTTCTATCTCAGGAGCCATGGGGTGGGCTACTAAATTGTATCAGTACAGGGCATAGTGGGCTGGGTTTCTTCACTGAGCGCTCATCCTTTCTTTTAGAAAGTACCTTGTGTTTATCTCAGAAGTTTGAATTTAAAAATGGCAAACTGACTGTTAATTTTCCAAAGCAACATTACAACCAAGTCTTTTTTAAACTGGAATTTATCAAAGGGTATTGAAATCTGAATACACATCAGCAGATACTGAAGTAGTGCAATGTTTGATAAAGCAGATTTGAGCATCAAAATGAACTTACTTTGGTTATATTCATGATACTCATGATCACCTCAGCACTTGTTTTCCAGTTAATCTGAAGGACGTGAGGAACTGGAACTTCAGCAAAATGTTCAAATGAAGTCTCTTTAGAGCATGTCTTTCTCATAATGAGTTTATTTTTGATGTGATACTTAACCTCTTGTGCTTTTCATTGTTTTTTTCTGCTTTAAAAACTGCCTAATGCAAATCTTGTGCCCCTAATTAAAGGGAGTAAAGACTCATGGTGGAATGTTCATTAGTGAGGTTACAAACCTTCCGGCTCCTAAGATAAAAGGCAAATTAGATGCATTAGATTACATGACGTCGATCGGACGAAAGCCAAAGGGCAAGTTTCTGGAAATATGTACATGAAATTAGACATTCAACCCAAATGTTGGCTTGTGTTGGGATTTCATTACCATATGATACTTTTTTGTAGGTCTTTGCATTATACATATACTTACTGATTATCATGCATGTAGGTTGAACCCACTGGAAGGACTGAAGTTTAAGGTGGTGCGTGGAGCCAGTTTTGCAATGCTTAAGCTAAAGCTTGCAAACATTGGTTAGTTTCGAGTCATGTTAAAGCTGCCTAATAAGCAAACTACTTTGAATGATTGAGAAAGAAAGAAACATAAAAAAAAAAAACCAAGCACCATTTTGTTTTGGTCCAAGCACCATTGGGCAATTCATGTTTGGTTTCTACTGAAACACATTTTTGCCTATATTTGAGACTAAAGGGTTACCATGTGATCTGGTTTACCATGTGACACCTGGTTTGGTTGTACAACTAATCTTAACATGGATGCAGAAAAAAAGTACACTTATCTGACAATGACTCGTAAATATATTTGCTTCTCTTGAAGCTCTATGTCTTTCCTGAATGATGAAGGAAATGAGAAAAAAATAAAAGTCAACACTAACACTGTATAGTTCTGATCGAAACAGTGCGCATACAAGGTCAGGATACACAACACTGCTCTGTATGAAACCTTTTTAAATGTTAATCATAAATCCAACCATCAAAAGATGACCTATGTAATAGGTTAGACTGACAACATTGGTAAAAGTGAAAACAAAAGTCCTTCCAGTTTTGTTTGTTTTGAGTCCAGAAAAAACATAACGTCAGCCATCCTGGAATAAGTGTCCAAAGAAGGTAAGGTCATAGACCATGGATCAGATTTTGTTCATCTATTATGGTGTCCACACTTCTCTGATAACTTAAATTTCCCAGCAGTTTTGAGAAAGAAACAATAATAGTGGAAACACAATGACCTCTTATGGACAGACCTGACAATTTGCTTGGGATAAACTCTGCCAGATAAGGCTCACTTATACACTTAAAAAGAACTCTGTTACAGCTTAATTAAATGAATGAGATCTTAGTTACAGCAATGCTGTATCCATTTTGTTACTTATCTTCTGCCAAATGTCAGGGAGGAAGGAAAACAGAGATGTTTAAATTTAATTTGATTTGTGTCTTGAGCATGTGCTTGAATACTGTTGAATAAAAAATGTAAATAAACAGCTTTTTAAACTAACAAGTGTAGTCAAACTGGTTTTCATTGTGAAATGCTGACTGTATTTACTTTGCTATTGTTGATACTGGCTATAGTGTTTATGTAAAATCATAATCAGCATCAGTCAAAATCATTAACTAACGATTAACAAAGGTCATGTTGTGGGGCACCATCATTTACTTATAATGAGGAATTGTGGTAATTAATATATGAACTAATGACATTCAATAATTGTACAAATTGATAGTGAATTAATCAATGAATTAGTAGTAAGTCATATATTAGTCTGTTAATCATATATACTCTGCATTAATTGATATGGTAATCATACATGTTTGAATAAGTCACACATGAATTCATGATTATCTTAGCATGAACATGTGACCATTCATGCCTTCTTAGTGCTTGTAAAAATCTTTGTTTTCAGTGATTACACTCTGAGTCAACAATTTCTCTTTTTCTTTAAATGTGGCATTAATTACAGCTTTTGAAACATAAAGTCTCAAAGCTCACTGCTGTTTGAATAAACCCATTAAATTCTCCTGTTTGGTATCTGTAATTTGTTTTTGTGCTGTCTACTGTAGAATGCTTCCTAAGTTTATTACTGAGGGGCTTAGTCAGTTGAATCCCCATATTGAAGACCATCTTAGTTCCACTCTGAGCAGCCTAAACTTTCTTGGACTCAACTTCCCTTTCTCTGGTCAAATATCTTTTAAGCACAGGATTAAACACAAACAATGTCTGAAACCAGGAGGAATAATTACATGTGCAGCTTTGTGTGCATGAAATGTTTGAAGTTGATTTCAACTGGGAAGCACAATACAGCAATACACTTGTACTGTAAGTAACTCAATTGGCTCAGTGCTACCTACTTTGTCGAATTAGATGGTTGTCTAACATGAGTCTGGTTCTGCTCGAGGTTTCTGCCTGTTAAAAGGGAGATTTTCCTCGCTGCTGTAACTAGTAATACTGCGAGGTGCAGTGCTCATGGTGGATTAAGATGAGATAAGATCAGGTCCTGTCAGTAAGAGGGGACTGGATTGTATCCTGTCTTGGTGTTGGGTCTTTGTTGATAATTTAACATAGAGTACACTGCAAATGATTCGGCACTTGCCAAGATTTTAATTCTTAGGTTGAAACATGTTAGATGAATTACCTTGTTTTTAGAGTTATTTACTTGTTTTTAATCTTTGAATGTATGGTTGAATCTGTTTTTTTTTTTTTCAATTGGCGAAAGCAAGCCACTATAGACTGTTTTAAATGTCTTGAAGTATGCATCAACCCTGAGCCACTATTAATAGTGTTCTTGATGTTATATGTTGTTAATCCTGACATTTATTAAATGTTGCCAGTAATCCAGCTTGCTGTTATGGTTTCTGTAGAAACATTTAAGAGGTATATTCCATGAATAAGAACTGGTTTAAAGATTTAGGTTTTAGTTTTAAGATGGATTAGGCTTTATTCTAACATGAGCCAGCTTATATCAAGAAACAGTGTAATCATAGTTTTCTAATGGTGAGTCATGTTGTACTTAAATTGGTGTTGTTTTTCTCTACCCAGGCCTTAATTTGCTCAAATTAAGTATACAAAATAAATACATGAGATTTTCTTTGCTTATATTTAGTATAGTTCACTTATAACTGTGCTGTAGGAATGTTTTTTACAAGTAGTTTGGGCTAAAAAAATCAGCATATTCTACTTATTTCAACCCTTTTTAATACTTTTCAGAGCCTGCTTATTTCTAGATTTAACAATCTCATTTTAAGATTTCTTGTCAAGTAAAATTAACTTGCTGCATGGACAGATAGTTTAACTAGTTTTAAGAAATGTTCACCTTGAATTAAGTTTTTCCATCCTATATTTAAGCTACCTTTTTTGGCAGTGTACGGTCTAGACCTGCTATGTTTGCAAAAGCGTCTTGAGATTACTTCTGTTGTGATTTGGTGCTATACAAATAAAGATTGATAAAGACTGATTATTTGTCTAATCTGCTCCTTTTCAAACAACTGATAACAGCTCGGTAAAAATCTCTAGGCATGGAATAATGGAATCACAAGTGTAGTGTTTGCTACTTCACCAGACCAGAAGAGTGTACAAAAAGTTTAAATAAAATAAATGGAACAATTTAAAGTAAACAAAAAGACTTGAACTAAAATAAAAACAAAAACAAGCACACAACAGCAAGAACAAAAGTTTGAGGCTGTGTTTATTACTTTATCACTCCTATGGTCAGAAGACTAGAGAAAGCGCTGTACAAACACATTCAATTTACCATTTAAACGTAGTAGAAGTGCCTGATGTTGGCTTTGGGTGTCGATTGTCATTTGTGCCCAATCTTTTGCTAACTTTTTACTGCTAACTTCAAATAATGGTGGTTGTGTAGAAACTTAACATCTCTCAACTCCCCTTTTTTTATACCCAGTCATGTTATTTAATCTGTTGCAAAGCTATGCAATTAGTTAGCATTACACAATTTTTCCAGTATTTTGTTGTCTCTTTTCTAACAGTTTTGGAGAGTGATGCTAGCATCAAATTAAACAAGAATATATATTTGGATTGTATTATTTTCATAAAACGGTAATATTCTTCAGTGTCAACAATTATTTTCAAATGAGACTTTTTTTTTTAACATTTTAGTGTCCTGACTCTTATGAAAGTGGGGTTGTATAAGGCTAAGAATTATACATAATTAGGCCTAATCACTCGTTGGTTTGACTGATGGGCCCATTGTAGCTGTGTGCCAAGGAACATAAGCCTCAATTCCACCTCTCATCATAATGGACCATTGGCTATGTTGCGGCTTCATTATGCACTTTCAGTGGGTGAAATCACTGAGACAACATCCATATTATAGATATTATATACAAACTTGTATTAGCCACTTGGGATGGAGGGGATGTCATGCAGCTGAACAAGAAGTTCTTGTCACTAATGTTTAATCTGCTTCATATTTTATACATTTAAAGGCAGTTCCCACCTGAGCAGATCCAAAATGTAATCATCCGCAAATGCCATAGCACCTGCTAATGGAAAAGCCAGTGATAACTCTTGTAATTATGCGACCTGCTCCAGTTTTCACTCGTTTAGTAAATGTACTAACCTGTCTGTTGATTCCATTACATAACACTGTGCCGTCTACATTGGATGTACAGCAAAACCATTTATTATTAATGGGTTCCCCCTTTGAATGGTGTGCACAGGGCATAACATTTAGTCCTATATGACTACTGCCAAGGGCTCTTCAACAATGCCTGCAGGTTTATTTTGTAATTGGCGCCCTGGGGTATCTTCATTTAATATTTTTGTTCTACTGATAACATTCTTTTGTGATTGAATTTCCATAAATAAAATGAAATGTCAAACCATATTTATCAAGCTTCTACACAAACTTCCCCAGACGACTCTGAGGCATAGGACAGTTACATTACAAGCAGACACGATGTTTGCTAAATTTGGACTCATCCAGCTTTACTCATTTCAGAGAATAAGTAGGTGTGCCTCTTTGTCTCCAGTAGAGGACACTGCTGGTCTTCATCATGGCTAGACGTGACTCTGTAGTCCTTGTATCACAACCTTCACTGTTTGATAAAAGCTGATCTATAAGGTTGACTCTCTGTAGACCAGTTTTCTCACTGAATCAACATCAGGTTGGAAATGGAGGCTTTACTTACCTCTAGCATTCCCCAGGATTACAAAAAATATTAAAAGTAAGACACACTACATTTTTGATGCAGATATTTATGGAAGCTTCAAAAAAGGTTTTTTGGTTTGTCATTAATCATGAAAACAGTGAGTCTTGTATCGATTCAGGTACAAGTGCATTATGAAGTGATAGGGAATACAAACAGCATACACAGTGCCAAAGGTTTACAGATTTGCACACAAGTTATACAAAAAAAAATCAAACCCCACCAACTATCATGCATTACAGAGGAATTACCTGAAAGTTTTGCAGGTCAGTTTCCACCCGCTTCAATTTATCTAGTCATTATACTACTGTCTGTCTTTATGTGGAGCAGGCAGTTTTATGGATTCTTAGTGCAAAGTAATTTCTGATTAATCCTTTTTTACCCGTCTTGTTTCCTGATACCTAAACCCTGTCCCCTATCACTCTTCTTCTTCTTATTCTTCTTCTATTGCCACAGCAAACTTCCTTGGTTTCATTGGTCTTTAATAACACCATTCTTAAGTGTTTGTACAAAAGAAATAGATTGCTCTCTCAATGTAATGCCCCTTCCCAGGCGTGATGATTTAGCAAAAGAGTGTTGTTCTAATTGAGAAAATTGTGCACAATTTGAGTGAATTTTGTGTCCCACTGGCCTAATTCTTGAGTGCACAAGACATCTCCTCCAACACACCCACAATTTGAAACTTTGTCTATGTTTAGTATCGACATCCAAGATTTTAGTTTATGAAAAGCATACTACCACCGCTGTAATGTCACAGAAATTCTTTAATGTTTGTACATCTTTTTTTTTTTAGCTTTATGCTTGATTATAATATTGTTTTATCCATTTTAACTGTTTCATTGAAAGAAAATTATATCCATGAAAAGATGTAGTACTTATCATTAAGTGTTGCGGTAAGACATCGTATTGCTAAACTGGAAAAGCAGAAAAAAAAATAAAATCTCACAATGGTTGGACCTCCTAACACAGCACATATCAATGGAGCAACAATCAGCTCAACAAAACAATCAACTTGAAGAATTCAATAAAACATACTCAATTTTTCTCAAATATGTCTTGTTGCCGGTGAAATAATGCCACAAAATCAAATCAAGTCCAGATAAAAACCAAACTATTTAACACCAAACCCATTCCTGAAATGCACCCAAACAGATTCCACCCTCCATGTATTTACTCTTTCTTTGCTTCTCCCTCACTCAATCTCTTTTTTTCCTCTTTTTCTTTGCAATTAAGTTATTATTATCCCTTTTCTTCATCCCCTTTGGTCTTAGAGTTATTTGACTTATTGATTACTCTTATTATGATATATTGCCACATTACTACTCTTATTGATTGCTAATTTTATTATTATTACTTTTTTGTTTTGTTTTGTTTTGTTTTGTTTTTGGTTCCTTTTCCCCCCTCTCTTCTCTTCTGTTTTCTCTCTCTTCACAAGTTTATAAATGTGTCCTTCCATGTTTTGTAATGTTTGTACTTGTTAGTATGTCTGTATCGGCTACATGTATATCCACTAATTGGTGAATAAAAAAATTAAAAATTAAAATTAAAAAAGACATTGTAACAATCAGCAATAAGTCCAGGATGTTTAGGGCTGTGGCAGTGGTGGGAGAAGTACTTCAGAGTACCAAGTAAGACGATGGCCCACTAATAAAGGCCCTTTTATTTACAGTTTACCACTGGGAAATTGAAAGCAATACTCAGTTAGTGACACATTACCAAACTTCCTGGTGTGTAGACAAACAGTTTTTTTCTACACAGCAAACACAGTTTCTTTGATCAAACCAATCATGACAATAATCTCACATTAGCCCTACGACAAACACACCCATGCACAGACAAACACACTGACACTCACAAAAAAAAAGACTTAGCATTCTATTCTTCGGTCTTTGGAATCCTTTGCTCTGATGAACCCAGCACACAACAGCAAAGGAGAATGTGCTTGTGACAACAGACTGATAAAACATTTAGTGTATTTTGTCACATTAAAGGACTGGAGCCACCCACCAGAAAACAAGCCAGATCAGACTGTTGTATACAGCCTCTGTGTTGTTAGACCACTCCAGTCTATCACCCAGTTGTGCACTGAGTACCTGTAGGTCTCATCGACCTTCATGTTACCCTTACTGATGCAGATTCAGAGATCATCCCCCAGAATGTTGCTCCTGCTAAGAACATAAAATGCTCTTGGTGGTATTTTGCTAAACGCCGCAAGCCGGAAAAAAATGTTGTGTGTCTGTGTTTGTGTTGTGTGATGTGTGCCGTATTTTTATGCTGTGATATAATGAAGGCAGTGTATTATAAGAGGAGAAGGTGAAAGCATGGTACTCAGAATCCTCTGGGAGCCATTACTGGCATCGCTGATGCAGGAAATAGATTCAATTTAGAAACTAATACCCCTGAATAATTAATTTAATGAGTTTAACACCAACAGCAAGCAAAGTGAGTGCAAAAGGAGCATGTGTTTAAAAAAAAGTTGTTAGTTGCTTGTGAATATTGTCAATTTAAGCTTGGTTCAAGTGTTTTTTATGCTTTATTTTAAAGGTCATAAATAGGGTTCCTTCTCCATGTGTTTTTAATGATCAAGGACATGTGTAAAAGTAAGCTTTACGTGCATTCAAACTGTCAAAGTTTAAAGTAATAGGAAATACCTTAGGTTTACACTGGTTAGCATAATTATTTTCTTTAAAATATAGATTTTAAGTTTGCAAAAGGGACAGATTTAGTATTGGGCAGCATTCATGTAAAAGTATTGATTGAACAAAAAGAAAAAAAAAGAAAAGACATTTGAAAGAACTGTGATCCACTCAAAGAAAACCTGCTTGGATCCAATACAACACATGTTACAAGTAGGGCTGGGCGATTGTTCCATAATGATGATTATCGTGATATAATTTTTCTTAATAAAAATATAACAAATGTTAGATACAAATTTGACATATTTAAGCCTGTAATTACCCCCCCCCCCCCCCCCCAACCACTGGAAAGAGAGAGGCTGCTAATGTGCACTGTTGGAAAAAATATAATTCTGCCAGTAACATTTAAAGCTGATTTGCGTCGCCCCTACGCAACAGGGGCTGACGCGGACATAATCACCACACACTTATGCATCGAAACGCTTGAGGGCAGTGTGGTCTCTCTGATAGCTGGTCGCCTGCTTCTGGCCCCGCTACGATCTCTGTTCACTTTTCCAGAGCGATTCAGAGCGTGATTTGTTAATCTACAGCTGATACATGTTGTTGTTTATCATACAGACATGATTACATAAAGAATAGAGGGAAGGAGATGAAATACACGGCCGATGAGCGGGTATCCCGAAAGTGCTGTAAATGTGGGAAATACAATGCCGCCGAGCAGACCAATCACAGGGCTTGCAGTCTGTGTCGATTCTATGGGTAGTTGCATTTTGAAGGAGGTGCACGTCAGCTAGGTGCATAGGTCTCTGCATAGGTACAGGAGCTAAGAGGACCCCCGGGGTAGGCTATGCTGTCGATTCGAAGCAGAAGTATAAATCAGCCTTCAGTAACCTTAGAGGGGAGAGCACTACTCAAAACAATACTTTGTCAACTGATACACAGTACACAATTTAATTTACATTTAAAAAAGAATTAAATCAAATTGTGGAAATTATCTGAAAAAAATAGGAATTTATAAAAACTAAAACTTCACAAATATCTCCTTTTACACTAAAGGCCTGCTTTCTGTTAGCACGGTCAAAAACACTTTTGCATTGACTTAATTTGTCACGGCTGAAGGTTGCCGCTTGTGTTTACCTGATGGTCAGAAACAATCCAATGCCCTGTCTTTTAGATGGAACCAATGACACCCAACTACTTGGAAAAAGGTGGATGCTTATTTGAGGTATGATATAAGGTGCAAGTAGAGGACTCGCTTTGGCTTGAAATAATATGATAGAGAAGAGGATCCTATGAAAATTATGGTATTAAAAAAATGAAGGAATTAAAAGAAACTGTAAAATAAAAAATAAAAAAAATCTGGTGGAGCATGTACCCCAGGCAGGCAGTCCTTGTAGCAACCTGTGGGAGTCAGTACTGACAGACTATGGTTGGGTTATCTGTATTGCTTCGTGAAGCTTTCATTTTGGTATTTCTGCTGCGCCCCATTGTGAATTTGCATATTAGCTAGTTACATATTTAGGATTGCAGCAAGTCCAGTGTTGATTGGCGTCCCACAGAGTTGGCCCGGGATATACTTGTCACGACCATAGACTATATAAAATATGGACGTAGTATCCGTGACGTCACCAATCTGTTTCTGAAGCGCTGTTTTGAGGCCAATCGGTGGCAGCCATATTGCTGCTGTCGGGCGATTGTGACATAAAGAGGCGGAGTTTGAGCCTCCTAGCCAACAGCTAGCTTTGAAATTGGCGTGTTAGAAAAAAATTCACCCCCCTCACAGTGTGAGCTGATTGAGAAATGAGCCATCCAGACTACACTCGCCTTTGTTGTGTTTATTTCTGCTGTAAAGATCGTCTTTTTCCCATTCATGTGTATGTGACTTCCGGTACTTCTGGAGCCAGCCTCAAGTGGATCCTCAATGAACTGCAGTTTTTAGCACTACTGCATTGGACTCATATTTTTAGACGGGAGGTTACCGGTTGGTCACGACAAAATTGGAAGTGAAAATGATCACAAATAGTGCTGTAGATGTGATAAAAAAAGTGACTTTGACAAATTCACACTTTGAATTGAATATGGAATTATAGAGCTAATTGTGGAGAAATGTTGCTGTTTTCAGTACAAACGGCGCCCCATACACCAAAAGGTGGGTGTAGGTTGGTGGGTGGGGGAGGAGGCAAATAATTCATCCATTATTTTATCACTGTATACTTGCATGAATACATTAATTAGCTGGATGTTATAATTTTGTGAAACCAATTATATAGAGACATGATTTTTCAGTCTATTTGGGATGCTGAGAGGTAAAACCCTGTCTGCCTGTGCTCAGCTAGTTCAGGGTAATTTTGGTCCATTATGCAGCAACACAAACTGAGTGAGATAAAAAAAATTGCATTATCTATTTTTAATAAACATGCATTGTCAGTCTGTGATTTTAATATTTATTTGTTGGAACAGTTATAAACAAACACTAAGAAGATTACAGATTATTCTCTCTATTTGGTTGCCTTGTCCAACAGACATTATTTGCTCATGACAACTGATTGCTTGACAATATCAAATTATTTATACAATGGAATGTAACAATGAAGCCACACAACTTGTTTATGCACAGATAAGCTGTGTTTGTGACCAACTTGCTTATTATCATGATGGCGCATAACAAGGGTGGAGCAGCGATTTTGAAAGTGTGAATGTTCCATGGTTAGAACATGAGCAATGCAATAATGCAAATGTCTTTGGACCTATTTTAGTCTCCAAAATATTCCAATTAAAAATGAACAAATATAACATTTTCATTACCACCATATATAATATCAAGTACAAGTATACATTGTAGCACCATGCATACTATTTTATATTCCCTGACATTCAATTATCATTTTATTATTTTATGACTTGACTCTTTTGTATCTATTAAAGAAACATCCTTTACACATGCACATACACTCTTGTTCGTCCTCTTTTTTTTGTCATCCTGACTCCTTGACCCTATTTAATAATAATAATAATAACACATTTTATTTAAAGGCGCCTTTCTCTGCACTCAAGGACACCGTACAGATATATAATATATATATAATATATATATACATACACTATCTACACATTAAATGAATAAAAAATAGAAATTGAAATGAATAAAAACAATATAAACTAGCAAAGTGGAAAGAAAATAAAAACAATAAAAAGTGACAGAGCAATTGGCATCAGACGGAATAGGCAGTTTTAAACAGATGTGTTTTGAGTTGTGATTTGAAATGGAGGAAAGAATCAATGTTTCTGAGCTGAGGTGGTAATGAATTCCAAATTCCAAATCATCCTACAAAGTAAAACAAATAAGAGTAAAGAAAAAAAGACTTGGCAGTAAATAATCCTTGCCACAATTCAAACTTTTTTTCTGTGAATATTCCTAGGGCAATTTGTTCATCCAAAGGTTATTTGGAAACAATGCAACATTTTTATTTTGATGAAGATTAGTCTTATTGTACTTTAGTGTACATATACTGTATGTGAGTAATCTTGATTTTACACAGTACTGTATAGCTGAATAATATTCTGTATTATTTGCTTGCATTAAGAGTTTTCCACCTGTACTGCATCGATACGACAAACTTCACTTTTTTCCTATGTTGCTTTGTTATGTTGTAATGATATAACAATACACAAAGTAACATATGGAAATTCTACATTGATAACAAATTAATCAGCTGTAAGAAACTAATTTCAGTATAAGCTTTAAACATTTTGTAAGCCTACTGTTGTTTGTGGTGTTTTTATATTTCCTCTCGTACTGTTTTAAGTCCAAGTCACTGTATTTCTGTTTTGATGTAAATGCATTTTTTAATTTGAAAGTATGCAACAGGGACTTCTGGAAGATTGTACATTTGGGTATTTAATGAAAACGTTGGGACAAAAACTTTCAGTGCAATATATAAAATGTATGTTATGTCTCTGAAACCAAACCACATGTAGTTCAGTTTATTATTTAAACAGGTTGTGACTGGCTAAGGACATTCTAATGTTGTGGGGATTCATCTTCTCTGCAGCCTCCCTGCACCAGCTACAGAAAATAGTTGCTCCTTTGTATTAGCCAATAACAAAGAGAAATATTTTTTCCACTTGGTGTTGTATTTGTAGATTTCCCCTTTCAAATTGTTCTTACTTTCATTTACCAGTGTTTTTGTAGCCTCAGTTTGTGCGGTCGGTTTTTATTTAGTACTTCAAAACAGTGATGTTGATATCTTTCTATGTAGTGAGCTCCCTGGACCAACGAGTAGTGATTTGAACACCTGGCTGCAGACACGGTAGAGCTTTGTAAGTGCATGCGCAGTTGAAAGTTGGACCTCTGACTTGATCTTTGCTGTTTTTTTTAGACTTGTGGAGTTTAATATTCTAAACTGCAAATTTTGTCATCAATTAAGATATTTCAAAATGAGAAATGCGAAGCTCTTTATGCACATGGACATTTGGTCCTCTTAACAGAGCACCAAAAGCGCAAGCACATATGACATGCTCATTTTGAAGTTGGACCTCCGCTTGGTTCTCAACCGTTATCAGTAAATTGAACCATCTCACCAGGGAAAGTTGTTGTTCAACAGCTCTGACCAGATTGGAAACACTTGCAGCTGAAATGAAGATCAATGCAGGGACTGATTCATGGATAATGGACTGGTTTAATCAAGGGTTTGGGAAATGGAGGTCTGTCATAGTCTCAGTCCTGACTGCCATCATTGTTGTATTAACACTCTTTACCCTGATAGGTTGCTGCCTTATTCCCTCTGCATCGACTGATGCAGTTCACAGAGCATGACCTGCCTCTGAACTGCTCTGATGCAGACAAAATACTGCATCTGTATCCAACCACTGGGTGGATCCCACCTGGCAATCCAAATGACTCTGACAAGGATGATATGTAAATTATTGTTGTTATCTTAGCTTGTCACGGTTATAGAGTTTCTATGCCTACAAAAACAGCATGAACACTTTCACAGACCTGAAGTTTGTGACAAGATGTTTTGATTCCATGTGAATTAATGTCTCTGGTCTATTTTCTCTTCAGAGGAAACAGTATATTCGTAAGTTAATTATTTTGATATTTTACAGGGAGCTCTTGTTTCTAATAGGATGCATTCTTCTCCTAACTGTAGGAAGGGAATTGTAATGGAAAAATACAAATATGATCATATTGTGTTATTCTTGTGCTGCCTTTAACCTTTCACTCGGTACGTTTCCGGTATGTATTCTCACATAAATGCCCTTTTGCGACTTTGATAAATTTATCTGCTAATACAGCTGCAAAGTATCTACGTAGGGAATTGACGGGAGAGGATTCAAGCTAAAGTGAACGCACGCTGTGATTTTGTCTGAAAGTCTCATTCAACGGTAAAAGAAGGACGAAGTCCGTTTTCTGGCTGAGTAGACTTGATACTGCATGATAGCTTGAAGACTGATGCTCTGTGTTGCTGTTTTGGAATTGTCTTCGTTTGTGGGCTACGGTTCTGTGCAGAATCTGAGAACTAAGGGGAGGAGAGGGATAGCGTTGAACTTGTGAGAGTGCCAGAAGAGGCGTGGTCGAGGTGTGGTACCGCTCCTGAAACGTTGCTATTTAGCATCACATAATACGGAAGTTTGACAGGTCAGTTGTGGCTTGAGTGGCATGGGTGGTGTGTTACTGTCTTGCGTAAAAGCAACTGACCAAGACCTTGTTTAAGCTGTATTTACTTTCATAAAATGATTTTAACTGCTTCTTTATTGATCTGTGATAAACAATCATGCAGATAATCACTTCTTTAAAGTCATAGCCCCATCTATTGGTGAAAGGCAGTACTGCAAAGTACTCTGTGCTTAAAGATACTAATGCATGCCCACAGTTTGGGCCGAGATGTTGATGGTACCTCGTACTGCAGCACAGTAACGGCTGGTGCACTGGTAGATCCTGTTGCACATCAGGCGGTGGCGACAGGTGCGAGGGCTTGTTCAACGCCGCTTGCAGCTTTAATTTTAAGTCTAAGTGTGGCGTGAACTTGCTGACAAAATGATCGCACAAACAGATAAGATCCTCACACAAGGAGAAGTGGAACCCACACGCAAATCATAGAGACAGCTGCGCGTGCAGACTCAATCTGTAAGCGCTCTGTTTACTTCTGCACGCACTCTAAAGGTAGTTTTCCTCTCACAGGCTGAAAATGTACTCTCTTGAGCAGAGAAATGTTACATGTGAGTGATGTGTAAGTGCTCACAAGGACAATTTTTCTGCATGGTCTCTATCATTTGCGTGCAGGTTCCACTTCTCCTCGTGCGAGGAGCTTGTCTGTTCCCGGGATAATTTTGTCAGCGATTTTACATACTATAGGCGTTTTTCAGGAACTTTACCTTGGAATGAGGGACTTTACCCCTGAACTACGTGCGTTTCGACCGGAAGAACTAGGGTCTAAATTTAGTTCAGGGGTAGATAATCTCCCCCCTGAAAAGCCCCTGCTTGGGGGGTAGTACTTTTCAAAGGTCCTAGGACTTTCGGTTGAATGTAACGGTGTTTGTGGAGTTTGTGGAGTTTACACAGTTGTTAAAACACAGAGGGAGTTCCTGGGAATGCATACTAGTTAGGTTTTTTTATTAAGATTTAAAATATTATTTAATATAATTTTTTTCTCCATACATCACTGGTCTGATTTGCACAATCTACCTGGGACTTCAGCCCGCGGTCGAAACGCAGACAACAGTGGGGGCACAGGAACCTTTTAGTTCTGGGGAAAGAAGTTCTGGGGGCTAAAAGACCCCGGAACTCATGGTCGAAATGCACCTCATGGCTCAATTTGTTCCTGATATTTAGAGGACTTATTAGAAAGATGGGGATACATTTGTGAGTTCACAACACACTTTGGCTTAATTTGTTACATGCAAAGGGATACACATCAGTGCTTCAATTACTCAGTTAATTACCGGTAGGTTTGCTGATACATTTAAATTGAAATTTAAATATGACAGAGAACCGGGGGATGACAACCCTTTGTTTCCCTCGTCCACTGACATTATTTTAGTCCTTTTAGAATGAGGCTGATCTGCTAATGCCACGATACAAGGAAGTTCTTACAGCTTCCTCACTCACACTGACTTAAGATAAGATAAGATAATACTTTATTGATCCCTAGGGGGAAATTTGGTAGCTGCAGCATCACAGACATAGTAGCAAGTACTAGTACAAGAATTATAGAGCACAAATAGAGAATACATTTACATACAGAAAAAATAAAAATAGTTAAATAAAATAAGAATAAAAATGTAAAGGTATATACAAATGTTAAACATAGTTGTAGTTACAGGCAGTAAGCAAATGTTATTCAGAAGGATCAGGTTGACATGGTGTGATTATGTTGTGGTTATAACAGATTGCATGCAATTTAAATAAATACATATATATGGGTATTTAGATATGTCTGTATACAGAGATAAAGAATAGTAACAAGTACTATATAGTAACATGATCACTTTTCAGAAATAATAATAATAGTATATAATATAATAAGTATATAATAATATGATATAATATAGCAATATAATATCATATATAATGTGATATGCATTATAATATATCGCCCGGCCATCAGAGAGTCAGTACAGAGTAACAGAGTAGGGTGTGACAGACAGTCTGCAGGGATGGTATAAATGAGTTCAGGAGGAGTTTGGGTGTTCAGTGTGATGACAGTCTGTGGTTTCCATTGCTGTTGAACAGTCTGATGGCAGTGGGCACAAAGGAGCGCCTGAAGCGTTCAGTTTTGCACCTTGGTGGGATGATGTGTTGACTGAACGAGCTTCCCATCAGCCACAGCTCATCATGGAGAGGGTGAGAGGGGTTGTCCAAGATGGCTCGCAGTTTGTCCATCACCCTCCTCTCAGACACTGACTCCAGGCTGTCCAGTTCTAGGCCAACCACAGAGTGGGCCTTCCTCACCAGCTTGTTGAGTTTGCTGGTCTCACCCGTCTTGACGCCTCCTCCCCAGCATGCCACAGCAAGAACAGTGCACTGGCCACCACAGACTGGTAGAAGGTCATCAGAAGCCTGCTGCAGACACTGAAGGATCTGAGTCTCCTCAGGAAGAACAGTCTACTCTGTCCCTTCCTGTGGATGGCATCCGTGTTGGTGGACCAGTCCAGTTTATTGTTTATTTGGACCCCAAGGTACTTGTATGAGTCCACCCTCTCCACTTCCTCCCCCTGGATGAGGACTGGGAACTGGGACTGTACCCAAGGGAAGTTTCTGTCCAAGAGTTGTTATAATCTGTTAAAACTTGTTAACCTGTTGTGAGTTTTTGACTTGTATGTGTGTTCAGTTTCATACAACTGTCTCCCCTTACCTCAAAGAGCAATTATAATATCTAACTTATTAGCCGATGAGCTAACAAAATGAACATTCCATTTCTTTCACGTAGGATTCAAACACTAATGTTCATGTGTCTCACAGCATTTGGATCTAGTGAACTGCAGGTGTTTCTTTCAGGTTTGTGAATGTGCTCATAGTGGGGAGTTTGCAGAGTGTCAAGGGGTGAATGTTGGCTCACACATTTTGTATGTCCATGTAGAATTTTTTAAAGGTATTCCCAATGAGAAAAGAGCAATGGATCAGCTGCATATGGATTCCAGGAGGGCAACCACTGCATCAAGCATCTTTTTCTGAGCGCTCACAGAGTGTTTTGTTCATACCCTCCTACTGAAACAGCAGGCACTTTTACAGATGGGTTTAGTAATTAAATGCCAAGACGGTGGACGGTCTCACTTATTTGTGAGTGTACTACTCATGACTGATGCCAGCTGTGACACACGGCTACAGTGCCAGGAGAATAAAAGATGGAGAGAAATGACAGCTAGATCAAGGAAACAGAAGTATGTCAAGTTAACTAACTGGCAGAGTTGTGATGACTTTTTTTATGTCTCTCCATTCTATGTTGTTGCTATGTTGTCCATCTCCAGCTCAGAGAAGTTTACCTTTTTTTTGCCATGGAGTAAATTCTGTGGGCAATCCTGACTGAACTTTGAATAACTACTGGCGTGATATTTAAGTGATGATTGTTTTCAGCGGCCAGATTTATCAACACCTGACCATGTATACTCTGAGATTGGGCCGCTCTCCCTAAGGTATTTGGAGTATCACATATTCATGATTTGTTGGCTCGCCTATTAGCTGCTTCCAACTATATCTTTCACTTAAAGCTAGGGTTAGTAGTCACGGAAAACTAGCATGAATTTGAATGTGGCATTTCCTCAGGACTCCGTCTAACCCCTCTCCCTCTCCTCTGAGCTCCTTCAAAATGACGCCCCCGCTCACATGCACAAGAGCAGCTGATTCTCAACCATATGATCATGACTGATTCAAATCTGGTCCTCGGTAAAGTTAAAAACACAAACAAACATGGCTATTGTTAGTACTCACAACTTACAGCGAGCAGGAGAGAGGAGAGACAAGAGGAGAAGTTTTTCATTCATTCAAACATTGATTGTTGTTTTGTTGGTTGGCGTGATCACGGCCGACAGTGACCGGTTGTTAAAGCTCAACGTGTTCACGAATCGGCTCGTCATCCCTACAGCGTTCGGACGGACGCTACGACTCATATACATTTTCTGTAGGACTTACTGAATGTCATTAATTCTTTTGCTTGTCAGAGCCCCCGTGGTGAGAGCTTTTTAGACTCTGATCCGGACTACAGTCCTGAGCAAAGCACCTCATCGGGTCAGAGGGGACAGGCCCGAGGTTGAGCGAGAGGGGCAGTCAGTAGAGTCAGGGGAAGCAGAGGCAGGGGACGGGGAGTGCACGCCGGGGAAATTGATTGCCATCAGGACATAAAGATGATTTTAACCAGTATAACAAAAAGTGTATCCAAATCTGACTACCAACCCCAGCTTTAAGATAGCTTTTGTGAGAACATGAAACTATTTTAATGGAACGTGAAAGCACTTATTTGCAAAACACCAGGGCTATTTCTTATGTTAAAGAGGGCTAATATCTTGGCATGAAGTGAAGAGGTTCTCTGTTTGATAAAGTCGACACATATATATTTAAATGACCCGAGCCCACTTCCCCTTGATTTCCCTAACCAGTCAATTTGTACAGAATATTTCTTGGTTCTCTGTAGAGCAGCTGGGATGATGGAGGGTGGTTGTGATTTGAGGACATTATCAAACCCATCCTTTACCCAAACCTTGACCTGTAAACCCTTTGACGCATCAAAGTCAAATGATGAGAAGTAAACTGGGCTGGAAGCCCGCCTGTCACCAAACACCTCATGTTCACAGCCTTATTTACAGTCATCTCCCACAGCCTTTGATTGATGGGGGCCATCTCATTAACGCCACCACAGTCCAAGGCCTCTTACCGATCAACATGTCCTCCCTTATCCATGCTGATGCGCTGCAATTAAAACATCCCTTAAAACAAACTGTACTCCAGAGAAAAAGAAATGGGCCGTACCATGGTGTAGGTTTTACAGTCTTTGTTGCTTCAGAGAGCAGGATAGAAAATGTAAAGAGGCAAGAGGGGGATGGGGCAAAGGAGAGGGGTTAGAGTGAAGGGCTTGGTATGATGTAAATGATTTATTAGTGTAGCTGGACACTTAATAATTACTTATCACACACACACACACACACACACACACACACACACACACACACACACACACACACACACACACACACACACACACATAGATCACCTTCACAGTATTTCTGTCAGGCAACAGCCCAAGAATGGAAATGATATGTGATTGATACCAGGAAGCATAGGCATGGCCCAGGGGAAAGCTGTGCAAGGTCTTACTTATAAAAACATCAATCAGGGAGCATGGTCTGTGAAGACATGAGTTGTGAAACACCAGAGGTACCCACCCCCACTCTTCACACTGTGAAAATGTCTGCCTCCGAGGGAAGAACGGGTATCTTCCTTCAGTTAATGAAGACACTGATGCTGTGCATGGCTGCCATAACCAGAAGAAAAATAATCACAGTTCTGTCATTATGCACAGCCATGGCTGTTAACCAGAGCTGCAAACAACATGCATCACTCCAAGTCGGCCACATACGGCCTCCATCAGACAATATGAAAGTGAACATAAATGGCTGTAACAGGATATGTGTAAACTGAAGTTAAGTTACAATGGAAATTGATAAATACAGAATTAAAAAAAAATGTTTTCAGTTTTTCATTTATACTCTAATAATGGATTATTTAGCTGAAACATATGAGAGGTTCCATTTAACACTGAATTGGATCATAAAAGAATAACCCTGCAATGAACCAGGACGCCAGTTTAAGTTCAAGCAGTATAAAAGTGTTTTTTCTTTCGTACTCTGTACAAGAGGTGGCAAACATGGGATTTATTTGGGTTGAACAGTGTCAAATTGAATTGCAAAGAGATGTGAGAGATGTGCTAGTCAAAATAGAATAAGACTGTTCAAGGATTAAACACATACATTGCAATTGGAGGAGTTATATTTGAAGAAATCTTCATACTTCTTTCTCCACTGATAATACCTAGATATCTTTTATTCAGATAACTTTAACAAACTACACAATTATTAACCCACCATGGGAGGATAGAGGTGTTCGAAAGCTTCAAGATATTATAGGGAATCAAGGCCTCCATGAATTCAGAGATTTACAGAGTTCCTATAACTTACCAGGCACTTCCTTCTTCTTTTACTTACAGCTGCGTGCAGCTATGCGGGCTAATGATTTACCATGGGGCACAGATCTGGAAAATCACCCCCTTAATTTGCTATATAGGCTCCAAAGACAAACAAAATGGTGTTGTCACAGACCCCTACAAATATATAACCAAGGCCTCATATAAACCTCTGCTGCTTGACAACTTGTGGAAGAAGGACATTAATATGTCTTCAGACCTAGATTGGCCGACTATTTAGCTACATATGTCCCTGTCGTCTAGAAATTCAAACCATCAAATGATTTATTATAAATGTATTCACAGATCCTAACTCATTCCTCGAAGACTCCATCAAATGAAATTCAGAAATAATCCTCATTGTGACTTCTGCCCAAAACAATACAACTGGGACTTTCATTCACATGGTTTGGCAGTGCCCGGAGGTTTATAGGTTTTGGGAAACTATTTCTCGTATCTTATCCACTATACTTGAGAGAACAGTCCCTCACTCACAGTGTCTGCTGTTGCTTAATGACACCTCATCCTTGGAGCTAACCATTAATGAAAAATGGCATTTGTTCGCTGGTCTCATAGCTGCTAAAAAAATGGTAGCTTGCTGCTGGAAACAGCCGCATACACTTTCAGTGAGGGAATGGCTTTCCACTTACAGAGATATTACACAGCAATGACATGGCTGAACCATCACTTATGCTATGTTTTGCAATGGTAAAGCCACTGTTAAAAAAACAATAAACAATTGATCACAAAAAAACAAACAAAAAAAAACAAACAAAAATAAACTATACATTTGATTTTCTGGGCTTGGAAATGTTTGTTACTTTTGAAGTGGTTGAATTATATGCATTTTTGTGCCATAGAGAAAATGAAACTGGTGCTTCTCCAACTGGAAAAACAAACTACCATTAGAGCCAATTTAGACCTGAGCCAATTTAGACCTGGTCATTTCATTACTGACTTTCTTGAAGGAAATGTGAAAGCATTTCAGTTTCCCTGTGCTACCTATTTGCATTGCAGAATGGTGCAGGTGGGAAGGGTCTGGAACCATGCTAATGAACAACCTTGTTTTAATTAACTTCAAGTTAAAGTGGCGTGAAATTGAAAATGATTATTGCCAAAGTAAACATGCCTAATTAGGAAATAAGGAGTGTAGGTGAATTATTTGATAACTATTGTATATTTGGGGCTGTGCGTCACATGGTTGGAGTTAGAAATTAATCTCCAGATCCCAAATGGAATGCACAATGGCAGACAATGTTTTTTTTTGTCGGTGATAAAGAAAAGATCAGTAAGACTCTTCAGAAATTAGAAGCTGGTTAACTATTAAACTCCATTTTCTTTCCTTTTTTTTTTGCTCCTTATGGTGTAAGCATGGGGTGTTGTTCGACTCTTTGCTGAAGCACCAGCACCCCTAAAAAGATATCATGCAAGGGTATAAGTATAAATACCCCCCCCCCCCCTTCTCTCTCTACAGTTGGTCTCATCCAAAAGTCACAATTGCACAGACACAGATATGAGATAAACAGGGAGCAGTGGAGCAGAAGTGTTCAGCAGGGCAGTAATGTGAATAAAAATATATCAGAAGTTACACATACTTCTGCACCAACTAAAGTTATTAGCCTTCCCATATCTGGTCTGGTTCAGTCCTCTAGCTCGCTAGCTTACATTAGTTATGACCAAGCAGCAACCTCCGGTCTCAAACTGTGAAACTGCAATTCATCGATAATCCGCTTGAGTCTGTCTGCAGAAACATCGGAAACCACATAGACACTAATTAATAAAAAAGGATCTTTGCAGCATTAATAAACATGTTTACAGCCTGGTTCAAAAAACGACTTGGCTCTACGTAGCTAATTTCTCTATTAAGATTACGAGTCTTTGCCCAAATATGGACATGACTGACTTGACTCCCGGGCAGGAACACATAGCTGTTGGCTAGGAGGCTCAAACTCCGCCCCTTTACGTCACACTCTGCCTGGTTGAGTTCCGCATTTCCAATATGGCTGCTGCCATTGATTGGCTTCAAAACAGCGCTCAGGAACAGATGGGTAACGTCACAGACACTATGTCCATTATTTATACAGTCTGTGCGGTTATGAACTGTGATAATGCAGCCTCCTGTTTAATGTTGACAGATAGAGCTCAGACCTATATGTATCTTGTGAAAGTAAGTGAGAAGGCTGACAATTTTACAACCAAAGTATCAAAGATAACAGGAGCTAAACATTAAAGTCTGAATCACTTGTCATGATGTAGAGGAAAATCTTTTCAAATTCACATATGAAAAAGTAGCATTTTTAATTAGGATCAAATGCAGAATTATTATAATATGGTTAGTTACTGTATTACAATAAATGGCGCACTGTGTTTTTTTAGTCCAGTGTTGATTCTCCCCAACCTCGTCTTATCTGTAAAAATAATAATAAAATGTGATGATAATAATAGTACTTCTGCAAATTCAGTACCAAGAATAACATAATCCTTCTTTCATTTTATATATATATATTTTGTGGTGCAAAAAACAACTTAATTAGTATTACTATTGTTAATAGAAATCACCTATGTAGGAAAATAAATCTTCTTCAGTGAATGTGTGGTTTTGCGGTTCCTGCACCTCCAAGGAATTCTCCATATCACAATCTCTCGAGGGGCTGAGCACCCCTAAAAGTCTGATTCTAAAATCACCCCTGTGTGTAAGTTTCTGAAGACAAGACCCAGAAGACCATGGGCTCTATTTTCTCAAAAAAAAACCTTTATATTTGATGATAAAAGACAATCAAATTGTGTTGTGTACGACATCTGTAATGTTTCCTTCAGTGCTGCCTCTGTCACGATAAATAACAAACATGTTTTAGACTTTCTTAATCAAAGTTTATCCTGAAGTTCCGGACAGTGTTCTCACTTGCTCTTAACACCTGCACGATACTTAACAACACTTTCATATTTTAATCAGTGCAGCCTAGCAGACTCACTTGAGTGGCTTGCACTGACAAAAAGGAATCTGCCATTGGATGATGAATGAGCCTGTCAGATTAGGAAAAATTTGATGACTGCAAGTGTAATTGCACTGATTGCATCATGAGCAGTGACAAATGCTCATATCTTGATAACATGGACTGGCATGTCCTTTCTTTCCTATATCATTTCAATGTTTACCTCCAGCTTGTACTGACAATTCAGCAGGGGTGAAAAGTAACTATGTTTATTTATAGTAATAGTTTATTCCTTTTCAAAGGAAGTCCCCTTCAATAGTAAATGTGTATCACTGATTATTTGAGGGATGATGTGGTGATGATATAGCATCCTCAGTGTTTGAATGTGAATAGCTTAATGTTTAGATGTAGTGTAAAGAGCTTTGAGTGATTTAATTACTTGAGAACTGTCAATTTTTCAAGAAAGCATGTGAGACCTCAGAACAAGTATTTTTACAAACATTTTAGCATTTAAAATTTGAAAAAACGTCTGCTTTTCCCGAAACACCTCAGCTGACTCCTTTTGATTTGACCTCTAAGGTGAGCCCAGCCACCCTTTGGAGGAAACTAATTTCAGCAGCTTGTATCCGCGATCTAATTCTTTTGGTCATGACCCACAGCTCATGACCATAGGTGAGGGTTGGAACATAGACTGACTGGTAAATTGAAAGCTTTGCCTTCCTGCTCAGCTCCCTTTTCACCACAATGGTCCGATACAACGCTTGCATAACTGCTGACGCAGCACCAATCCGCCTGTCGATCTCACGCTCCATTTTACCCCCACTAGTGAACAAGACCCCAAGACACTTACACTCCCTCACCTGGGGCAAAGACTGAGGTGGTTCGGGCATTTGGTAAGGATGCTCCACGACGCCTCCCTTTGGAGGTGTTCTGCCACACGTTGCCAAAAAAGCTACTTTGAGTTAAGTCAAAGATCCATATTCACCTTTCTCCAAAACAGGACAGCTCATTTTGGCAACTATATTTCATATATTGAAGTTTAAGATTGGATGTTGTTCTCCGGGTGGTGTCTGGTATTTTTAATACAACATGCAATGGTCAGTGATTCTGCAAGACTGACCCATGCAAATGTGTTGCTTCTGCATAACAATATTTCACAAGCATTCATAGTTAATCTATATGTGTTGTGGTGGAAATTTACTGAATAAACAGTTGTTCTTCGTGTTTCTCTGTGCTTGTGTAAGAATGATAGGAACTGTTGCAGGTGCAGTTTCTCCAAAGATCGCAGATGGGAGGTTTCATGGAAACTGGTGTTGGTGTGGACCTCTCCAGATACGGGAGGTTTCCTGTATTCCCATCTTAGCTTTCTCACGTTGCTTGCTTACATATCCTGTTATGCACTCTCATGTGTCCTGTTTTCTACTAAGCCAATGATCTCTGTTAGACCAGAGGACTTTACCTTTTTTGGAAGAGCTTCCTGTCATATGCCACACGTGTTTTCACTGGTTCATGTTTTCGTGCACTTTTGGGGAAGGAAGCTTGACTTCGACTGAGAGAAGTTCACTCGTTGTCACTGCTTTCTCCCTCTTTGCAAAGAGTGTTGATAATAAAACTTGACAAAAGACAACCATTTGTTTCTCCATAAGTTAATTTCATCCATCACGCTGACATCATAACCTGAACAAGAAATTGCCATTACAGTGTAAAACTAATTTCATGAAAAGGTATAACCTAAATTATCTACATAAGTGGAAAGTGTACATAGTGTGTATATATTTGTTTTATTTTATATTTTATTTTTACATTTAATATAATTCTATTTTAACATTCCTGTCAATTGTTGTAAGCTGCTGTAACAGAAGAATTCCCCCCAATGGGGGAATCAATAAAAGTATCTTATCTTATCTTATTTGTCAATTAAAATCAACTACATCTAGCCAATTACCAGCTGATTCTGGCAGCAGAAAGCTTTTAGAGGGTGATGATTGTTCATTGTAGGGAACCCATGCATAAGAATAGAGACACCCGTAATATTAAACAAAGACATTGGACATGAACCGCAACTGAAAACAAGAACAATGACAACAATAACAACAACAAACATGTGGCATCATTAGTTAGACACTTGTTAGGAGTGCTCACTCACTGTACTCTTTCCTGTTTTTTATTTACAACTTGCCGTAGCTCACTGTAATTGTCATTCTTTAGGATTCAGGCTTGTTGGATGAACTTCTCAACCACATCACTAAATCAACTGTTGTTAAAAACCACACTGCTATCTGAAGGCTCACTCCTCTACACATGGTGCTAACTCCTATTTCCTGTGTTATAAGCTGTGCTCATCACCTGGTCACATCTATCTAATTGTGCTGCAACACGCATTCATTGTTAGCCTTGCATTTTGCTCATTTTAAATATGTCTCTCTCTTCCTTCAGTTCATTCATTCATTTGATGCGTGCCGTGAGACCCTCCACCTCCCCATCACCGCCAAGTTTCACAGCTTCATCAGCCCTGGACAACTTCATCAATCATCCGCCGATCACTGCCTAGTCTTTGCGGTTTTGATCAGCTCCCTTATGTAATTTGCCTCAGACATCTTCATTGGCAACACCTCCACCACCATTGTCTGAACTCCATGGGAGGGCTAAGTTTTGCTGCCGCTCAGGTCAGACACCCTTCAATCACCAATCTCCCTGTAGAGTTCAAACGCCAAAGAAACTCTGACATATATATCTGCCTTCCTTGTCCTCTTTCTCACATCTTGTTACAAACTTCTCTTTTTTTCTGCTGTGTTCTCGTGGTGGGGGCACTATGGGGGCATGTGGAAGGTAAATGGCAAATTAACTGTGATCATATATATTTCTATTGCCTTCTGACCACTCAAAGTGCTTCACCTTATAAGTCACATTCATTCACAACACATTCATACACTGATGGCAGAGGCTGCTATGTCAGGAGCCCATCAGTATTAACTAATCCCACTCACACACAGATGGCACAGCAATTTGAGAGAAGACTGGTTCTACCATTGAGCCACAGCTGCCCCACAGGTAGTTTCAGTGTTGTCACTACCTGGAGCGTGCACGTACGGAGCCTGAGTCCATTGATCGTGGCAATACTGTATGGGCTGTGTTGTCATATACAAAGCAAAGGCTGGGCAAAGTAAACAAAGCCACACCTGACAGTGCAAAAGCCTGGGTATGATCAGTAGTGGAGGTAAAAAGTTAATAAACTTAGCACACAGTCAGTGCGAGGGGAATCATTTGATTATCTGAGTAGCAGTTATGCATTTTCTTTTCTTTTGTTTAGCTTTCAGTAGTCAGTAAAATGAAACCCTCACCTCTTAAATCTGTTTGTGAAGTCAGTCATACAACAGGTGGGTTTACAGTATATGCAGGGAGTTCAGCATGACAAGTCTTTCTTTGAGTATGCTATGCCTAATAAATGATAAAACTGTGACAAACTTTCCAGGGTCTACCTGAAGTGCTAGTTTAAAAAAGTATAACATTGAAATTATTTTTCCTCTGTGGTTGAAATAGTATTTTGATGAACTGTTTGTCAGAGGGAAGGCCAAATACGTCGCACCTCTGTAGGCACTCAAGCATTTTAGTGTAATTCCCTTGTATCAGAATGTATTAGAATAACCAAAGTACTATGACCATGTGAAAAGCACAAAAATAGGCTTTTATCAGTGAAAAATAAGTGAGCAGTTCAAAAACAGCACTTTGAAGATAACTAGAGGAAAAAATGTTGATAGATTAAAAACTGGGTTGGATGCCTATTTCTATGAAGTACATACTAAATGTATTTGTTATATTTGTGCTCTCTGTTCAAATCTTTGACAATCCTGTTGATGTGTTTTGTCAGAACAATTTTGATTGTCTCCGCGAGTAATCAAAGTTCACAGCAATTGGTGAATTATAAAAGCAGCCGATAACTGAAAATTGGCTACAATTGTCCAATTATCTTAATCAAGGAAACAAGCAGCAAATGGATAAATAATGCAAATTCAACACAAAAATAAAGCGCAGAATAAATGCAATGACAGAAACCTGCAAATGAAATTACAACTGCTCCTTAAGTACATAACGTTTATACATATATTTAGATTTAATCTCATACCTGAGAATAACACAAGTCACTGTTATTTCACAGGTTGCATTATAAATGAAAATTATAAATACATTTTTCATGATAAGGCAACTGGTCCGTGGCAACCATAGGGTCAAAGTGCATGGGATTGTTTGAGTTGCTTGCCAAAAGACTAGTAGCAGTTTCACTAATTAATGAAGCATAATAATAATAATAATAATAATAATAATAATAATAATAATAATAATAATAATAATAATAATAATAATAATAATAAGTGGTAGTAGTAGTAGTAGTTGTAGTGGTATTATAATTATTATTATATTAATTAATATACTTATGATTATCATCTATTATGTTTTGATTCTAGTCAATGTGTTAACTTCCTCTGGATCCACTCCATTGGGCTCTGTCAAAGTGGCAACCTCCAGTCTTAAAATATGAAGCCCATGCAGAAATGCTAAAAACCTGTCATCAAGCGTCTGCTTGAGGCTGCAGAAACACCAGTTCAGTCAGACAACTCACGTTTACTTAATAAGTTTATTGCAGCATACAATTGTGTTTGGCGTGTGGGCTCCGACTTCATTACTCCTCGTAGATTATTTAAGCAGACATTTAGGAGCAATGAGATAGGACTAACCCCCCTCGGAGCCCGCAGGTGGAAGCCGGGGAGGAGGTGGGGACAACTTCACGCAGCACTGAGCAGAACAGCAGAGCACTGCAAGCAGAGGCAGAGACGGGGAGGCTTGACATTTAAATAGACCGCTGAATGAGGATGTTGAGATCAGCTGATGAGAGGTGGTGACGTGTCAGTATGATGAGCGCGGCTCGAGTTGTCTGCCTGAACTAGCTTGCAGGCGGCGCTCCATTTCAGTCAGACAACTCACGTTTACTTAATAAGTTTATTGCAGCATACAATTGTGTTTGGCGTGTGGGCTCCGACTTCATTACTCCTCGTAGATTATTTAAGCAGACATTTAGGAGCAATGAGATAGGACTAACCCCCCAAAACTGCAGTGGAGCCCGACGCCGATTTGGCAGGGATCTAATATGTGTAGACCTGGGTATGCCTCACCTTCAGGCCATTTCCATGGAGCACCGCGGCTCCATGAGAAACATACTACCTAGTGACTATTATGTGTAGACCTGGGTATGCCTCACCTTCAGGCCATTTCCATGGAGCACCGCGGTTCCATGAGAAACATACTACCTAGTGACTATTATGTGTAGACCTGGGTATGCCTCACCTTCAGGCCATTTCCATGGAGCACCGCGGCTCCATGAGAAACACACTACCTAGTGACTATTATGTGTAGACCTGGGTATGCCTCACCTTCAGGCCATTTCCATGGAGCACCGCGGCTCCATGAGAAACATACTACCTAGTGACTATTATGTGTAGACCTGGGTATGCCTCACCTTCAGGCCATTTCCATGGAGCACCGCGGCTCCATGAGAAACATACTACCTAGTGACTATTATGTGTAGACCTGGGTATGCCTCACCTTCAGGCCATTTCCATGGAGCACCGCGGCTCCATGAGAAACACACTACCTAGTGACTATTATGTGTAGACCTGGGTATGCCTCACCTTCAGGCCATTTCCATAGAGCGCCGCGGTTCTATGAGAAACATACTACCTAGTGACTATTATGTGTAAACCTGGGTATGCATCACCTTCAGGCTATTTCCATAGAGCACCTTGGTTCTATGAGAAACATACTACCTAGTGACTATTACGTTTAAACCCGGGTAGCATCACTCCCGGTCATTAACGAACACCGAGGTCCTGCTAGACAACTAATAAGGTTACTGCAGTAACTTGCAGTTATTTTAAACCCCCAGCAACCACCCGATATGCAACGATAACTCAGCAAGGCAATTCGTAGATTTATTTTGATTTAAGGGCTGCTAGAGCTCATAAGCTTTTGTGCTGCCAGAATCTCTCTCTTATGAAGTCTGACGTATCTTTGGTAAGCGGATGATGACCATCGCCCAAGGGATTTCAGGGTTGATGCAGGGAGGAGAAGAGCTGCAGTTGTGGCGGCGCCGATTCTCAGGGAGTGAGGAGAATAGAGATCCTGAAGCAGACCACAGCTCCGGCAAAGATCGCGCAGCTTGGAGGAGAACCAGGATCTTGACATAGGTTTGAAACCCTCGAGGACAAACAATGGGGCTGGCCCAGTAGTTGGGGGCCGACGATGCAGGAATTTCGTCATAGAAGAAAAGGGACAAAACACAGAGTTAGTCTTGGCAATAAAGATCTGAGTACCTTGTCTAGTTCTGTCAGTCTTAGAGTGTTTAAGAAACAAAGAATACATGTGCTCTTCCATGGTTAAATCATCAGTTGTGAGATCCTGCTGAGGATTAAATAACAGGGATCTTGTAGTATATTCACCACACCTTAGAAACCCGTAAAAAGCCATTAGGAGAACTGCTTCCAGCATGGTATCGATGTACGGTGAAAAGAAACCTTGCCTTAACCTAGACACCAACTGATGCACCTTAGTGAGTGTGAGAGGTAACCTTTTATCATTGCCTGATGGACGTGCCTTTTTTAAGCCGTTGAGCAGTAGCTTGACAGCAGGATTCCCAAGAAGGCTTTGGGAAGCTGGATCAGCACAACGCATGTGAAATTGAATTCCTGCCAACATCGCTTTGATGCTCTGCATTTGCAGATGCCGAGATTCAAAAGAGAATACGATGAAGCCACAAACTACGGAGATGTCAACCGGAAGAGGATTGAGGAAAAGGCTGGCGCAGAAAGAAGTGAAGAAAAACCAGGAAGAATCATAGGCTTTAATGGTACTTTTCGCTAGGCCAACTCTCATGTATTTTGAGGCTGAGTGCAAAAGATCTTGCAGGGTCTTAGAAGCGCTCAATCCAGGATCATCTGATTGAACGGCGGGCAGGAAATGCTGTGTGGCCTGGCCTGGGGACACAGGTCTCTGAACTCCTGGAATTTAAAACGAGACAGGGCATCAGCTACGCGGTTCTCGTGACCTGGAATAAAGGCTGCCCGCAGAATAAAATTATTCAGAACACACAGCCAGGTGAGACGACGCATGAGGCTGTTTATTATCGGTATTTTGGAGCGGCCTTTATTGATGATTTCTACCGTCGCAGAATTGTCGCAAAACACCACGATTTGTTTTCTTGTCCAACTGGGGCCCCACAGCTGGCAAGCAACGACGACGGGGTAAAGCTCAAAGAGAGCTGTTGATTTGGACTCCGTGAGAGCCTGAATCTCTAAGGGCCATTTTTCCGCGAACCACTCATTGTTGTAAAACCCCCCAAAACCAACAGAAGGGGCTGCATCAGTGAAAAAACGGAGGGAATCGGAGGACTCAACAAAATCATTATAGAAAAAGGAAATGCCATTCCACTCGTTACACAACACGGACCAAAAGCGAAGATCCGAACGGCAGCCCTCATCCAATACGACCAGATCAGACAAATCCACAACAGAATTAGCCAGAGTCAGCAAGCGAGACACAAAAGACCTACCATGAGGTATAATACGCATAGCAAAATTCAGGTGACCTAGCAGGGACAACAAACCACGTTTCGTAACACCAGCAGCAGAGGAATAGGAGCTAAGAGCCTCTCTAATGCGAGACAACTTGTCAAGAGGCAGGGAAGCCTGCATGAGCACGCTATCAAGAGTGATGCCGAGAAACTCCAAGCGAGTGGAAGGGCCTACGGTCTTTTCCTGAGAGAGGGACACCCAACTCCCGGAAAAGGTCTTTCAACAAAGAGATGCTACGAGCCGGAGGAGAAGAAGGAAAATCCACCACCAGAAAATCATCCAAGAGATGCAACACGAAAGGCAACCTGCAGCCGTTATAGAGAATCCAGCACAACGCCTCCGACAGGGTGTCGAATATATGAGGACTACTACGGCAGCCGAAAGTCAGCTTAACCGAAAAATAGAACCGAGACCGCCATTTGACTCCAAAGAGGTGCCACTGGGACGGGTGAAGTGGCAGCACTTTGAAAGCATCAGTAATGTCTGCCTTGCCCAGCCAAGCGCCCACACCCGCCATCCGAATCATCGTCACTGCATTATCGACGGTAGCGTAGGATAAGGAAAAGGGCTCCGGAGGAATCAAACTGTTTATGCTCGGGACAGACGAATTGCGAGGGGCGGACAGATCTACAATAAGGCGTTTCTTACGAGAATACTTCCTGGTAGCTACGCCGATGGGACTTATCCGGAAGACAGAAAAGGGGGAGTTCGAAAAAGGACCAAGCATGTAGCCCTTCTCGACTTCCCTAGCCAAGAGCGCGTCAACGACCTCCGGCTCTCGGAGAGCCGATTGCAGATTCCTAAACACATGCGTCACTTTTGGGAGCCAGCACAGACCCGCTAGAAAACCCTGGACCAAACCGGTAATCAGGTAGTTTACAAAGCATCTATTAGGATGATTAGACAAGGCTTCGGAGAGAGCAGGCACGTTCACAGGAGTAGAGGGATGCTTCATGTTTATTTCCCTGAGTGAGCAGGTCGAGGTCTCCTGGGGCACACCGAGCGTGGATGGCTGTCCCCGCACCAACTACATGCATGCAAAAACCTACAGTTAGGATAGGTACAAACACTCTCATTGAAGTTCATACAGAGATGGGGCGTAGACCCCCTGAAAGTTTGTACCTGACGTCTCGGACGGAACCCTGAACTCGAGGCCGGAGCGTCGGGACGGGACAAAGGTCGGGAAGTGGACAGACGTTGCAGAGCAGTCCTCGGACAGAGTGAGGTCGTGTGAGAGAAAGACCCACAAACGGTGCATGCCAGGGTTTTATGGCCCGTAAAGTGGCGACTTATCAAGCCTAGATCCACAACAGACCAATCTACCCTCTGGTTGAATTTCTGAATGGACAGCGCAGCTTTAGCAGAGAAGGATTTATGATATTCATAGAAGAGAGAACCCCCATAGGAAAGGGCCAGGTCAGAAATGATCGCCAAATAGGTATCCAATTCCGCCCGACGAAGCGGGTAAACCTCGCACAGAGTGTCCCTAAAAACGCCAAAAGCCACATTAAATTCCGCCAAAGTCAGAGTTTTAGACAGCCTCGGGTCGCTATCCTTCAGGATAACGGAAAACTCCCCACAGTCCACAAATCGCTTATCAGCAGTCTCAGTACTGCACAACAGAATCTTCACCAGATTAATGTCAGGGCCTGCCAAGATCTGATTCCGAAGCGCATCCGGGATTGCAGCAGCAGGAGGCAGAAACGAAGAGCCAGCAGACGGAGCCGGAACAGCAGTTCCCAGGGTCCTCAGGGGCGTGACGTCGTACGGCAGAGGGGCAGGCACCGGAGCAAACACGGAAGAGGATGGCACCGGCATGCTGGGAGGGAGGACGCGGGACATCGCGCTGCCCTCCATGGAATCCAACCTGGCATTCACGGCAGCGAGCGCCGACCTCATCTCGAGAAGAGCGGACGACAAGGAGGAGTCCGCGGAAGGACCGGGACCGGGGGGCCCGGCGCGTTTCGCAGGCGCGCCCGGAGCAACCGGCTGAGAGTGACGCTTCTTCGCCTGGCGCTTACCCCCGGACGGAGCGACACAGGGAACGGACTGAGGGACAACAGAGGAGCTGTTCTGGAACGACAAGTAGTCATACAGTTCCCCATGCGAAAGCCCAGACGGAACAGAGACGCCCCGCGAGTAGAGCTCGCCCAGAATCCGATGCACGGGCCAGTCGGCAAGCAGCTGGACGGACACACGAGCACTACTGCGTGTGCGCCGGCGAGCCGGTCCACGGCCAGAGGCAGCCGCAACAGCCGGAGCCTGGGTTTCAGGAACAAAACCCCCGTCCTCAGCCGAGGACAGAGACCCCAACTCAGAATCGGAGACGGCGAAAGACATGGCGACGTACACGAAAACAAAGTAAGGCGCAATTCGCATCTCAAGAACACACAGACAACTTCACGCAGCACTGAGCAGAACAGCAGAGCACTGCAAGCAGAGGCAGAGACGGGGAGGCTTGACATTTAAATAGACCGCTGAATGAGGATGTTGAGATCAGCTGATGAGAGGTGGTGACGTGTCAGTATGATGAGCGCGGCTCGAGTTGTCTGCCTGAACTAGCTTGCAGGCGGCGCTCCATAAATCACATACGCACATCCCATTCAAAAAAGACGATCTTTGCAGCAATAATAAACATGTTTATAGCCTGGTTCAAAAAACAGTTTAAGTCTGAGTAGCTAATTTGTGTATCAGCACACATTGTACGGGGGTTGAACTTTTTATAACTCGATATTAAACTTAGGATTTTTGCACAAATAAGGACATGGCTGACTTCATTGACAGGCGGGCACCCTGTAGCTGTTAGCGAAAAGGCTAAAGGCCCGCCTCTTTACCTCACACTAACTCAGACGAAGTTTGGTTGTGTTCAGCATTTCCAATATGGCCCCCGGCAACAACTGGCTTCAAAACAGTGCTCCAGAACAGCAGTACATTTATGATACAGTCTATGGTTCCGTCACCATCTCTGACCCGGCAGGTTGGAGTCCTCTGGATCAGATAAGCAAGACTTCTATTTTTTGCCAAATGCTGGTGCAAGATGCATAAATGTCAACAGAGCAGGACGGGAAGTCAGGCACCAAAACATAATAAAAACAGACATTTATTAATATTATACACATTTAAAGATGCAAAAAACAAAACTTTGTGGTTATGCAGCATAGTCGGAAAAGGCCTAACGGAATACTATCAAAATGAGTAGCAATTCAACCACAGAAAGGCACTGTAACCTGTTATTTGTATGTTGTTCTCCATACTAGACCTAGCTGCTCCTGGCTGTTCTCGGCTGTGCAACACTTCAAACATGCTTCCTGTGTAGCAGGGAGAGCACCGTTGGACGGAGCAAACATGTGGCGCTAATGGAACACAGCGCATATGCTCCCTGTATAAATTAGGCATTGCCCTAGTAAAGTTCCATTCAGCAGGATGTACTCTGTCAGGTATAAAACTAACATAAACATGCAGGAAAACATTTAGAAATCATTATATTGGCATAGTTAGCTTTAATTTTACATAAATTATTTAAGAGCTGTTGTTGAAGTTATTGTTTCTTAAGATAACATGTATTGTAACTTCTCTACTTTGCTTCAGACAAAGCAAACTGACACTACCGAACAAGGTATTTATGTTGTTCGACTTTCAAATGAAACAAGCATCCCAAACTGTAAGAAAGCCAAAGATAATTTTGTGATACTGAGTTGCACTGACATTACTACTCCTTTAAGTTATTAGTATTTCCTCTGTGTTTCTATCAAACAGCCCAGAATTACAATACAATCAGAATTTAGACTTTCACTGTTTTGATTGTATCCTGAATTGTGAATGTAAAAACACAGCCTGATGAGTTGCTTTTATGCAATCATTACTGCGCACACTGTCACTCAAATATGTTGTGCTAGAGTTATCCATGATTGCATTAGAAATGCAAAACAAGTATTTTAAGACATAAGTGGCTGTGGAGTTCCCAGCAGTTTGCAAGGTTATGCAAACTAAACCAGAATGGTGTAATTATATATTCCTAAATGTACATCAGTATTATTAAGTAGCACACAACTATCAGTCATTTCTTGCATGCAGTTTCTCCTATAAGGCCACATCAGGAATCTACTAATTATCTTCTAAAGTGTTTTCATTTTACGACAACAGCCAGGATGTGTTTGGGGATATTTATCACAAGCCAACTACCTGATGTCTAGTTTCTAGTGACAGCAGGTGATGGAGTTGACACCATAGAAACTCAGGTGAATCATGCAAGGAGCAGCTGCCCTTCAGCAATTACCGTTATGAAGTCATAAATCAAAACTTAATAAGAGACAGAGCGGAGTGGGACTGAAAGATGTGCTTCCTCTGTGGAATTGTATTCTTCTGTGTTTGCCAGTTACTCCATGTGGACATATATTCAAAACACATTTTCATCTGACCTATGTATGTATCAGAACAGCAACTGTCATAAATGGGTTTTTATATTTGCAACAGCTAAACTGCTCCTTACCGTGTGCTCAAACAAAGAGGGGCCTGCTTGGGAATTTAAAGGCTATGAAGAAAGTTAAACCATACTGAATACAGAATGTTGCAGCAATATCCCATCAAGCATTGCTGATCTTACCTTGGTATAAAATCAAGCTTAAAATTAATCTCTCCTTTCATTCAAAGAGGCCTGTGGGAACCCAGGGAGTACCTAAGATGTAGCGATGACAGCTGTTTATTGAATTAAATAGCTCCAAATCAAATAGTAAGTAGTTCAGTTGCATTCACACAAGCTACATTTTCTCATACATAATGCATTTTAGCACAGGACAGCAGAGCAAAATACACTTAAGCACTGCAAACATTCTGTTGTAGTCTTAAATCAATTGCTAAGAATCAGGACTGAATACTTCTATATGACGATGACACCACTCTCTTGTCCTTTAGTGAATGCCTACAAAGTCTCTGCTGCTGGTGAATGTGCAGGCACATTAGTATGATATCACTTTACAGGGGACAGACATGCCCCCAATAAAGTAAACATAACCAGCCCCATTTATGCCAATTATTAACCAATTGCCAGTACTGTCTGCAAACACCAGCTAGCACCTTATAAACAGCTAACGGGACATTAATGAGAGAGTGGGACAAGTTGAGCCAGTTAGATGACCCAACTCCTGTTTTTTGTCTGTTAATCATATTTACAGGATTCCAAAACATTGTTTTGGCTTTCACATAAACATTTTAGTGTATCAAAATTCAGCAACTTTATGGTATGTTGCAAACTTCTTTTCTCCACTTACTTCCTTGCATAAAACCCAGCCTTAATCGGAAAATTTTGATATAAGATGGAACTTTATTGATTGCCAGCCTCCCAAAAGTACAGTACAAATATTTACAAAAAAAAAGCAAACCACGGCACAAGTCCACAAATGTCAAAAATCACGATAGTAATGCCCTGTGGCTCCTCCCACTGGTCGTCACTAATTACATACATTTTACCAAAAACATTTATTTTTAACATTTAAAGCATATCAACATTTCTAAATGATATCACCTTTAATAACATTATTATTGAATGTTTTAGAAGTTAATTTATTTAAGCCTAAACCCCATTTTTAGGCAATAAATTACCCAAACACAAAAACATTAAATTCTGGAAACCATGTGGCACCTTTCGCCCTCCATAACCACCTATTTATTGTGCGGAAATGAAACGCTTTGTTTCCTCGTTTCAAATAGGAGCGGGCCATGGCGGAGTGCAGAAAGCAGGTCAGTGAACCCTGTATAAATGTGCTTAAGACAATAGTAGAGCTCCCATGTGTGCACACCTGTTAACGCTACAGAACGGAGAGGGACAGCAGAATACTGGAGCTGTTTACCGGCTGGAATGAGTAAGTATAAATCAGCCTTCACTGACGGAGAGGGAAAGATTGGAGTGTGTAAACATGTATGTGTGTGTGCGTGCGTGTGTGTGTGTGCGCGTGCGCGTCGCCATGTGTACAGTCATGGCCAAAAGTTTTGAGAATGACACAACTATTAATTTTCACAAAGTCTGCTGTTTCAGTTTTTATAATGGCAATTTGCATATACTCCAGAATGTTATGAGGAGTGATCAGCTCAACTGCAATTAATTGCAAAGTCCCTCTTTGCCTTGAAAATGAACTTTATCACCAAAAACACATTTCCACTGCATTTCAGCCCTGCCACAAAAGGACCAGCTAACATCATTTCAATGACACACAGGTGTCACACACATTAACACAGGTGTGGGTGTTGATGAGGACAAGGCTGGCGATCAATCTGTCATGATTGAGTGACTGGACACTTTAAAAGGAAGATGGTGCATGACACCATTGTTCCTCATCTGTTAGCCATGGTTACCTGCAAGGAAACACGTGCAGCCATCATTGCATTGCACAAAAAGGGCGTAACAGGGAAGTTTATAGCAGCGAGTAAGATTGCACCTCAGTCAACCGTCTATCCAATTATCAAGAACTTCAAGGAGAGAGGTTCAATTGTTGCCAAACAGGCTCCAGGGCGCCCAAGAAAGTCCAGCAAGCGCCAGGACCGTCTCCTGAAGGTGTTACAGCTGCGGGATCGGGCCGCCACCAGTGCAGAGCTTGCTCAGGAATGGCAGCAGGCAGGTGTGAGTGCATCTGCACGCACAGTGAGGCGAAGACTTTTGGAGGAAGGCCTGGTGTCAAGGAGGGCAGCAAAGAAGCCACTTCTCTCCAGTAAAAACATCAGGGACAGACTGATATTCTGCAGAAGGTACAGGGACTGGACTGCTGAGGACTGGGGTAAAGTCATTTTCTCTGATGAATCCCCTTTCCGATTGTTTGGGGCATCTGGAGGAAGGCTTGTTCGGAGAAGACGAGGTGAGCATCAGTCCTGTCTCTTGCCAACAGTGAAGCATCCTGAGACCATTCATGTGTGGGGTTGCTTTTCGGTCAAGGGAGTGGGCTCTCTCACAATCTTGCCTAAAAACACAGCCATGAATAAAGAATGGTACCAGAACGTCCTCCGAGAGCAACTTCTCCCAACCATCCAAGGGCAGTTTGGTGATGAAGAATGCCTTTTCCAGCATGATGGAGCACCTTGCCATAAAGCAAAAGTCATAACAAAATGGCTCGGGAAACAAAACATTAAGATTTTGGGCCCTTGGCCAGGAAACTCCCCAGATCTTAATCCCATTGAGAACTTGTGGTCAATCCTCAAGAGGCGGGTGGACAATCAAAAACCCACAAATTCTGACAAACTCCAAGCATTGATTATGCAAGAATGGACTGCCATCAGTCAGGATTTGGTCCAGAAGTTGATTGACAGCATGCCAGGGAGAATTGCAGAGGTCTTGAAAAAGAAGGGTCAACACTGCAAATATTGACTTATTGCATGAATTCTGTGTAATTCTCAATAAAAGCTTTTGATACTTATGAAATGCTTCTAATTGTATTTCATTATACCATAGAAACATCTGACAAAAACACCTAAAAACCCTGAAGCAGCAGACTTTGGGAAAATGTAATATTTGTATCATTCTCAAAACTTTTGGCCATGACTGTATATGTTAGTGCTGGGCGATACCAGTTTTATGATTCGATATGATACCGAATACTTTTTTGCCAATTTATTCGATACCTAATACCGATACAGATACTTTCAGTGATTTAAAAAAAGATAAATAAAATGCCACGCTTGAAAGACAACTCCCATGACAAATACTGTTCATTTAGCATTTAACAACTCTAATATGCAAACCCTTTAGTGGCCTTTTTTTTAAACAATGAAATAAATTTAGAAAGAAACATAAATAATTAACACCCTTTACTTAAATTCTCTGAGTGGAAAGCTTAAAACATTCTCTTCGCTACAAAACTTAGGAGTAAGTTACCCTAAAAGAATCAGAACCGACACATGTGCTTTTGTTTTGCATTTATTAATTAGAATTCTATTAGTTATCGATACTGAAATGTGTAGTGTGTGAGAATCGATATATTGATACCACATAATCGATATGCCCACCACTACTATGTGTGCCCCTGTGTGCACTGCCCGCAGTCAGTGACGGTGCAGCTCCGTCACACCTTGCATGAGGCAACCTAATTTTCTGTATTTGGCCAAAAATGTTTTCTCTTTAAAATATGAATTAAAAAAGCCCTAAAATTATAGTAGCTACAGAGCAAACAAATAAACTTACAAACACATGATAGCACTGACTTTGACTTTAACAGTCAGTTATTTTGTGCTGCCGTCTTGGCCAGGTCACTCTTGATACAGAGGTTTTAAATCTCAATGAGTCTCTTACTTGGTGAAATAAATAAAGAATAAGTTAATACGATTTAAAATAAGCTTTGATGTTGCAAGCAATATTTCCTTATTGCTGAACAAGATTAAATTGCTCTTTTTCTCTGGAAGCTACAGCAGCTCAGCTTACTACACTTTACAAGTAGCTTGCTCAACCCCTCTCCAGACACATGTCTGAAACTTAAATGTAGTCAGTGTTTTACTTTACTAAAAGGTTACCCTGTTGTGATTATAAAAGAAAGAAAAAAATGGTTAAATGAAACAGTGGTTCAGACCGTGATCCATAAGGCAACTGGACTGGTAGAAATTCTTAAAGACGTTTCACCTCTCCTCTGAAAGGCTTCTTCAGTTCTGACCAGACTGGGGAAGAGCTCGAAGATATAAGCCACTAACAGTCGTGGGTGTGTCCAGGTAGTCACAAAGGGTCCTAAGTAGGGTCGTTAGTCTAGTTCTTGGCAGTTGTTCTCCTATCACCTGAAAAGTCGTTAGCCTAGTTCCTGACAGTCATTAGGATGATGGGTCAGCTGTGAGTCGTTAGAGTCACATGATGTCTGGTGTGAGCGTGGTCTTACTTGTTTTGACAGAGAATTCAAAACAGCATTGTATGTAGGAGACAAAAGGTGTTTTTGTCCACCACCTCTGTTAAGAGAAGGGTGCTCAAGCTTAACATAGATGGCTTCTTTGACCCCTCTTTCATACCAACACTCTTCTCTGTCTAGAATCTGAACCTTGCTGTTCTCAAAGGAGTGTTCCTTGTCCTTGAGGTGCAGATGTACGGCTGAGTCCTGGCCTTGAGAGGTTGTTTTGTTTCACCAATGTACAGTTCCCTGCAATCTTCGTTAGCTAGCTACTAAATCAAAATATAAAGAAACTTTAAAACTGAACACTCACAAGACGAAGCTTTTGGTTAACTGAGATGATCCACCAGAGCCTGCTCTTTCATTCCAGCAGGGTAGCAAGGGTAGGTCAAGGGCTTTGTTTGTCACTGTTTATTCATTGGCCTTGCAGAGAGAAGTAACAGAAAATTGATCTCAGTGATGATGATGATGATAATGATGATAATGCAGCTTCCAGTGAGCACCATACATATTTATGTTGCACTGCTACCTTGATACCGGCAACAATATCTGTTATTCAACAACCAGCAAAGTCGAATGCTACAAGACAACAACCAATTTCTGCGCGACACTAACCATGGTAAACTACAGAGTGAGCATTTTCTGTCATTTACATAATTGAAAGGTCTCTTAAAAATAAAAAGACGATTTGACATTGTACAAAGTGAGGACAAAAAAAACTGCAATCTTGTTTCAGAAGACTGAAACTATAAATCTCTGGAGTAAGGATGTCAGCACTTCACGTTAATCAGATGGCTTTTTGACCGTCAATTGAATTAATTTGAACTCATCTGCATGACTGATTGATTTGTGACTCTACACATGTATGCATTAGATATTAACACTTCCCCAGGGACAGCTTGGATTTTAAAGGGCAACTCGTACACAGTCATTTGGTTGATTAATATGGAACACTCGCAGATCTGTTGTACTTACTTGTTCATGCCTTCAAAGAACACAGCCCTCCTTTATCATATTACATTTTTTCTGGGTTTAAATCTTCAAATGTATGCTAAGAAACTGGGCTGTATCATACTGAATACAATTGCGTTTACAATCCAGTCTGTGAGACTTGTTTCTTAAGGATACTTATACCAGCACAATTAGGACAGACATATTTATAACATTTTGAGCTGTTTATTTTTATTTAGTACAAAGAATGAATCAATGTTTGTAATGGTTTTAAAAAATGATTACACCATCAGAATATTGTTTTTATTTGGCGTCTAAATTCTGACCACAACATTCTCTTCAGATTTGTTGACCTGCTAAAATCTGAGGGGTGGGGTGATAATATCTTAAACCCTGTCGCTGAATCCTGAAGGTGGATGCAGGAGCTTAAATATGAGTGCAGTACTGCACTTGGTTGCATTAGCTGTGTGTAAATTCAAACATAGCCTAGTTTGACTGTAATTTCTAATTTAGGAGGGTTTACACTCTACTAACATTTTGGGCGCTGCATCAGCTGAGATAGTTCCAACGTAAGCATAAGTTACACCTAGCTCTGAGTTGGTGTAAAGTCCTCTGTAGAAGACCGGTTCTCATGGCGCACTGTTTTCAAAGATGGGATAATTTGAAGGATTAGGAGAAGCAGAGTTCAACCATCTGTGATGTGTGGACAACACGCTCTCCGTGTTAGATTAAATAAATAGTAAACATATGATGACTCTGATCTTTACTGGCACTCTTGTTTCCCACGAGTGGAGATAATTACCGTACATCTGCACAACATTAGAGTGCCGTTATATTAATATACAGTATATTGTTGTTGACGATTTCACCACTCGATGTCACTGTTGTTATTTAACACTAATTCATTATCAACATATCAACATGATTTGTCATATTTTACCCCCATGTTGCTGTTTGTCGATTCACGGGAGTTACGGAAGTTATGATTAGCAGTTAGCTTCTTTAGAGGTAATGAGGCCAACGGGAGTTAGAACTTAAACACCCCATCATGAAAAAAGCACTTTGAGCACTCTAGCTGTTGGCTAGGAGGCTCAAAGCCCGCCTCTTTACACCACAATCGCTCGACAGCAGCAATATGACCTCAAAACAGCGCTTCAGAAACAGATGGGTGACGTCACGGACACTACGTCCATATTTTATACAGTCTATGCTTAGAACACAACTTATGCAAAGCTGGTGCAACAGGCCACTGGTGCATGGCATGGGCGGCAAAAACAGAGCAGGGGAGTTTCGCAGCTGTAATAGCCAACCAAATTGGGAGGAGATGTTTGTCAGGTGATAGCGAAGAACGACGCAGTTGGAGTTGCATGCCTTAGTCTAGAAATCAAAGCCTTAAAACACAATTAAATAATTAGTTGATGCTGCTCTGTATGACTTCATCTATCATCAAAGGCAACTTTCATTAGAAAACAAGGGATATTTGTCATTAAGGATGCAATTTTTCTGGCTTCTACAATGTTAAGTATGTAGTATGAATGCATCAGTAATCCATGTTGCTAAATCATAGGTCCTAAAGGTTTTGAAGCAAACTCAATGTTATTGCCTTGATAGCGTACATACAGCAGGAGATTTGATTTGGGCATTTATATCAAATTGCTTTTATATTTCCAACCCTTTCTTTTCAACCAACAGAAAATGTCTATCCCCTGCAAATAAGTTGCACGGATCCACTGCACGGTACACTATGATTTATGATGACAGGGGTTGAATATTACACTTATACTGTATGGCACTGTAAATCCACTGTCTCATCTCAAGCTCCCGCTGTCAAATGTGTTCTGAAGTTCTATTTCAGCCGTGTCCCCTGGGCACTGAGCTGACTGAATAGAGAAATAATGAGTGTTGTCTATAGACATAGACAATGTCACTATTTTACACCCCCCCACCCCTTCATCTAGATGTTCATTTTCTGGGAAGTTTCTCTTTCACTTTATGTATTACCCATATCTTTTTACCCACAATCTCAGACTGTATTCCCTGAACCACCCTCTCTTAGAGCTTATTGCTTTTCCCTCAACTATTTCGTAAGCGCTGTTAAGATTCTGTCATAAGTAAATACGTGCAAAATGTGCAGAGGTATCTTGAAGGAAGGGTTGTGGTCGGTCCAAGTGGTGCTTTCTTTAGAGAAATTAGGAGGCTTAACTGCAAAGCCAAGGGCATGCTTACAGGTTAGATGCACCATGCCAAGTATTTCTGTGGTAGCCACTCATCTTTGCTGCTCCCATACAGTATGTTGAACATTGGTACTTAAATAAATCACAGTAGCAGTACACTCATATATTGTTTCTGTGCCAGCTCCATGCCCTGACCCACACAGAGAAATAACAAGACCTGCTTCCTAGACTCAATCATCTTTACAATCATTGGCTTTGAGATTTTCTTGCCTTCATACTCAAGTTTTGTGAGTCAAGATGCATATTGTTTTATGAATAATTAAATACTTTGGGCAACCTAATTCCATGTAGTTGAGGACTCAAAAGTGAAAACAAAATTAGAAAGCATAGCCAAAATCAGTCCAGCAGAAGCCAAGATAATTATGTCTGTTTGTCCAATCCCAAAACATTGCACCCTGTAGATGTTTGGGTACACACAACAATGGCACAACAGAAAGTCAGCAGTATATATCTCTATATGTTTTAACTGTTTGACTCAGAATTAGAGCATGGATCAAAAATAGATCTCATGCTTATACTATTGATTTCAATAAGTCATTAAAGTATGATGCTTTGATATTCTCCTGTGTAATTGCTGACAAATAACATGTGCAACATTAGCTATTGATGCAATGACTGTGTGGCATATAGCTAATGTTGACAATGAGTTTTGAAGCCAGCACATGCTCTCAAGGCTTTAACAATAAAATTATTAAATTCAAAATTCCAAAGTCCAAAACATTTTTCCTAGATTTTAAAAGCTAGAGAAATTTTGCAGAGTTGCACCAAAAGTAACACAAATGCAGAACAAAATAAACAGTTCTGCTGCCATGCCTTTCCTAAATTATTTCTGTTTCAATCATAGACTGTATAAACAATGGATGTAGTATCTGTGACGTCACCCATCTGTTCCTGAGCACTGTTTTGAAGCCAATCGACGGCGGCAGCCATATTGGAAATGCTGGACTTAACCAGGCATAGTGTGACGTAAAGGGGCGGAGTTTAAACCTCCCGTTTGGGAGTCAAGTCAGTCATGTCCTTATTTGGGCAAAAACTTGTAATCTTAATATCTTCTGGACCTTCTGAAAATTCACCCCCGATACAGTGTGTGCCGATAAAGAAATTAGCTACGTAGAGCCAAGCCGTTTTTTGAACCAGGCTGTAAACATGTTTATTAATGCTGCAAAGATCGTCTTTTTTGAATTGGTGTCTTTGTGGTTTCCGGTGTTTCTGCAGCCAGCCTCAAGCGGATTCTCGATGAATTGCAGTTTATAACACTTCCGCATGGGCTCCATAATTTTAGACCGGAGGTTGCCGGTTGGTTTCAATATATAATACAAAGTTTTAGGTAATGGATAATGTATAGTGGTTATGTAAAATAATAACAAATAAATCAATAATAACTCAGACTGTATATGTATAATGGTTATGTAAAACAGAATCCAGACAGGGTGAGACCCTAACATCAAGCGTTGTCAAATAAAGAAAGTTGGTCTAAATTTTGTCTCACTATTCACTCCCTTAAAGGTGCAGTGTGTAGAAACGGGTATATCAGCGACATCTAGCAGTCAGATTCTAGAATGAACCCCTCTGTTCCTAACCCTTCACATCACCTAAGTGGCCGTGGCTGTGGAGGACCAGAAGCTCTCCCGAAAATGGCAATTAGTTATCTTATAATGTGTCATGGTACCGTCAGATAAAAGACTAAAAGACGCTATTAAAAGTTATATGTCGTTGATGTAATCGTTTGCTCTGTAAGCAGGCGGCACAAACTGAAACAACATTTCTTTCCAATGAGAATACAATTTCAAACAAATACATACGTCCGTTCTGAGCTGCTGTAGAAATACGATGGCAGTTCATGATGGCAGCCTCCATGAGGAGACCCGCTCCTTATGTAAACATACATACTTATTATTTTTTTTAAACTTAAACTTATATTTTTGGGCTTTTTACCTTTATGACAGGACTGCTAAAGAGAGACAGGAAACATGGGCAGTGGAGAGTGAGGGAAGACATGCAGTGAATGGTCACAGCCTGGAATCGAACTGGCGACCTCTGCGACGAGGGCTATAGCCTCTGTATGTGGGGCGCTTAGACCACTAGGCCACCTGTGCCCCCATACATACTTATTCTAAGTTAAAAAAAATAAACATAGAGTTTTATATAGGTTATTATACAGTAATTTCAACATACTTATAAATATTATATCCCATTTCCACCAAATCTGTTCTGCCAAATGCTGCTAACTTCTACACACTGCATCTATTAACTGAAGCACTGCCCAGCATTAAAGTGACTTTGAGTGATATCATTCACAAGCACTAACAAAGGGGGTTTAGTCCCTGACATATATTGCTTGTTTTGTGTTTAGTGTAACCCAAGGCTATTTAAAATGGATCTATCCAAGTCCCTTAACTTAATCTGCCATTTATTGGCTCAGTGGAGGGGGGTTAGTAAGGACATTAAGCTTTGTGAGTGGACTAAAAGTAACCAAGGAAACATATAACAGCAAGTGCTGTTAATTGGTTTACCCAGCGTAACTTGTTTACCAATAATGGGAGTCGGGGTTGGGGAGGTAAACATGATCAATCAGCTACAGTGTCACAACTCAATTTGTTTAGACACCTATCCTTATTCCTGAGGTTTCTTCATTAAGCATGTGTTTTCTGGATGTTTAAAGTGGACGGCACAAGTTCTGTATGGAAATCTGTAACATAATTAAAGGAAAGCATTTCAAAGGCAGCCTCATGAATAATGCAAATTGTGTGTTAAATGGCTCTGACAGCCAATGCTGGTGCTGCAAAACTTGAACCGCAGGAAGGGCTGAGCTGGTCTATCTGGTCATCAGGTGCCTCACTAGGAGAGCTAAATATTGACAGGATGGTGAGGCAGTGCAGAATTAATGAGATAGCTAAAATGAGAAACAACTCTTATATATACATTTCTAAAGATATTTTCACACCATTTGCTTATTTTTTCTTTACAAACATGGCATTGCTTCATGTCATTGTGTCCTCTTTTTCAGACAATTAGCAATGCAGTTTGCATGACTCACAAACTAAGGATATTAAATTAACATTTCAAGAACAAAAAGGAAATTGCTTTTGAATAGAAGATATGTAAAACAACATATTTATGGTGTTTTTTTTACTCACACATGGCATGATGCATAGTGCAAAAAGGCCACAGAGTACACAGTTGCAGACAAAAGAATGAAAAGCCATGGAAGCAGGCAGGAGGCCATAGAAAATGCATCAGCACAAGGCCCGGCTGTTTTGTTTAGATGGTTAAAAAATAGTAAATCAAAAATGTTCCTTCATTTTTGTGCACAGAATTCTGTCTCTGCATGTACAGCATGTCACAAAGACAGTGACTTCTCCGTAATTAATTTGGACTGAGATGTGGCAGGAGGAAAGCCGTGGTCCAAGCTTCCAGTATATACACAAACAAAACCAACTGTAAACACACTGCTACAGATTAAAAAACACAGTAGTGGGGTATTTTTTGTATTTTAGTATTAGCTTTTTGACTGAGCTATTCCTTTGTTCATATTACTTTCTGTATGCTAATACACAACCACTCAATTGCACTAATACACTCTCATTGCATATTGCTTGAGCCTCCTTTGATTTGGCCAATAGCCTAAGTTAGAAAGGCCTATAAAGTGTGACACTACCCACAGTATGGTTCAGCCGCTTCAAGTGTTGGTTTAGCCCAGAGGTCTGTGACGGATATGGCTGACGTCTCTGCCCCAGATCTCCAGGACTATGTTCCCTTTGATATTCCTTCTCTCCAGGCCCGCACAATCACACAGAGAAGGAAGCCAAGGTCACTCAAACTCCGTCGCTGGAGCCTCATGAATGTTATGAATAATCAGAGTCTTTTGGCTTGCATTAATAATAAAAAGTTGTGTGATGCCAATAAATTCAAGACGAGAGTTTGAGAAAGTGTTCATGTTGTCATCCCCAAATGTAAACCCATCCATTTGAACTCAGATGCCCGCCATACATTCCTGTATGTCAATAATTTGTGTGGCATTGCCCTTTTGGCTTGTAATGACATAGATGCAACAAAGCAAATAGCGAGTTCATGGTTACTTTGGTCTTGGTCTCATCAAAAAGTCAACTGTTGTGTTAAAATGCAACCTTGACATCAAACAAACAATTACACAAACAAACGATAACTCACCTTTTCCTTAAAGGTCATTCTTAAGATTTTTTTCTTGATGTATAATGCTGTGTTTTCTAAATCTTGGAGCTTCTTGGATACATGGACTCACAAAAAAACACACGAACACAAAGACAAATAAAATGTGTGTGTTTTGCACAGTATACCGGAGTTTTAATACTTTTCAATACTACAATACAGTACTACTAGTGCGTTCAGTACTTTGTGTAGATTCAGCATGACTATGATGAAACTGACTGAGAAGCCAGTGTTTTCCGGACTGAGAAGATGAAATATTGTTACCTGCATATCCACAAGGTGGCAGTATCAGCAAGGAAGGCATAGGGAAGTCAGACGGTCAATGCTCATGGAGACAGGTGTCCGCCAGTCATTCACGTTTAGACAGCTTGATCCCCAAAAACGATGCCCTTGCCTCAATATGCCCCTACCAACAACAGTGAGTCATCTTCCAAAAGAATACCTCGACACCCTATGCTGGCGAACAGAACTGACAATAACACTTATAATGACCATCATTAATAAACGGTAAATAGACAGTAAATTAACAGGACATTTATAATAATTAACTTTAGTTGATAATTATTTAACTGTTTTCAAACCAAACAAAATTTGAACTTATAACGCTTAATAAATTTTGCTCTAATTTGTTATATTGTCATTTGTCAATGTACATTTTTTTTTACATTATCGACAATGGACAATAAGGATCCGATCCTGATTATAACATTAAAATATGAAAAGTTTTTGCACACCTTGTAACATATACACTGTGATAAAGTAGTGTATTTGTTAATGATGAACAGTGTTCTGAAAGCTCTAACTTGTACGTTAGTAGCGTGGTCAGCTAATAACTCCATCTTACAAAATGTCAAACTGTCTATATTTTAATTGTGTTAATTGTTTCGGTTGTTACTCTCATTTAGCTCTGTCAGAAAGGAAGGCAATTGAAGGCCAAAGAGTGGAGCCAAGGGCTAATGGGAGGATAACATCACACAGACGTAGCACCAAGTGTAAAACGGTAGAGATAGTTATTGTGTCTGTTTGTGTACACAAAGTTTACCAACGAGTAATAGAGATTAAGAAACACACAAGGTAAATATTTTGTATGTATATTTTTGCACTACTTTGACAAGATGTGTGTAGAGTGTGATTAACAGTGATTGACACGTAAGTGTGCTAGCAGGGTTTAGCGTTTACTAGCAATATATTAGAAGCTAATGTTGTTGTGTGTTGGGATTGACTGTATACAGTCTTTGGTTATTAGAGTGTGCTAATGCTGTAAACTAGTTGAAAGCTCAAATAGACTTGGCATGAGGACTAACACCCTTACAGCATGGGAGTGTCAGATATGGCGTTGCATTGTGTACACAATAATCTGCCGGAGGAGATCAGATCGGCCGAGTCAGTGATCTCTTCTCAAAACGTAGTTTTATCATAGAGCCTTTCCTGATTTTATCAGATTTTTTTTTATTTTAACAGTTTTAACCCCCCTGTTATGTTCGTTTCTCAGGAACAGCAATAATGTTCCTGGGTCAACTTGACCCGGGGCATATTTAATTATACAAAAGTGTCAGAACCCCAAAAAATCCCAATACAATTTTTTAAAATCTCATTATTAACTCCATTACTAACCATTTAAATCACGACTTAGTGCATTGGTGTTCTTTAATATTCACAGATCATGATTCAATGAGGATAACTCACTCGTTTTCATGTGTGTGTTGTGATTGGGGTGAAATATGTCACACAGTTGCAAAGAAACAATAAGTATTTGACACACCTTTTAGCCTCCACTGTCTGTCGGGTCAAGTTGACCCATAAACATTATCTATGTAATATAAACATGTAGGGGGGTTGCAAATATGTTAAATGAACCATTTTTATTTTATATGTTGATATACGCTAATTAAGCCAAGCAGAAGAAGTTTTATACCAAAAAATACTTTAAATTGTATTGTATTCAATTGTAATTTAATGTATTCCTTTGGAGTTATTTTTGGGGAATTGAATGTCTTTTAAAATATGTTTTATTTCCTTATCTGGACTTGTGTGATTTTATGAAATGGGCAGCAACTTGTTTTGCTGCCCATGTAAAGAACTTTGTAACTTGTTTTTTGAAAAGTGCTTTATAAATACAATTATTATGATTATTACTAATATTATTATTATTGTAGCAACAGGTGCTTGCTGTCCAAACTGCATCCTTAAAAACCAAACCACTCTGTTATCCATAGGCAGAGTTGAGAGGGATACATAATAGTATCCGTCACATCAGAAAGAAGTTCCTCCTCTATGAGGTCTACAATGGCCACAGAGAGGTGTTTGTATCTTTTTATTTTTATTTACACCTGCTATATCCAATATGGTCTAGTTGATATAATCCCAGGGGACAGCTCTAATCACAGCGGTTCACTGTAGATCATGCGTCTTCAAATGCATCTTCAGTGATCTCACTCGATCAGGTCTTTCTGTCCTGGTTCATATGTATGGAATCACAATTGTGTCAGAATTATTCAAACAAAACTTTTTCAGGGGTGCATCCTCATTGGCCAATGAGTTAATGAGTGACAGTCCAGTGCTCTGGATGTTGTTCAGTGCAGCAGCCAGGACACCCTGAACAGCAGTGTTGCATTATTTTAATTTGATGATTCTGACAAGATTCATTTAGTGTGTATTGATTATATACACATGTTGTCTGCGCTGTACCAGACGTTTTTCTGCGTCTGAAGTCAGAAGTAAAGCTAAGCTTTCCTTTATAGCAAACTTAGCTTTCACCAAAGCAACATTAACGTCTCTCAACCTTTGGTAGTCGGTCAATGTTCTCTTTCTGTCCGTGTGTGTAAACAAACATGAGTGCAAACTGACCCGTGTGCCTGTATTGATAGCTTGTTAGCATGCATTGATAGCTTTTGCTTTAAATGCATGCTAATTCGCTATGGGAATCAGTGGAGGCCAGTGGAGTCTGTCCTGTTTGTATCTGATACCTAATTGTCTGTGATCCTAACTGTCATCTTTTTCTCTCTGTAGAACCATGGAACATCATGAGAAAGGCAGACCTACGATGCAGTCTGAGGTAGGCTTGTCACATCATAAAGTCTATCTTAACAAATTCAGATTACAAAAAAAAAAGGCCTGCCACTGACACAAACTTGCTTCATATAAATGTCTGGAACTTTCAGCACCTTCACCTGTTTGAGGATTTACGTTAACACTGAAGTTGTGTAGCTTGGACAAATCAACCACATAAAATACAATGGAGAGCAAGTCATACATTAATTTTGCTTGCTTTTTGTCCAGTTGCTAACTAAAATAACGGATGCACACTTAAAGCATTAGTGACATTGTTACATTAGCTGGATCATGATCTGTTATAATAGCTGGAAGTTGGACCTCTGCTTGTATCTCAGCTATTATTGGAAAATTAACCCATCTCATCAGCAAAAGTTGTTCTTCGTGTACATTTTTTACATGTTTCAAAACATAAGAGACTTTTGGAGTGTAATAATTTAACACATTTCAAATTGAAACACAAACTCCATCAGTACATGTGCTGTTGGACCTCTGTGGTTTATAGCCTTTATTGGCAAATCTTTGTGTTGTTTTCACAGTTTTCACAGTTCAAAGACTTTTAGAATTTAATATTCTTAACCACAAGGTTTTTTATCAATTCCAAATAAATTTGGATATTCTAAATTTCAAAAATAAATACTTTCAAACATATTGGTACACATTTAGGGTGCTCATTTGTGTTTCTGTCTGTTTTAATTCATTTTTAACTTCACTAGTTTTGATAATTCAATTTAAAGTAAAGTTGTTGTTCAAGATTCCTTTTTTGCAGGTTTTATTTTACTTTTGCATTGAAAAATAAACAACCAGATGTGACATAAAATCGTGAGACTTAAGTTGAGGAGCAGTGAGACCCAACAGAACTATACAGGCAATGTGGTGAATGACCAGCATTAGTTAACCATATCTAATACTGTTCACATCACGGGTTGAGAGAGTTCATAATACCGCAGTGAAGATACAGATGACTTTTAGAGGAGACGAGCATGGCATATTGTCATTGCTGTGGCTTAGTGGTAGAGTTGGTTGTCTCTCAGTCGAAAGGTTGGCAGTTCGATACCAGCTCCTGCAGTCACATGCTGAAGTGTCCTTCGGCAAGACACTGAACCCCAAATTACTCCAGTTGACATGATCAGGGACGTATGAATGTGTATGAAGGTGATCAGCTAATGGTGGTCCCTTAGCAGACACCATCAGTGTGTGAATGATGTGTGAATGGGTAAATGTGAGGATTAGGGTAAAAGCACTTTGAGTGGTCAAAAAGACTAGAAAAGTACAGGTTCACTTACCATTTACGAAGTCCATCATAATGCTTTCTATCTTACCCAGTAATGGCCTCAATCTCTCCGCATCCAGTCCAATATATGATTTACAACTTGATCCATGTCTCCATATGTTTTAATTCATACAATTGGGAGAAGAGACCCGCAAGCAGTTCACTGTAGTCTATAATAATGAATTTGGGTGAAGATGCAGACATTTTTTCACATAGACATTTTCAAAAAGACTTAAATAGAAGCAAGACGTTGCTCAAACTTTGAGCACTCTCCTGGACTGGAACTCATCTGGCTATTTTCCCTGTATCCTGTGGTGGACAAAGAGGGAACCGTGGCAATCAATGCTTCCTTCGTAATCACCCTTCTTCGCTACCTCAAGAGATCCAGCTAACCAGCTCTCTGGAGACCCAGCTGCCCAGATCCATAGAGACCCAGCTGCCAAGGTCCAGAGGACCCAGCTGCCCAGCACCCCAGCTGCAGAAGCCTAGAGATCCAGCTGCCTCCTGTTCCATCAGAATACTGTTTGCTCCCCGTTCTCTTCCCCTAGTCCACTCTCCTGCTGACTACAGTTCCTGTACCCCAGACAGCAGTTCAACCATCTCCAGGTCCCATTCCTTGGTCGGAGGCCCTGCTGACTCCAGTTCCTGTTCCTCTGTAAGTGATGTTTATAGCTTTTCATTGTAGTGAGTGGGTCACCTGGGAAATTAATCAGGTCCCCAAAACAGTTTTAGTTTTCTGAGAAATTGTATTGTTCAAATAAATATGATTAACATATACAGAATGAGGTATATTAAAAATGTACCTGAAAGTAAAACAAAAAAAAAAAATGATATTCTGTTATAAAAAATAGCACTAAGTTTTATGTTTTTCTTCTGTGGCATTTCTAAAATGTTTCCATTCACTGCTTACTCAGGAACCCACTGGTAATGGAATATGCATAAATGTCAGCTGAGCACAAGTAAAAAGCATGTGCAGGGGTACGTGCCATTTTTAAAGCCATTGTAAAATGAACTTAGATAAAGAGTGTCAAAGCACCTGTACATCAATTTGGGAAAAAATATACAGCTGCCTTTAGAATTAGACCCACTTTGTATTTGATTGTTCTCCAACTGTTCCCAGCATTCTTAAGGGGGGGCCTACATTGAGTTATCTTTATCAATAACCCAAATATTTCTGGGCTTTTACTGAACCACGCTCAGCTGATGGTTCACAATGTATTGTTCTGCATGGGAAAGACGAAGTGCACAACAGGGACACATGGGTTGTAAATTTGTGTTCTTTTAGGTTTTAATGCGTCAGAGATGCAGCAACATCACTGTCCTGTTGCTTGACAGACTCTGGTTCCTGATCTGAGTTTGGTTCCCAGGCTGGCGCCAGCTCCTGATCCATGGTCAACTCCCAGGTCGAGACTAGTTCTTAGTTCCCAGTCCTTGAAAAACCTTGTCAAATTTGAAAATCTGGTGGGGCACATGCTCACGGACATGACTCAGCTGTCTACTAGGCAATTACATTTCTGGAAGAGGTAATGGGTGCCCAACCTTTTTTGAACAAAGATCTACTTTCAAAGTTACCCGTCCAGTTTAAGCATTGCTCATACAAATTTCTGCATGTGCATGCTAGCGAATGGGCAGAATTACAATTTCCAGTTTGTGTAGGTAGCCATGGCCAAATACTGGGAGCCTGCGTCAGTATTAAATTTCAACTCCTCATACAGAGAAATAAACCAGATACTGACTGTTCTTGAAGTTGGAAAAGTGTGAATAAATGTATGTACCTCAGTAGGAGCTACTGGGACAGTAGCACTCCCCAAACACTTCACTTAAGCCTGAAGTCTACTTACGTAGCTTGATGTGCACCTCCTCCAAAATGTAACTAGGCATTGAAACTGCAAGCCCTGTGATTGGTCCACTGGACGGCATTGTATCTCCTGCATTTACAGCACCCGGAATTGCGGCACATCGGTCACACATCATCCGTACATTTAATCTCCTCTGACGTCCCCTCTCTATTCTGCTATGTAGTCTGCAACATGTATCAGTTCTATATTAACATAATATGTTCAGAATCGCTGTGAAAAAAGAAGCAGAAAAAGTAGAAGGGCCGGAAACAGGCAACCAAACTATCAGAGAGACCACACTGCCCTCAAGCATTTTAGCAGAGTATCGCGCAGCAAAGTGGACACATGGACACACCAGTATGTAGTGCTCATGTCCGCTTCCATCACTACTGTGTAGGGTCAACGCAGAAGTATAAACCAGGCTTTAGTCGATGTGCCTGTTGCCTATTAGAGCAGAGATTACTGTTCATTGTTTCATGTTTTTGAAACCTTATTTTTATATATTTGGCAATTTTTAACAGTTTAAATTTGGCTGGTGGTTAATGACACATTATTTCTCCACTTCACACGGCCTCTAAATATATAATATTGTTAATTAATAAAAATGCATTTGTGTTTGTTGGTAATCCACTCATTCTTTCTTTGAATCTTTTCTTAGAAAAGACCTTTACCTCAAAGTTAAGCGTGCCTCAGACCTTTCCCTCGGTGTGAGAAAAGAAAATGGAAAAATAGTGTAGTTTGAAAAAAACCCAACAGCTTTATCACAATTGCTGACCTTTAATTACAAAACCTTTGTATCCAGGGACCTTAGCTTTTACTTAAGTTGACATTTATAAATACCAAAATGTCCCTGTGAATTGCTTTTTGCTGAAGTCAATGTATTGTTGAGCGAGATAATATCGGTCCATTTGTCAAATACTGTAGCTCTTGATGCAGGAAGCTGGCAGCACGTGTGCAGAGGACAATGTGTAACTGGTTTGAACTGTCCATGCATGTAGAGCACAGAACTGAGAGCAAAGGGCCCCACATATCAGTCAGACGATGGAAAGTCGAGATAGAGATGGTACCCTGATACTGTGTTTGTATGCCCAAGACAAGAAATCAATACAGCTGGTTTCAGGGACTGTTTTACAGTCAGGGCAGATCTTAGCTTAAATGTTTGTCTGTTTTATTCAATGACACTTCTCTGCAAACTATTACCCACAGGGAGCGGAGAACAAATGTGAAACAAATAAACTAGCTGACAACCAGTCTCTGCATTGTTTGCGCTTACAGATGGAGACTGGATAGTGTGGAAATTTTCTTTACACAGTGTCAAAGCAAAATCTATCACAGCAAAGATCCAAGCCATTATATTACAGTGTCAGAGGAAATATTACTTCTCTGGCTGGCTGGCTGGCTGGCTTGTTTTATCCCTGATCTTTCTGTCCACCCATCATCACAGGGATATGGAGGCATCTGTGGGGACATGCGCCTTCCATTGCCTCTCCCCTGATGAAAGAGGATTTCCTGTCTGATATGCAGTAAAGGTTATCTGGATTGCAGGCATGTTTCTGAATAACATGCACTGCGAAGCAAAAACAGGAAAACATTCTCCTTTAAAACTCATTTTGGCTTTGCTTTTCATTATTACCAACATGAACATACTGCACTTAGGTGACCATGATTCTCTTTTTCAGTGAGCACAACACAACTCTGATGGCTTTCGGTCTCAAACGAAAACAAAATCTCATGGTCATTTAAAAAAAAAAAAACCATAAGGGTACTTTGAATGCCCCCCTCCTACTTATGGCATTACATTAGCTGCATACAATGCTAGTAATTGGAACATTGCAGAAACCTTCAGATTACTTCTTTCTCACAGCAGAATATCTTTAGAGATTTGCTACAGAGAGAGTGGAACTGGATGTATGAAAATTTGAATAGGATAATGTTTCACCCCATCTTCTACTTAGCTAGACATGGATGTGCTTTTTCATTTATGGAGATTATTTTTAGAAGTTATCCCATGCAATTTCTAAAGCAAAAGCTTTTTCTTTTTCTTTTGACACAAGCATCATTTGAAGTCTCAGAGTAAAATAAATAAAAAAGAGGAGAAAATGGTGCCTGTGGCTGAATACAGCAGACAAGCAACAGCTTCACATCACTCACCTGGATTCTAAAAAGACAGAAATAGCACTAAAAGCACCTACTCTCAGTTTGTTACTGTTTCTTTGTTTCGCTGTCTCTCATAGGCTAGTATCATGGCAGCCTCTAAACCATGTGTCTCATTTGTCAAGGGGCTACTCACAAATACAGTTAGAGAACATGGAAACTGTCAAGTCTCTGTGTGAAATAAAAAAAGAAACTTATCTACAACAAATACATGCTTTAAATATATGTTTATATATTTTATTTTGATGCATTTGATACATTTCTTCTAAAGTAGTCATGTATTGACAGTCAGCACCTCGAGGTGAAAATGTCTATTTTACTCTCTTCCTATTTTTGACGACTGATCTATCTATCTAGAACAATTTAAAAGGAATAATTTGCTGTAATTTTCTTGTTCACCTTTTTTTTTTTACTTTGCATGTATAAGGAGTTGCTTTGTATAAGGAGATGTTATCGCCATTTTTTTTTTTAGAATATGCAGTATGTCATCAAAACATAGTGTCAAACTTTTGAAAAGGAAAACATTTTTTTTTAAACGCAGTAAGTCACACAACAGATTATTTAAATCCCAACCCAACCTCAAAATCTTGTTCAAAAACAGACTTGTTTACTTAATTAAGTTGTATTTACCAAGAAGTGGTTTGTGTGCTGACAACATGATAAAATACAGTCACTTAGAACTAATGAATACATAAATTGTAGTCAAAAATCTGACGTTGGTGTCTTTTTCGAGTACCTCTTTCAGAATCTGCTGAGACCGTTTTTGACTGATAAGTACAATTATGAGCTTCTGAGACCTTGATGTTCTGCTAGTATTGCAGCAAACAGTAATCACTTCTTGTGACAGGAACAAGGAAACTTTAGCCCACCCCAAATGGAGTCTGATAGATTGGGCAGTCAGAAGGAGGATGAACAGTGAAGGACAGCTCGCCTCGTTTACTCTCTTTTTAAGAACTTTGCATTTTACAAAACTTCTTCTTACAGCTGACATTAAAGAGTTGCAAAGAATGAGCTATACACCAGGACTATACCAGGATGGGTGCAAGTTCTGAGTCATAAAGAAAGTATTCCCTCTGGAAACAGCTTTTTTTTCAATATTACTCAGAAACAGTCAAAATGCAAGGCCTTGGACTTTTGCCCCCCCCCCCCCCCCCCCCCCCCCCCCAAACATTCCAAATTGCCTTCTCTGGTGCCCTTTCATTGGAAAATGCATGAAAAAGGCGCCCTCTGGATTCCCCTCAAATGTTTAAAACGTAAAAATAGTGCCCTCTGGATTCCCCCTCTAATGTATAAAACGTAATATTCAGCCCTCTGGATGCACCTCAAATGTACAAAACGTAATATACAGCCCTCTGGATGTACCTCAAATGTATAAAACACAAAAATAGTGCCCTCTGGATGCCCCTCAAATTTGTAAAATGCAAAAATTGTGCCCTCTGGATTCCCATCAAATGTATAAAATCCAAAAATAGTGCCCTCTGGATTACCCTCATATTTATAAAATGCAAAAATGGTGCCCTCTGGATTCCCCTCAAATGTATAAATCAATAACATTGTGTTTTACTTTTTCATAATTCCATTTCCACCACAATTGGTCACAAAAACATGCACCAAGATACAATAATTAAGTTTCAGATGCTCAAAATTTCCTGGGGGAGGACCCCAGAGCCCCTCTTTTTTTACCACAACATCATTTTATTTAAATTCACCCTACATCTTTTCCATCTCATAATAAGTAAGCCCCTTATATCAGGTGTGTTCGTTTTTTAAAATGTCTTTTTATGCTAAAATACCATAGTAGAAGGAGAGTAACTGTGTATCGGGAGAGGAAAAAATCCAAAACCTTATCTAAAATATACATCTGACCATGGATCTGATTACTAATTATGCCCTTAGTTTAAAAGTTATATGGCAAAATAGCATAGGATACAGTTTATCAAACTGCAGGACATTGGTACGAGTTTGTTCTCCAAGCCTTGTCATCAAGAATTAAATACTCAGTACGTTTTCTGATAGGTCTTCAAATTTCTTCCAAAAAATCCTATTCTTTTCTTCTGACATATCAGTATATAGACTCCAAGCAAAGACTGATGTAGGGTTAAATCCCAAGGGCCACACAATTATTTTGCCATCTATACATTCATAAGTGAATTCATCTTCATCTATTTAAGATCTATTTAAATATTTATTGTTTTAAACATTGTTATATTTATAATGGCTGTTGTTGTTCTCTCTATCTCGAGTAATGGATAGTAGGACCAAGAAACATATCTGTGAGCAAATCAGTTTTGCAGATAGTGATCTGTGAGCAAGTCAGACTGTGCACTCTTGCCATTCGACTGTAGCTCCACTGTGACACCACCTGGCAGAAAGATCCTATTAGCCAAATTTCACAATTTCATGGCTGTTTATGTTAATTATGTGTCTATTTCTGTGTTTAGCTTGATGAGTACATACCAGTGAACTATCTGGATGTAGCTCCTGGAAATTCATTTGTAAAAGAAGAGAGTTGATACTTTCAGAGTATTAGAGTTGAGAAGGAGAGAAGTGAAAGAGGAATGTTCAGTGGGGTTGGATGCTGAGGAGAGGTTGTCTGCCTTTTAGTCAGTCTGTATCATCTTCCAGGCATCATATAACTGCCCTAAATGACTTAGCTTCAAGTCTTTTGCCTGGGGGTGATCCCCAAAGCATCACCAAGGTCAGCAGCACAGAAACTGACAGCTCTTGTGATCTCTTAGATATGGCATAGAGACAGCTTTGATTGGACATACTGCCTACCAGGTACTACAATGAAATGTTCAACACATGCATATTAATAGGATGCACCCTCAGTTGCTTTGTATCCGGGTGTAGTGTGCAAGGCAAGAATATTAAGATGCATTAGAGGAATCCACACTTTTCACTACCTGTCTTGACCATGCCGGTATACACTTTTCTTTTAAAGCTTCAATAAGTAATTAACCTTGTTGACATGTTGAGTTAGGGTAACCTGAAATGGCAAACCTGCAACATGTTACTTGTTACCTTGGAATCGTTGTATTAGGCGAAGGGGGGGGGGGGGGTCTGACCATGCTGTGTAAAACTGAATATTTAGAAGTAGCCTCAGCTCAGTGAGGGGCGAGGACAAAGTTAATTGGTTTTAAGATTCCACCACAACAAGCCAACATAAGCTTTTGCAAACACAAGGTATGGAATTAAAAATATTGAAAAAGTTTCATAACCTGAACTCGCGGAATATATGGATTGGCTCATGCAGCGGACAGGAATATGCTGCCTTAGCCCGTGTGGGCTATTTGGAGCGGGAGCTCAAGCTTGACACAATGTGCCTATACAATGGTGGGATCTGAGGTCTTGGGGATATGCGGAGGAAAGCGCAGGCATAACAGAAATCCCCACTACAAAGGAAAGAGGTGAAAAGGCAGTTATTTAACCAGATGCCCCAGTCAGCAGAGAGAGGATTAAAATGAACTCCTGCTTATGTGGCATAAAGACCTTAACTTAAAAACTGCAGGTTCCCTCAAAAACATGGTGTGAAGGTTAGCCATTCATTAGATGTCTTTTGTGGGCTAATGAGAAAGCAGGAATTATAGATCATTCCTATGTCTCTTAAAGCTTAATGTAGAACAGAAAGAATTTCAGGGCTAAGAATAACTATATTTGACATCATGGGGAATAGGGTGGGTTATGATTGCAAAGCAAGATTGTTGGAAGCCTTGGTAACTGTCCTTAGTTTCAGCTAGATTAACAGTTCAAAGTATGCAGCTTGGAGTCTATATACTAAACCCTAAATCAATGTATTACTATAAAACTGAATAATTGAAATCAGAGACTGCAGATTAGTTTTCCCTTTCCCTCCAAAGCAAATATTTGGCGAGCAGGACTCTTGATAAAACTAGAGTTCCCAGTACCATTAACTATTAATAACATTATACGTCTTAATGAAATCATAACTCTAAATAAAATTCATTATTCATTATAACCTAATTTAATTTCTGTTATCTTAATTCCATCCAGTGATGTGCCTTTGCATCTTGCAAAAAAAGGTCATCTCACCTGTTGTGTAATACAAAGACCCTGATGCTGATGACCCACGTCTCTGGGGGGCATCAGCTGTAAGCTTGAATAGTGTGTGGTATTAGCGTCGCACTCCAGTGGAAACTCAGTTCACACAATAGACTTTATAAAATATGGACGTAGTATCCGTGACATCACCTATCTGTTCCTGAACGCTGTTTTGAAGCATATCAACGGCGGCAGCCATATTGGAAATGCGGAACTCAACCAGGCATACTGTGACGTAAAGGGGCGGAGTTTGAGCCTCTTAGCCAACAGCTATGTGTTCCCGTCCGGGAGTCAAGTCAGTCATGTCCTTATTTGGGCAAAAACTCGTAATCTTAATATCTTCTACACCGTCACGTTAGAAAAAAATTCACCCCCCGTACAGTGTGTGCCGATAGAGAGATTAGCTACATAGAGCCAAGCTGTTTTTTGTACCAGGCTGTAAACATGTTTATTAATGCTGCAAAGATCGTCTTTTTTGAATTGGTGTCTATGTGGTTTCTGGTGTTTCTGCAGCCAGCCTCAAGCGGATTCTCGATGAATTGCAGTTTATAACACTTCTGCATGGGCTTCATACTTTTGAGACCAGAGGTTGCCGCTTGGTTCACATTGACAATAAATACTAAAAACTTTGGTCTTGTGGAGAGGAGAGGACCATAAGACAGGGCTTTGAAAATGTACTTTCCATTCAAAAGAGTCACTGCTCAAGGAGGTGAGTTTCTGCTAGTCATCCACAACTGCTAGCAAACTTAGCGGTTAGCCCAAGGATAGCAGATTAGCCTCTGAAAGATACAGAAAACAGCATAGGGAAACCATGACATAATCTGCATCAATTTGTCACCAACTAGAGTCTTCTGTCGGCCATATCAACAGTCAATGGTCAGAGCATAAGATTGGGGAGTCTCATATGAACAACACAAAAAGGAGGATCTACCTTGTGGCGTTATTTGGTGCTACAGTTATATCACCCGTAGACTGTGGGTCATAGTACAAACATAGACTGAATATTAAAGATCATACAACGTGCGTGCGCCAATTTCGGATTTAAAAAAATAGTGCCATTATAGAGAATTTGCATTAACTCGTTATGTAGGCGTTAACTTTGACAACCCAAATATATATTTATAAAAGTGTGTTTAGATGGATGGATGGATGGATGGATGGATAGATAGATGGATGGATAGATAGATAGATAGATAGATAGATAGATAGATAGACTGCATATTGGCATGGCTTACTGTAACATCTGAAAAAGGGGTTTTGGACATTCTGTTAATATGACACAAAGCCTGCGACTGCCTCTTTTTTTTCTTTTATTAAATCATTTGTCATGTAACATTTTTCTGATCGATCTCCCTTGTAATCCTTTTTAATCGAAGAGTACTGCCTAAAATGAGAGTTACAAAGTCTTGTTGTGTGTTTATGAGAACACAGAACATATGGCATTGCAGGCCTTCTGAGGTTGTGGACAAAATTGGCCATTTTGTCTGTCACATTCGGCCCATTCTCCCATTACCTGTACAGACCCATTACAGGCCTCAACTGTAATAACTCCTTATGATCTATGACTGTGATGTGGTTACAAATGACACACATCGACCCTGTGTATGGCTTTGTATTATGCCCATGTGTGTAATCCATATGTGGGCTTCAAAGCTGTATTTTTTTTTTGATGAAAGGTTTTTCTGGCTTGACACCCAAGTGACATATATTCTGATTTTTTTTTGCATGTCCCACTCCCTGGGATTTTAATGACAATGACATATTTAAAACCCAAGAGCTCATTTCTTCTGCTCAACAGTTTCCATCCCTTTTCAAGTCTTTCTGACAGAAGGGGAAGTCATGCAGAAAGGATTTGCCCTATCCAAGTATTGTACCTGCCCTAAATGATGGTTTAGAGAGAGGCAAGAAAACGGCAAAAGTAATAATCTCTTTGACATAAGACATGACAAGTGAATAGACATAAAAGACGGGAAGCACACAGAAAATTGGATTTTCAAGAGTGCCTTGTCTCACAAAAATGACCAGTCATAGTGTGTTAGTGAGGCAGACTGGCTTTCATTAGCCTAGTCATTTGGCATCACTGAACCATGAAGATAGTTAAGTGATATTATGTTAACTTTCTGTTTTACATCTAGAGCTGAGATTAAATGTAATTAGGTAGCTTTTGTACTTCCAATATAGTAGTCTTTTGATGTCTGACTGAGGTCATTACTAATCTCAACCCTGCTGTCTGCCATTTTTACAATGATTGACTACAAAAGACCACAGACCACAGACATCAGCTAGTTTGCTCGGGCTTTCGCTTTTACCGTGGCCGCTTCAAAAAGTAAATCTGTGTGTCCCATTTTGCAAATTATGGTATCTCTGTCCTTGTTTTCTGCCCAAGGTTGGCTGAAAAGATGTTAATTATGTTGGATGTCTTTACATTGGGACAAACCTTCATATACATACAGAGAAACGGGCATTCAAACATAGGACGTCTCTATATAAGTATCTCTGACACTAAAACTACAACAGATGGACCTGATTCAGTTCCTTGTTGCCTTATAAATCTTTGTCAAACATTTGCTGTGGCAGTTAGAATTATTCTTATACTACATTAAATTGTGAAGTAGATCTGCACCTCAGTTTGGTCACAAATGTTAAAATGACTTCACAGAATAAGGAAACAGCTGGACCTTTGTTTATCAGCAGCTACTGGCTAAAATACAGGAAGGCCAAATTGAAAGACTGAAAGTTATTCAGTATTTTAGATGGATTGTCTAAGAAGGTATTCAAAAAGAAACACTGATTTTCAACATAAACTAAACAGCATTACAAGACATATTGTTTCTGTAAATTGATATGGATCCTCAATAGGCCCACTTTTTTCTATTAATGCTACATTGCACATAACATGTATTTTAAGACATGTTTCCTGGCAGTGCTTATTGAAAACTGGTCCACAGGATGCGTGTTTGGAGCATAGCGGAGCTCAGAGCAGGCAGGATCAGCTGAGTCCAGTATGAAGACAACAACATACAAACAACAGGTCACAGAGCCTTTCTGTGGTTGAATTTCTGCTCATTTGGACAATATTCCATTACTTTTGCGCTTTAATCATCACTGAGTATTCTGCATAACTGTAAAGTTTTGTTTTTGCAGGTTTAGATTATTTAAATCAGTTGTTCTCAAAGTGGGGTCCGGGGACCCCTGGGGATCCGCGAACCATGGCGTGGGGGTCCGTGAAATAATTTGAATACATTTCTAATAAATTATAAAATTGTGCTGTGTCATTACAAAACAGCATATACACCATTGTTATGATACCATTTGGTGGCTCGAAGGAATATGTGAGTCTTGCTACTGTTCATTTTCTGAAAGCGTTTAAGATCAATTACTTGAAAAGTATTTCAGTCAGACAACTCACGTTTACTTAATAAGTTTATTGCAGCATACAGTATTGTGTTTGGCGTGTGGGCTCCGAATTTCATTACTCCTCGTAGATTATTTAAATGCAGACATTAGGAGCAATGAGAGAGGACTAACCCCCCCGGAGCCCGCAGGTGGAAGTCGGGGAGGAGGTGGGGACAAACTTCACACAGCACTGAGCAGAACAGCAGGAGCACTGCAAGCAGAGGCAGAGACAGGAGGCTTGCCGTTTAAATAGACCGCCGAATGAGGATGTTGAGATCAGCTGATGGAGAGGTGGTGACGTGTCAGTATGATGAGCGCGGCTCGAGTTGTCTGCCTGAGCTAGCTTGCAGGCGGCGCTCCATAAATCAGTCCCTCCAGGAAGTTGCGATTTCGCGATCGCAACTATCAACGCAAATTCAACCAATCAGCGCGATTTTCTCGCGGCCTTGCAATTGTATACAATCACCGCAACTTTACAGCAAATTTGACCAATTACCTTAATCTCAGCCCCTGTACGTCATCGGTTTTGTCATCAGTTTCACTTCCTTTGAACATAAACATAAGTTAGTATTGCTAAGTCTGTATCGCAGAGCAACATTCAAAATTTAGATTTAACAATAAACATTTAGATTTAACATTGAGACTTATGGGGACACTGGTTGTCTAGCGGTCTAAGCACCCCATGTATAGAGGCTGCTGTCCTTGTTGCAGAGGTCGCTGGTTTGACTCCCCACATTTCCTGTCTCTCTTCAGTTGTCCTATCAAAAAAAAACATTGAGATTTATATCTATCATTTATATTCAACATTTAGAATTAGATTAAGCATTTAGATTTAACAGTGATTCTAACTGAAATATATTTGTCATGACAAAAATAAATGTGAAAAAGATCACAAATGTTGCGCTAAATATGATAAAAAGGTGACTTTTAAAATTCACACTAAGTTTTTATGATGTTTTTGAGCTAAATGTGGAGAAATACTGCAGTTATTTTCAGTTTGCACAACTTTACAAACGGAGCCCCATAGTCGATTATAGTTAACCCATAGTTTCTCCTAAATTATTACTGTATTTGTTGATACAATTCATTTTCATATAACAAAGCCAGTATACATGCAAATGAGCAATGCAGCAAAAGAAAAAAATATGACCAAAGATGTGTTAATCTGTTAGAAGAAGAATGATCAGAGTTCAAATAGTAGATTTCTGAATTTCCTCTTTGACAAGACATTTCTTCTTGTCAAAGAGACAGAGAGACCACTAATGATTTTTTTTATGACAGTAGCAGTGGGGTTGCTATACCAGGAGTCAAATTTTCCAAGGTGTCATTTGGCTCATGTTCAAGTGTGCCTCTGTCCTATTAGTCATGGGAAATTTTAAGCTTGAAATTAACAAAACAGTTGGTATCACACCCTTCTCAGGCATATGTGAGAGATTAGCTGTAGGGAATAACAAGTGAAGTCATATGCGTTGGCGAATAACAATGTTACACTTCTAATCAGACACACAAGCAGAGGGAAAATTACACATTTCAGCCCTGAGTCTTGCGAACAGCAATGTTTGCTAAACCACTAAATTGACCCCCCACCCCAACCCACCCACCCACCTACACTCCCATATCCCAATCTGGTTTTTTAAAAAAGCCACATATGGAGGAAGCTTGTTGAAAGTGACATAGTTGTTGAAAAAACTAAAACCAATGTGATACTGAAAATCAATATAACGTCTTGTATTTTCTAGTGATATTGTGAGGTTGCATTGATGTTTATGTAGTGGAATACAAATGTAGGACAATTTACCCCAAATTTGGTAAAGACATTCTTGCTCCCTCGGGATGAATTGTAGTAACTTTAGTAATCCATTAATTTTACTCCCTGCACCACCAACAGGTAATAATTTTATCTGTTGATATATTTTAGTAGTTCTTAAGCCATATCTTTTTATATGAGAACGTCTCAATTTAGAGTGGATTGGAACTTATGGTTTAATTAGTTTTATCCTATGAATGTTTTTTACAGCTGTTGAGCCAAGTGAGGAGGAAGCGTTGTTTTAATTACATGACGTGTCAAAATGGTTAAAGTCAATGTAGGAAAATACGGCAAACAACATATTTTTTGTACAAATAGGTGGACTTAATAGACAAAGGCTCACGCTGACATTAAACAGAAAGACTCTGTAAATGTCTGTGCATTTACAAAAGGGGTGTTGTAGGACTGCTTGTCAGCTCAGTGTGTGTGTGTGTGTCAGGGAACAGGAGCAGATGAAACAGACAGCACACCAATTAATTGATCACTAGGCAAGGCAATGCAAGTCAAGGCAACTTTATTTGTATAGCGCATTTCATACACAAGGGCAACTCAACATGCTTTACATTAAAACATTAAAAGCATTGGAAACATTCAGACAGGCATAAAGGACACAATTAAAATGACAAATATAATAAAACTTAGAAAAGGAAAGGACAATTAGAAATATATTAAAAGTAAATTTAAAATGTGCATTTAAAGTGAGTAAAAGTATGCTAAGACACTAATCTGTGTCTCCAAATTAAATATATCCAATGCAAATATGGCTTGCCGAATATACTCAGGCAACCACGAGTATACCTGGATGGGATGCCCTGGTGAAGTCTATGTGTGGCAAACATTAGATATTCATTTACCTTCAAGTAATATTTCTCATCTTGCTGACACCATCTTGGTGACCCATCCTTCCATCACTGGCAAACATCAGGCCCAAAGGGCTGCATGTGTTTTGTATATATGAAGGGGCGGCACTGCTACCAATTAAATGTATGCATGCTAATAATAATAATAATAATAACTGATATTTATATAGCACCTTTCAAGAAACCCAAGGTCGCTTCACAGGGTCAGGTAGGGGGTCTGGGGGGTAGGTGGGGATATCTAACAGGGAGGGCCCTTGAGGAAAAAGTGCATTTTGATTGCTGTCTTAAATGTGTCCAGGGTTGGGGCGCTGCAGATGTCCGGAGTGAGAGAGTCCACAGAGTCGGGGCTGCCACACTGAATGCTCTGTCCCCAAAGTTCTGCAGTTTAGTCCGGGGGATGGAGAGGAATCCCAGGTCCGAAGACCTTAGGTTCCAGGATGGAGTGTGTTGGTGGAGGAGGTCAGCCAGGTATTGGGAGGCAAGGGCATGCAGGGATTTATAGGTGAGGAGGAGGAGTTTATAGGTGACGTAGTACTTTCCAGGGAGCCAGTGGAGGTGAATGAGAGTGGGGATGATGTGCTGCCAGGGCTTGATGTGCGTGAGAACCCTGGCAGCTGAGTTCTGCACGTATTGGAGCCTGTCCAGGGCATAAATGCTAAGCAAAGATAGTGAACAATGCAAACATTAAACCAGTTTTGTATCAGCATATAAACATACAAACATACAAACATAGTCATTTTGATCCTGTAAGCATCCACATCTTTTAGTTGGCTAAACACTACAGTGCCCATGCTTGCTGGCTGTAGGATACATAGTATTTTATACCGGTTTAAGTATGCTGTAGAGTTGAATGTGCCCTTGGAGTCTACAGTTTGTAGTACCACAGTATATACAGCATTTTATTAGCTGCTGCTAACCTTTCATTTAACGCATCTACCCAGCTGGATAATGATGATGATGCTGATGATGAGGATCATGAGAATGGCTTTGGAGCTAGAGAAACAGATGGGCCCTAATCCTCCCTCACGCCTGCTGCTGACCTGACTTCAACAACCCTGGAAAGCATGATAACCTTAGTACCTTAGTACCCTGATCGTGGCCAGGCTGGACTGCATAGGCCCACAACCCCTTGCTGTGCAGGTGAATGTCGAAGCAGTAGAGTGGACATGATTGACTCTCTGTGCAAACCCCATCAGAGTGCTGCGTTTCCAACAGAGAAAGAAAAAAGAGACGGAGAGAATAGGAGATGATGAAAAAAAAGAGAGCCTGCCCTGCATTTCCTGGCAAATTAAGAGTTATTATGCTGCACAACAGGAGGTACCTGAGAAATAATTGGCCACAGCGACAGCTAAGTGCTCAAATCTGGAGGTGAAGCCAAAGGCACTGTAAAAGGTCACATGCCATTATGCATTATGCGGATCTTATTAATGCTTCTCTCTGTTAGAAGAACCACATCAATTCATTGGCCTTGATTAAATAAATCCCTGTTCATTTATTTGAAGCTAATATTGTTTAGATGATGAAATTCGATTTTTTAAATGTGTGATTTCTGACCTGTTAGTGAAAGAGACAGTCTCTTCCGATTCTGGCTTTTATAACCACTTACCAGGATTATGCCTCTTTTGTTGTGCTAATGCAAAATTGAAAAATTATATGACAGACATAATATAGAAATTATTGCTGCTGCACAGCAGTGAATTGGGCTTGGCATTTAGAGGAGGAAGAAGAACAAAGAAGAAGTGAGGGAAGACAAGTGAGAAAGATAGGGGGATTAATCAGTAGAGCTGTCCAGACCAAAATGATTGTTAAACCAGAAAAACCGCTGTGTGCAGCCTCTGACTGATCATGAAAACTTATGGGGGACTTATGCTCTTTCTATTATTACATCTGGGGTTATATAAATAAATTCAGCTCTGATGTGCTGAGATAAACTGCACTAAAATATATACATGCATCCTTTCTAGTGATGTTTATGTTGACGATGACAATGTTTATTGTGATTTGGTGCTATACACATAAGGATTGATTTATGTATTGATTAAATCTTTAAGCTTAAAAAACAGACAAAAATCACAGTGACAATAGTTGATTGGACAACACACAAAAAAATTAATTAGGTTAATTACAATTTTATAACTCATAAAATTATGAAAGACAAAGATACTTTGTAATTTCAATAAATTTAGGGACCAGATAAAAAAAACACTTAAACATATATCAATCAATCAATCAATCAATCAATCAATCAATCAATCAATCAATCAATCAATCAATCAATCAATCAATCTTTATTTGTATAGCACTGAATCACAACAATATTAACTATTCATTTGCTCACTAGCTAGAAATAGATGCGGGTTCGTAAGACCACTGGGCAGAGACTGGTTACAATTCAAAAAGTCTTTTTATATTATGACAGGTCTTCTTTAAAATGCACAATATAATAAACAAGAAAACCCCAAATAAAGCAGTTCTAAAGTAACTAAACTTATTCAAATAAATACAAATAAATGAACTCAAGGCAATCAAATAAAGCAATGAAAATAAACACACATGCAAATAAAAATACTGAGCCAAATAAACTGAATGCAAAAATAATCAAATGAAAATAACCACACTTATGCAAATAAGGAAAATAGAATTAACATAATATCAATTACTAAACATATTACTACAAAATACCTGAATTAAAGTAAAAAATAAAAATAGTAACCCAGTGCTGAGATACCCGTGCAAAGATGCTGCTGTGCCAAACATAAGTCTTTGGTAGGTCGGGAAACAGCAGCGCGGACAGTATTCCTTCGTGCAGGAGGTAAAAATCCAAAACCAGGGATTGGAATCCCCTTTGTCGTTTCGCTCTTTCCTGAACCTTTCATCATCAGATTAATAGCCCTGCAGAGCCGAGGCCAAAGGAAGAGCTGAGTGAAAGGCCGCTGCTCCGATTACCTAAAGTGAAAACAAAACTACAGTAAGTTTGCAGCAGGGATCCACAGACACACCCAAAGCCAGGGAAAAGCTACTTACCTCAGGAAATGAGATGCCACACACCAGGAGAGCCAACCTGTCCACTACAGAAGCAACAGCCAGCCCCAGCTGCACTACAACAGGTGGATACAAGGTCACCAATACGCACAGAGCGCACACACAATAAACGGAGGAAAAGAAAAGGTGCGTTACCTGGATGGGAGATTATTAAGTGCTCTGACCCCAATCCTGTAAATCCAAGGATCTCCACGTGCCAAACTACACACCACAAGATGCCGAGCCACCTCAGGAAGTGGACAGGAGCGAAAGGAGAGACTGAGCGATACCCACAACTGTATAGATAGAGGTGCATTGCGCTGCCACAATCAGCGCAGTGGCAAACCTGGCACAGTGCCAACAGTCGCCAAGAGGAAAACAACCTCCAGATACATATGGTTAGTAATTTTCAATGGGACAGGGAGAGTTGAAGTAAGTAATGGGGGTTCCTGGAGAGGAGAGTCTGACTGTTGGTCGAACCTCAGATGCAGGAGGAACAATGCGGTTTTCGTCCTGGCTGTGGAACACTGGACCAGCTCTTTACCCTAGCGTGGGTGCTGGAGGGGGCATGGGAGTTTGCCCAACCAGTTCACATGAGCTTTGTGGACTTGGAGACGGGACTAGGCTTATGACTGTGCCCCCCCAGGTACCCTGTGGGGGGTGCTCTGTGAATATGGAGTGGATGCCTGTTGCTACGGGCCATTCAATCTCTGTATTATCGGAGCCAGAGTTTGGTTCGCATTGCCGGCAGTAAGTCGAATCCGTTCCCAGTTGAGTTTGGACTCCGCCAGGGCTGCCCTTTGTCATGTGTTCTGTTTATAACTTTTATGGACAGAGTATCTAGGCGCAGCCAAGTGGCGGATGGTGTCCGGTTAGGTGACCTTAGGATTCCATCTCTGCTCTTTGCAGATGATGTGGTCCTATTGGCGTCTTCGAGCTGTGACCTCCAGTTTGCGCTTGGACGCTTTGCAGCAGAGTGTGAAGCAGCGGGGGTGAGGATCAGCACCTCCAAGTATGAAGCCATGGTGCTCAGTCGGAAAAGGGTGGTTTGCCCGCTTCAGGTCGGAAGAGAGTCTTTACCCCAGGCGGAGGACTTTCAGTATCTCAGGGTCTTGTTCACGAGTGAGGGGAAGAAGGAGCACGAGATTGACAGACAGATCTGGGAAGCGTCTGCAGTGATGCGGACACTGTACCAGCCTGTCGTGGTGAAGAGAGAGCTGAGCCAGAAGGCAAAGCTCTCAATTTACGTCAATCTACGTTCCAACCCTCACCTGTAGTCACGAGCTGTGGGTTGTAACTGAATGAACAAGATCGCGAATACAAGCGGCTGAAATGAGCTTTCTCCGCAGGGTGGATGGGCTTGGACTTAGAGATAGGGTCAGGAGCTCAGACATCCGGGAGAGGCTCAAAGTAGACCCGCTGCTGCTCCGCGTTGAGAGGAGCCAGATGAGGTAGCTCGGGCATGTCCGTCTGGGAGGAGGCCATGGGGAAGACCCAGGACACGCTGGCGAGATTATATCTCTCAGCTGGCCTTGGAACGCCTGCTGAGGCTGCTGCTCCCGTGACCCGGACCCGGAGAAGTGGAGGAAAATGGATGGATGGATGAAGCCCAACCATGCCCTATCATGGTGCAACCTATGGGAATAGTCTAACTGATAATCTTAATAGCTCCATTCTAGTGAACCTCTCCGAGTGAGCCATTGCAGTGTAAGCAAGCATTCGCAATACCAGGAGACTGAAAATGGAGCAATTTCCATAGTTATACTCCTAGTTTTGACTAACGTAACAATTATATAAATAGCCATCGTGCCACCCAAAAATGTCTTTTGATAAGCAAAATATGATGAGAAATTATTGGTGTGCTTACATTCCTAACAAATATGGATTTGTTAATCTGGTTAAAAGAAACTCATAATAATAAAATGAGATGTATGTCATCACAAAGTAATGTTTTCTCCAAAAGGGACTTAGATATAGGATATAAAATCAACATGATATTCCCTAACGAGGAATTGAGTCCTGTGAGATTGCAGAGAAAGACTCTATTTGTAGTCGTCTAAGATGCATTATTTGGTGACCGTTTTGCACTATTTATGCTTTTCATCTCTCATCTCTCTGCTAAATCCCCCCCTTCCCCCACAACGTCTCTCTGTCAGCCAATCATTCACTTGATGCTAATGACCTGGCGCCAGCTCCAGTGTCTCCCAGATATCATGCCTAAAGACTGATGTATTGATGGGGCAAGATTGATCAGGGCAGGGACGATAAAGCAACATTACATGATTTATTTAGTTTCTAATATTTTGTGTCAGGAGTGCCCTCTGAGACTTGGCTGTCTCAGGCTTCTGTTCTCTCTTCATCCATCCCAGAACCAGACCCTCTATATAGATCACAAGTCCAGTTTTTCTGGAGGCCAGAACTAGTGGGAAATAGCCAGAATGTAATGTTGTGATCTTGGTTATCTTGAAAAAACTGTGAATTTATCATAGTGAGCACCTGCATTTATGATTGCTCTCCCTGAACATTATAGTGTCTTAATATTTGGTCCCAAAAATCTGTACTTTTTAAGTGTTTATAATATATCAGAATCCTAATGAACAAAAAGTATCCTGGTGGCTTACACACAATTTGTTTAAGCTTCAGCAGGACAGTGGTGCAGATTGTTCAACACAGCTGGCAGGGGTGCATGCCCTGTTGTTCTGGGGGGCTTAAGGGCAGGTGAGCTTCTGTCAGAGTAGAGGATGGGTTAGGCCCATGATGCATGTGGCATGTTGTTGGTGCAGCTGATGGGGAGGAGAAGAGGGTCAGTGGTACCTCCCAGGCTTCCCCTCCCATCCCCCAATCCCATCTGTCCTACACTGACAGGCTGTGCACAGAATAACAAGTCAGCATTCAGTGATACGATCCTTTGCTCAGCATCAAGATATCAAACACTAACAGGTATGGTGATAATAGTACAGCCTCATCAGTTCAGTCCAGACAGTCACATACTCCTCTCAGCACTCTAACCATAATTGGTAGATAATTCTGAATTGCATTGCTGTAATACATAATGCTGACAAACATTGCCTTTGCTTAAGAAATGCCACAAATAAAATAACCATTAAAGCTTGAGTTAACCGGTCAAAACTGTTTGCAGCAAACATTACCACTCATGAGATGAGAAAAAAAGAAAACAGAAAGACAATAAACAGAAAAGAAAACTGTGAGTAGTGTGTTGGTTTATCGGACAATATCCAGCAGAGAGTCACTGAAGTGGTAGCTTCAGGTTTTTGAAAGACTTATTTTCTGTTTTTCAGATGTAGGATGAGAAAGATACTATTCTGTGAAGAGTCGATCGACAGAGAGAGAGAGAGTTTGCACAGAATATGAAGCTAGGATACAGCTTAGCCGTTTGCAAAGTTTTGAAGATGGGTTAACCGGCCTGCTAAGCCCCTCACATGTTCAATAAAATCCTTTCCAAAATCTTCTCCAAATCAATAGTAAGACATTTTATCTCACCTTTGAAATGAGTGTCTGCAATTTCACAGTGTGTTGACCAGTATAGTTTGTCTTAAAACAGAACTATCTGCATCAAATCTGACAACAAATCAGAAATTAAACAACACAAGATATGAATCGTCAATCAGGGATCTTCAGTGTTGTGAAATGGCTGTGCTGTTTCCTAATCCCCACACTTTTACTAAGTTAGACTTGGAAGAAATACATTAATGTCATTGTATTAGCAGAACACATTTCATGGATCCCGATCTTTAATTCTAACAAAATCTTGCACTATAGCGAATAAACTGCAACTTAACACTTAACACTACTGAACTTCTTTAATTCTAACATAATCTTGCACTTTTTGAAAAAACAGCTACTTCACAACCAACATTATTTTATAGCCTTCCATATTTGGCTATCAAAGCTTAGGACAACTGTTTGAGGTTGTTGACAGTCAGTCTTTTTTACATTGAGAGTTTGCAACATGGAAAGTTGTTGAAGCTCTAGTGTCACTATGCCTTTGTACTTTTACAGTGTAATATTTATATTTAAGTGAGTAATTTTCAGTGGTAGACAAACTACAAAGCTTCATTACTTAAGTCAAAGTATAGATACTCCAGGTCAAATATTACTCCAATACAAGTGAAAGTTGCTTTGTCAAATTATCACTTGAGTTAAAGTACTGGAGTACTTGCTTTTAAAAATACTGAAGTATTCAAAGTACTTCTTAAAAAATCTCAAAAAAATTTATTTTCAAAATATATAAATACAGTCAAGACTACATAGGAGTACATTCTTTTACATTATGTTTATCTAAAAACCATTACTTTAAATCTCTAAAAACTATACCATGGAATAAAAACAGAAACTAATTTACTCCAAGCACAGAAAACTTAGTTTGAAATGTTCATCTGGAATGAAACAAATGTTACGTAGCTCAACACACTTTCTCAGGTTGGACAGCAAATTTTTTTATGTTTGAGCAGAGTGGTAAACAGGGAGAACATTTCAAACGCTACGTATCATTCTTCATTTCAAAAACCTGTAACACGGGATGAAGATATGGACATGGGTACTCAGGTGGAGAATTATAGCCATCATTACCACCTCTAAATGAACTGCATGATCTGAGTGAAATTTCCTCTGTTTTTGCTCCACGTTCAACCGTGGAGATAAACGATATACAGGTATGATTAAACCACTGAGACAAACAGAACTACACAAACACATTTTACTGTCTTAGGGATCAGATTTCAAGAAAGAGACGGAAATTCATGAGCTGACTTCAAAGCAAAAGTAGTGAGTAACTAGAGCATTGATGGAAATGTAGTGGAGTAAACGTAATAAGTTCTCCAAAAAAATAATACTCAAGTACAGTTCAGATTCTCAAAAAAAAATTGTTTTCTCTCTTACTGTCCACCACTGGTAATTTTACAATGTGTAACAATGTTTTGGAAGCACATCAAACAAAAAGCAAGAGATTTATACACAAACACAGTAAGGGGGTGTGTCCACTGCCGACATTTTTTGCGCTGGCAGAGCCTGCTTTCTATGCAAACTCTATGTGATTCAGCGTTTTCAGCGCTCAGCACCTTCAGCATCAGCTGATTTTAGTCGCAACACTCTCAGTTGAAAACAGTTCAACTTTTGGACCATCGCCATGCTCATCAATGTCACTTCTGGATCACAACCAATCAGAATCAAGAAGGGGCGGAACTACTGCAATCATCTTTGTCAACACAATGGCGGAGGTCTGTGTGGAGGAGAGAAGTTATTACACTCGTTTTTTGGAGATATAATTTCCTGGTTTAGAGCTGTTGCTGATGCTCTTACACGATTTCTATTAATGTTTTTTACAGTTCCATGTTAAACTGCCATTGAATTAAATCATGTATGAAGCATACAGAGCATTTTAAAACAGACCTAACGGAACGTGGAAATGTCTCGGGACGACCTTCGTTACCCAGCAAGAGTAAACGCTGGTGGGAAGCACTCTGAAATTGAAGTTAGGGGCACTCCCAGCGCAAAAAAAATGCAGCAGTGGACACGCCACCTAACAGGGCTGTCCACTCGCTGGGTCAGACGCTTATAATGATTCCGTCTTGCCCCTTTCAAGTCTCTTTCACTACCTCACTACCGCATAGCAGAGGGAGAACTTTGTCCCACCATATGTGACATTTACACTGAAGGGGCAAAAAAGACCTGCCTTGAATCAGCAATGAAACCACCACAGCTGGCTCAAAAGATGACACCATACTCCCTTAAGAGTTTTTTTTCTATAATAAGGTGTTAGGAAGTAAATTCACATGTTATTTACAATAAGCTACATGTTTTCTTGGTGTCTGTGTGCTTGTGACATTTAGGTTATCTTCCATAAATATGAGAAAATTGGATTCTTTTCATACAAGGGTCAATTTAGAGAACTCAAAAATGCTCTCTTTAGAAGGAGGAAGCAAAGGCTTGCCTCAGTTACATGCTTTGCTGCTGTGACCTTCAGCACTAAAGGCACACCCTGCTATTTTGCAAGTCAATTATAGGGTGGCCCTTTGTCCACAGCTGGTATTTTTAGATTCAGAATTCTGATCAATAATTGTACTTTAGCTCCATTGCTTTTGTTTTCAACATGGCACTCGGGTCAGTGAAGGGAAATCATTAAACTTTTGATGACAAAAAAATGAGACAATTTCATGCAAAATTTGGACCTCTTTCTTTTTTTAAACTTCTTTCAAGCCTTTGAAGAAGTTGTACATGTACTGATATGTATGCATACATCTTTTACCCCCAGTGGAAAACAAAATTGTAAGACTCAGTGATTAAATATTTACTATTTGTCAAAATTTATAGTGGCTGTGGATTGGTAATATTTGAAAGCAAAATACTGTGTCTTGACTTGAAGAGAAGTGATCCTCAGGGCTATATATATATATATATATATATATATATATAAATCACCGAACCCTGCTCTTTGCACTCATCTGCAAAGCATGGCAATTCCTCAGTCCACTGCCCAAGCTTCTCTTTCTTTTTCTCTCCCTTTTGAGCATTGTGTCCTTACATATACAGAAAAATGAGTACCCATATGGTCCCTCACAAGATAGCACAACCTTAATAATGAGAGCTCTCATTGGGCAGTGGAACCTCTGACTTTCATGTACTATTATAACACAGTAGCAGAATTTCTGTTCACAAAGGCTGAACTAAACTACTAAACCACACCATGTCCAATCTCAGCTGAAGTGTTACCTGCAAGCCAGACCAATCATTTTAGCATTTCAATAGTGATAAAAGCTACAGTACAACTCAAGAGTTTTGAATTTGCAATGAAGTGGTGAGTGAATACCTCCAATTTCCCTCCACAGTTTCACAATAAAGTCAGGCTAATGTAATATCACTGATCAATAGACATTTGGACCATGTGAGTCCTCATTAGCACAACTGTGGCGCTCTTTCCCCATTCTGTCTTACCATGGGTGTAGTCATGTAACTCCTCTACTAGGCCTTTTCATTTGACATCTTTTGAGATTAGCAATTAGTCTGTTGAGCCAAAATCCAATGTGGAATTTGTAGAAAAATCTTTTATATTTTGTGGAACGTCAAAGTTTACAAGGGTAACAGAATGACAATGAGTGCTTAAAGTTTTCAATTATATTTCTTCTTTTTTATACACAGTATTTTTTAATAAATGATATCAATTGAGATATGTTAATGCTGTCCAACTGGAGCAATCACAATTAAGTCACTTAAAGCCAGGGTTGGTCGTCACGGAAAACTAGCATGGATTTGAATGTAGTATTTCCTCAGGACTCTGTCTTTTTAACAGAAAACCAATTAAATATGCGCAAAAAAAGACAAACTACCTTGTGTCTATAGCCTCCACAAATCCACATCTTTTATATGAAACTCTGAGAAAAACAAGAATAAAACTTTTGCTGTTTTACACAAAAAGGACATTTCCCTTGCCCATAGAGCCACTTTTTTTTGTAGGCCACTGATAAATACCTGGAATGCTGCTGAGGCAGCAGCAACCTCTGTTAGCATTGAGTCTTCACTATTTGTTATCAAAACATTAATACCTGTTCAATTGAAATTACACACAAGCAAGCCCAAAAGTTGAGCTGCTTGTGAACCAAAATCTAGGGGAAATATATATCAAATCAATCTATACCCATGCACCATGTTATCCCTGATTTGCTGCTTCACATTACCAGCCGTAATTTATTTCATTCAGTTTCACAGACAAAAGAATGAAGGAAAGCTTCAGTTTGATTCTAATATACAAACACAAGGGTCATTATTGCAGAGGGACTTAACATTATGATTTAGCCAGGTTAAAAAAGAGCCAACACTTGCAAATCTGACTTCAGACCCAGCTAGTATTTTTCTTGTTCTAAAAACGTTCTGTTAATGTTTCAGAGAATGTAGGTGTTTTCAGCAGGAAGTTTTCTTTGTGTTTAAAGAATGTTCTAGGATAATGTTCTCTAAAAACCTTAATAAAATGTTAAGTGACAACAGTGATTGAATATTATGCCCTAATGTTCTTGAAACTTTCTCAGCGGGAAGTTTTCTTTATGTTCACAAAATGTTCTTAGATAACGTACTCTAAAAACATTCAATAATCTGTGACTCAAAGAATGTTATCAAAACATCATTTGAATGTTAAAGATAAAACATTCTGTCTTTGTTCTGATGAGATGTCACCAGAATATACTTCAATAAAACATTTTGTGATTTGAGGCATCAGAAACATCCTGAAAACATGTTTTAAATGTTGGTTTGAGAATACTGCTTCTTTGTTGTTCAGTAACATTATGGGGAAATTTTATAGAAAACATGAAATAATCTTTTACTTAAAGAATATTATCAAAACATCATGTGAATGTTAAAAAAAAATGTTCTTCTTCAATTAATAGTTAAGAAAAAAAGGAAAATTATTTAAATCGATAAACCTCCTTGAGATGTTCTTTGAATAATACATCTCCATCCTTCTGTTTCTTATTAATACTGACCCAACTACCACACATCCAATCCTCACGTTACACTAAGATTGTTGGACAGAACCCAAAATGAAAAATATCTGTGTTGCCAATTAAGCATGCTAACCCAAACTAACGTTTCTGCCACATTGTTTTTCCAATGTGATGCTAACAGAAACTAACAGTTTCTATGGTGTCAACAAGCAGAACCAAAATGTGCCAGAACTCTTTTCTGCAAATTGATTTGACATGACATGTGTGATTTGGTTGTCTCCACCATGGCTCATGCTAGTCAAAGTTAATAATCGTTGTCAAGGGGTTTTGACCAATCAAAACCAAGTATTTAACCCAGCCACGTGATGAGTAAGAAAGCTCGGTAATAACATAACACATGTCAAATGCTTCATGATAATGGTATCATAACTCTAAATCTGGGAGATTAAATTCCCCCTCAGCCCTTGATAGGTCTGAGGCTTTATTTCTAGGAAGTTTCTCTTCTTGCATAAAATCTATGTGAACTGAGCACTATGGTGGCCGAGGGGAGCAGACAATCGTCATCAGAAGAAATGAGCTGCAAATGCAGAAATGATGCAGCTTTAAAAACACATTCCAAAATCAAAAGCAAACGCAACTGCGGGAACACACACTGCAAATGAGGAAACATGATGCAAAAAACTGAAACAACTGCATTGACACCAAACATGCTCCAAAGCAAAAAACACACTAAATCATAAAAAGCATGCAAAAGAAAAAATCGCATCAAATTGAGGCTTGACTACAGACGTGCTCCAGGCCTGTAGAGGTGCTGGGTGACAAAGCTTTATTGTTGACTTCACAGAAAAGAAGTAGAAGAAGAAGTCACTGCTTCTGTTAATGTCCGTCAAACATAGCCTAATTTTGTGCTAAAAAATACTTACACATACAAATAAAACCTGCACAACTTTAATGGAAAAGCAATATCTGATGAACAGGCAGCTTGATACAGTAACCGCTGTAGTGTAGTTTTTTCAGCTATGAGCTTTAGTTAGCCACAAGAGGTACTATTAGCCACCTGGTGTTGGTGTTAGGAGCTTTACAATGCTGGGACACCAACCCAAAGGCTGTTTGCCTGATGCATTGATTGGGGAAGTGGCTTAGACTAAGAACATGTTGCCTTGTTGCAGTTTCAGTAGCCAAGACTTTTACAACGAGTCCGTTCTGGACACTGACACTAGGGAAGAACAATGCTCTGTTGGGACGGAAGAGGAGTTGGAGGGATTGCAGGCACAATAGTTTCCCTATTTCTGCAGATCTGTGTGGGGAGTTCAGTGAAAACAGCCCGGGATGCAATTCTTACTGGGTGCAAGTTCTTCCGTCAATGGGCTGGAAGTTAGCCGCTCAACTAGCAATGCAATAAGCCCAGTGTTAGACTCTGTAAACTGGTGTATGTGGACTATTAAACTCCAGTTAGCCAGTTATTAGCTGACTCTGCCTTGTGTGAACTCTGGCATGTTTTCTGCAAAGTCCTGTTGGCCATTAGCCTTTGGCATCCCCGGCAGCCACAGATAATTTGCTCAAGTCTCCCGAGATTAGGAAAAAACTATGCCTGTCATCCCTGATGTCAAACTATGCCACTTCCTTATCAGCAATAAATTCAGTGGCTGTTTTCGAAACGGCCTGCTACATACAACCTACTAATGTAATAGGCAGTAGGTACTGCATATAAATACTGCGTTTGAATTTAGTCTGTAGTCTGTCTGTTCTGTTCGATCTGTGTTACAGTATGCTGGACCAGACGTCACTGAATTTCTGGTTTCTGAAAGTGGAAGTAAACAATGGCACTGATAGATAAACTGCTTTTTTAGCATCACTTATGATTTAAAAAGTTAGGAAGTGGTTTATATGGAATTTAAGAATTTTCACAGCACCTAAAACCTGAGCTCCCCCCGTCAAAAAAAGAAAAGAAAAGAAGAAGCGGAATGAGCGCTGTGCATTGTGAGAAACAGTACTCGAGGCAGACTGGTCCGATGCATACTGTGAAATTTTCACGAATCAGTATGACATCTGGGGAGTTTTGGCTTACTGCAGATTTTGCTCTTGTTCACATACTACTTACTACATACTGGATTTTGGCCAAATCAGTACATACTGCTAGTATAGTAGACAGTTTCGAAAACAGCCAGTGTGTGGTCTTCTTCTCTGTCCAGTCAACAATAAAGCTATGTCACCTAGCGCCCCTACAGGCCTGGAGCACTCCCGTTGTCAAGCCTAAATTTGAAGCATGTGATTTTTGATTTTGTGTATATTTCGAGCTCATTTTGTGTCAATGCAGTTTTTTCAGCTTTTTGTAGCATGTTTTCTCATTTGCTGGGTTTTTCCAGTTCCATTTCTTGTGACTTTTGCACGTGTTTTCAAAGATGCATTGTTTCTACATTGTTTCTCCTGATGAAGATTGTGCGAGCTGTTGCAGATTGTCTACCCTTCTCAGCCACCATAGAATACACTTTTAGAAAGAATCCCTTAAGTCCGGTGATTGGTCTGTTTGAAATACCAATAAAAACTTTGGAGGCCACATCATTCTAAATAGATGAATTCTCCTTGTGAAATATGTAGAAATATTGCACTATTTGGTCAAATCAGATTTCATGTAAATGAGTAATGGAATGTTATTGTCTTTATGTTGCTTGTTATTTTTCATAAACCGTACCTCAATTAATATAAGTAAACTTGAATAATGTTCTAATGTAGGTACTATAGGTTTTGTTTTTTTCCCCCTATTTTCAGTGTGAGCCAAAAAAAACAAAAAAAACATTTGTACTGAGAAAATAATATATAAAAGATACATCATTTGTATACAATATTTCTTACATTCATGCTTCCAAGGACATAAACTTGGAGGATTCTTTGCACAGGTTTAATGATCATCATAGCATCAAGAGGCCACTATCAGGCTTTAGAGTTTAGATCATGAAAGGCTGCTGTTCGATTGATAACATTCACTTTCAGAGTAGAAAGTTACTTTTTGAGAAAGAAAATATGGAAACCGGTGAAGAACATATTGTCACGCTTTTCGCAATTTTACATCAAAGTGTAGCCGTAAGCATCATCCCTCAAACACCAATTTCTTAACTGAGACCCGTGTCACTTATTGCCATAGAAACCATACAAGCTGAATTTCTCCTCATTTCAATTAGAATCAAAACTGTCAAATTATGAATTTTTCAAATCGCAATTAATCACAGAAAGTGGATCATGTAAAATTGCACGTTTAAAATTATTTTTTGCAGTTTTCAAGTTCACAATGTAACAATCTAAAGCAACAGTTTCTTGCTTTGGTAATGAAACGGATGCAATGAAATGGACTGCATGATCTTGGCTTTTGAATTTATTATTCAAATAAATGCTGCACTGCCACTGTGTGGCAGTTCTAAAAGGCATCACTGTTCCTTAATAAGAAATATGCTGTCTGAATGTACAAATGTCCAACCAGTTTCAATATTATGGTGGTGCAGTTATTCAGAAAAGGTCTGATTACTCACTGATGTCAAATGATGACTAATTAATGCAACAGCATTTGCACTTTTCAGGGGTTCAAGTTTGGCTACTTTCCTTCCAGTGGGGTTAGTCTCTGCTTCATACTTGTGCTGTATGCATGAAACTATTGCTCCCCGCAGCATTGAGGCCAAGCAGCAACCTCTGGCCGGGAGAATTGAAGCGAATGCTGAAGTGTTAAAAACTGCAGTTTCTCGAGTGTCTGCTGGAGGCTGGCTCTGGAAGTACCGGACACCACATACACACAAATTCAAAAAAGACTATCTCTACAGCAGAAATAAACATGTTAACAGCTTGACACAAAAGACGAGTGTAGTTTGGATAGCTAATTTCTGGATGAGCACACACTGCACGGAGGTTGAATTTTTTCATAATGCAGCAATTTCCAAGATATAAAGATTACGAGCTTTCCATTATTATTGATTGACAGTCGGGCACCCTGCAGCTGTTGGCTAGGAGCTCTCAAAGCCCGCCTCTTTGCCTCACACTATCACGACAGCAGTTAGGTTAAGTTCAGCATTTCCAATATGGCACCAGCCGACGATTGGCCTTAAAACAGCGCTTCAGAAACAGATGTGTGACGTCACGGATACTACGTCCATTATTTATACAGTGTATGGTTGAAGAACATGGCTGGTCTTAATGTGCCAACCTGAGGACATCCCTGAGACTCAAGTCTTCCACATTGTAAAGTGGTCTGCAGTTAATTGCCACCTATTGAAGCAAGAGCTGTGAACTTCTGATGATTTAGTTTTATCAACAAGTTTGTGATAATTTGCACGGTCAAACCAGTGCGCTCTACCACCTCTTTCGATGTAGTTGCCTTCTGACATCTGATTAGCTGTGCCTGTAGGCTAAGCTTGTAGGTGATATAGCTGAAACTTGAAACTCAAACCAAACTCAGTGATATATTATTTATTTATTTGTATAGCGCCAAATCCCAACAAACGTTACCTCAAGACGCTTTTACAAATATAACAGGTCTAGTCTGCACTCTATATTAAATTATTAACAAAGACCAAACACCAAAACAGGATAAGATCCAGTCCCCTCTTACTGACAGGACTCGATCTTATCTCATCTTAATCAAGGAAAAACTTCCTTTTAACGGCAACCTCGAGGAGACAGCCGTCTTCCTCGACTGAGTTGGGGTTGGAAAGAAGGATAGAGGAGAATAGTTTATCCCCACTTTATTCAATGATAATTGTTGCAACAAAAACTGCAATCTGTTGAACATCCTGAACATTTTGAAGAAAATATGCTCTCTACAGATATTTTAACTAATTACAAGAAATTCAGGAATGCATTTTGGCTTATCATATCTTGAAACAAGATATATTTGGACTGGTCAGGTCAATTTGGTTTATATTATGTGATACATTTTGACTTCGTTGGACTTTTTTCCTACTACACTACTTACACAAAGATGAAATGTCTAAGCACTGTGTTTATAATTGGGTTAATTTGATGTCAGAAGTAAATTACCTAGATAACTAAATAATACATATTTCCCTTGGAATTATTGGAAGCATGTTTGCCCAACACATCCTTCTTGTATTTTGGACAATGACATGTATGAATCTAGCAACAATGGACCACCACAACATCCAATAGATGGAGCCTTTAAACAAGAGAAGAAATCTGTCAGCCAGGTTCACTCAGGCAAGACTTCCAGTCCATGGAGTACTTCTACTTTTTTAATAAATAGACCAACATAACAACTTCAAATACAATTTTTCAGGAAATGTTTTCATTCACAGCTTATTTTTTAGATGAAATGTGTGTCATGGCATTTGTCAACAGTATAAAGTTGCTTATCATCTATCTCTGTCTGGTAGAGGTGACCTGTGAAGCATGCAGTAAAATCGTTCTGCAGATTGAGACACATTTAAAAAACAACCCAAAGGTCTGCATCAAATACCTTTAAAGGGCCTCATAGATAGACGGAGAGATACGGGGTTGGGGAGTATAACTGAGTATAAAAGCAACATAATGTCATACACTCCTTGAATGGCTACCTATGCCAGATGTGTGCATGTTTTTAATTCACATTTTGCATTAAGTTATCGCATGGACTGAGCGATTTCATTTCCTCTGTGAGACTGTAAATAAACCTAGCATCCTCCTCTGGGAGTGACTACATGAAACGCACTGTGGTTAGCAGACCTCAGTGGCTGCCAGTGGCATAGCTTAACCATGGATACGTCTATCAAGTGAGAGCAATATCCTAGATATCTCTTTTTATCTAGAGGAAAAACACACCAACAGTAGACAACCCCACGTTAAAAACAGATACAAATAAATAAAAATGTTTTACAGACTGCAGAGACAAAAAAAAAATGATAGAGGGAGATGTGAGGATGGATGATTTTGGTCTCTAGTGTTTTTCCATAAAGGAGACTGTTTTTATAACAAGTTAGCATATCAGATACATTACACAGAACTTGTTTTAATTTAGCCCTGACTATTTTTAACATTAAGTGTTAGTTTATGCAAAAAAAAAAAAAGTCTTCTCCTTTTTCCTGATAACATGACATTTTTTTAACACTAATTTGTTCTGTTGAATTAAGTAATCTCTCCTGTCTAATGCTCTCCTCGACTTGACTTGGCATGTGTGTTGGAAGCGGTTGAATTCACTTTTAAATATGCCTTTTCTCTGGAGATCCCAGCCTCTTGTGATGTGACCCGCATGACTAATTCCATTTAAAGGGGAATAACATGCATTAGGACTCTCACTTTTCTGCCTTGCATTTGCATAATTTTGTTTGGCAACTTGGAAAAGGGCCATTAACAGCCCTGATACACACTGTAAAGGATAGGGACAGAGGCAGATCAATACTTCATTTCAACATCTTTAGCAGCACTGAGGTCCAGATCAGAAGATATTCACTAATTCAAATTTGTGCAGTATAGTCTTGAGACGCTAGCATTAATTCCTGATAAGAACACACTCTTGTGCTGCCTCTCTTGCTCCCTAACAGACACATTTGCTCAATCAATAGTGTTTTACCTTTTCATTGCAAAGACAAGATTGATTGTCAGGAGCTGCTTGTACTTAGTTCCACTTCTCAGACTTCTTGTTGTTGTTTCAATTAAGCATTTGCTCACGACCAGAAAAAGAGGTGACACCCTGTGATTCGCATTAAGCACCCTATGTTTAAAAAGACAACCTTTGACCCCATCTTTATTCAGAAATGAAAGCATCGTCCAAACAAGTGGATTAAGCAGGAGGGGGGGGGCTGTCTGTTGGTAGCGTAGAGATGACCGGGGGTAGTTGCGACTCGCGCCAGTGAGGAGGAAATAATCACAGTGTTACCTTCTCATGAATTATTAAGTACTCTGTGCCTATTTTAGTCCAGCTCGAAATGCTGCATTTCATCAGTGGGTCTGAGTCTGTGTGCAAGGGTGTTTTTCTTTTGACAGCTGTATTACTGCTGATAAGCGAGACTGTGTGAGCTGATCAAGTAGTGAGACAAGCGTTCGGAGCAGTAGCAGCACAGCAGCGCTCTAGTCACCAGGAGCTGTGGCGGCAGAAGCAGCAGCAGCACTATCAGTCATAGAAGAGGCAGCAGCGGCAGCAGCAGCAACAAACTCTGTCCTGTCTTTTTCTCTTCATTCTGGGTGAGTTTCCTGCTTTGAGGGAAAAAGCCAAAGAAGAAGGAAGGAAGTCATTCAGGGCTGATAGCTGCCATCAAAAACAAAAAAACCAAAACGCAGACCTGGCTGCCCCCATGCCTATCGAATTTGTTTGTAAAATCAAATTTGCAGAGGAGGATGAGAAGCAGAAAAGCAAGCAGGATGGGGACAGGGAGAGTCTGATCGAAGAGAGCTGCACACCTAAGGCTAAGGACTTGGCCGGGTTTGCTAACTCCTGCTCCCTTCATGGGATTAACCACATCTTTGTCTCTGGTCGCTTGGGCATCCGGCAGACTCTCTGGGCTCTTGCCTTTTTGACTTCACTGGCGCTGTTTCTGTACCAAGCGGCTAAATGTGCCATTTCTTACCTGGAGCACCCTCATGTCACAGCTCTGAATGAAGAGGCAACCCCAGAAATGGTTTTCCCTGCTGTGACCATCTGCAACATCAACCGTTTTCGCTTTTCCGCGCTCACTGATGCTGATATCTACCACCTGGCTAACTTGACAGGTCTGCCACCGAAAAACAAGGATGGGCATAAACCTACTGATTTAATGTATCCTGCCCCTGACATGCAGGACATCTTCAACAGGACAGGACATCAGTTAGATGAGATGCTCATGAGCTGCAATTTCAGTGGACAGAACTGTTCTGCTGAAGACTTCTCTGTGGTAAGTGGAAAAGTTTCTCAAAGTTTTGTATATGCCTGACTCAAAAGAAAACATTACGCTACTGTTACATCTTTATCTCTTATTGGCTTTATCATAACTTTTTGTCCAAAATGGTTATGTCGAAGTACAACTTTCATATTTTGAAATTTCTCAGATTTTAAATCTTAAATATTCCAAGGAATCACACACACTTTGTGAGAAGTATTTGGTCACACAAAACTACTGAAAGTCATAAAAGCAAAATGAACACTTAGAGGAAAGTGGAACTGAATTGTTTTTGTGCGTGTACCCGTCTCCAGGGGCCATGTGGTTCCCATGATACATCCCCTGCATGCAAGATCCATGGCTTTGGCTCAGTCACTGAGCTGTGTCTCTTCTCACTACATTCTAAGAAGCATCAGTGTCTCTCCCTTGCTGGGTGTTTCAGCCTATACCAAAATCTATTATATCGAAGAACAAAGGCTTCAGCTGAAGAAGAAAAACAGAGAGCTGTCATATGTGGTTGCATACTTTCCAAGGCAAACTGTGTTTTCATGCTGCCTCCAACTCCGAGCTGAAAGTGCATGGCAACAAAATTGTCATCGAAAATAGCAGTCTCTTCTTTCTCCCTTTACCATCGCTCCCTGTCGCTCTAAATCTCTCTTTCTGACATTGCAGAGCAGCTGCCTCTCTCTCTCTCTCTCTCTGAGCTCTTGTACTTTTCAGGAGGGTTGAAGTAATGCTTCTTCAACGGTGTATTTCAATCTTGCTGCTGTTAAGATTAAATATTTAAGGACAGACATACATGATTTTTGCATTAGCCAGATTGACTAAAAGGAATGAAACAATTTCCATGACACAGGGAAAGTGTGCGTGCGTGTGTGTGTGTGTGTGTGTGTGTGCGTGTGTGAGAGAGAGATAGAGAGAGAGAATAAAGAGAGGGAGAAAGAGGGATCAGGTGAAAGAGGGAGAGTTTGTGCCTGTGTTCTGTGCACTATTTATTAAAGGCACTGTCCTTGCAGGAGATGGATTTCCCCATCTCTCCTGCAGGAATAGGAATATGCAATTGCTTTAGTGATGATAAAGTATGGGTGTCAAGTCTTAATAGGGTATGTTGAACATTGATATGCTCACCTTCCTGGGACCTAGAGGTTCTGTCTTATCACAGGGATGACACTACACTACCTATGATTTGCCAAATTACATCTAAGAAATAATGACATTTCACTGGTACTCATGTGGTTTCCATCACAGTGTTATGAAGTATTTATTTTTCTTTGGTTTCTTCCTCAAATAGAAACTCAAACATTACCAGAGAGATTGCAATGAGTGTCTCCTAGAGGGAATTTTCTCAGTTCCTCAGGCAAGCCATGCTCCTTGAGGAAGCTCAAAAGTTTGACACAATTTAGAATGAAGAAGCAACGTGACTGTGAAAGTGTATCATTATTATCTGCATCTTATATGTTTGATGGCAATATCCTTTGACACGATTATCAGACTATTTTGACAACAAGGAAATGTCCATCCTGTCAATATAACATCTTAGAGCTCTTTTTGGATAAATCACCACAGATTAAGATCCAGTTGAAAGTTCTCCAAGATGCTGTTTCCTCTCTGTTGGCTATGTGATCTGCATTTTCAGGGGCTGTCAGTTGGATTTGTAACAGGCTACTTGCTGCTGCTACGCATGACAAATCACTTACTCGCAGTCCTGGTGGGGCACACAACTGGAACTGCATAGGGAGTGAGGATGAAAGGATGAAAGGACAGGGCGTTGTGGGACCAAGTGTGAGAGATGAATGTAGAAACTAGAGTGTAAAAAACGAATGTACACTCATGCAGTCCTCGGAGGTGTTCACACCGTGATGTAGTTTGTAAGTACAAATCACACATTCTTTCTAAGAGCAAGGAAGTTATCATTACAGATGATGTGCTATAAATCATTCACACACACAGACACACACACACACACACACACACACACACACACACACACACACACACACACACATTCAAACCTCCGGTGCACAAAGATCATAATTGTGTCTCTCATGGGGCCCTCATTCAGGATTGGCTTCTTCTTATGTTTTTCTTTGGACTGATCATTCATGGGGATCCAGATGTTCTATGTTGTTAACAGCTACATGGATGTGGGTCTCTGAGGAAGACTGTATTATAATATTGGACATTTTCCATAACAATACATCTTTTGTCTCAACAGGCTATTTTCTGTGCAAAAAAAAAAAAACAATTAACATTTAGTTCTATCCCTCAGGTAAGGTTAAATTAATTTGACAATTCAGTTCAACACTATGAGCTTAGTCAAAAACCAACTCTATGAAATATGTGCAATAAAAAAGGAGTCACCAGAAGAACAGGTTGTGTACATGGTTTTCTTTCAATATAAAGGTCATTACAGAAAATTTTTGATTTGGCTTCACTGCATTTACTGCTGAAGTGAGCTGAATAAATAATAGGCTGGCTGCTCTAATGTATGGAAAACACACAATCATAGCAAAGACATGTGTTTACCTCTTTCCTGCATTGTTGATTGGCACAATTATTCAGCATAGTTGATAAGGCCATTCTTCACAATTAAAGATTACATTATTGACTCGGATAATTAACGGGTGATAAAGCTGATTCAACACGCCATAAATAAACAGATTATTTTTCTTCCAGTCTAACTCTAAATAATTGTTCATCTATTGTGTGGTGCTGTCAAAGAGATGAGCAGCAAGCCCTTTGGCTTTTTTTAAACAGAGCTTGGAATTGGTTTGCTGTGACTCTTAGCTGTGTTTGCTGCTGCATTATCAGATTTTGCTCTCAGCAAGGACAGATCCCTTCTGCATATATTCACAGAGATAACTAAATAGCTATAGGATGGCATGCGAGGTGATCTATAAAAACATTGGGTTAACAGGGACAACACTGAAAAGCTCTCCACCTGCAATCTGCCATTACATCCACAAGAGCCCTTATTGTGTTGTTATGGATAAAAATGATTAATGATATGAACTACATGCTATTCTTTCGCCTCCTTCATCTTGTCTTTCCTATGAGATTAAATCTTAAACAATTTAAATACGAATCTAAACAGTAAATAAATGGTACAAAAAAATACATCAGCAGGAATTGATCCAAATAAGTGTACAACCCTTGTGTGGATCACCACAACAAAGATAAGAGTAAGGTATGAATTAATAACCTAAACAGAAATAGCATTGTGAGGTTTTGATGATAAACAAACTGAAGGTGAAGTGCATAACCCAGACAACCTTGCGCTAAGAGGAAATAGCACTTAGCATGAAAATGACAGGGTGAGGTTTGCAACCACAATGTATAATAGGCGACATTAAGGCTCTGTCTATAGGTTGGGTCACTGTTGTGGGCATGTGCTTTACTTCATAGTGTGAAACTGCTTTTATTTTCTTGCTGGAGTAAATCCATGATGGTTCAAGGTCACACCACTTATCAGTCTTGTTGGTCAGATGTGTATTTGAAGCTGATGCATCCGTAAAAAAATAGATAAATACCTGAGTTAAATGAAAACTGTCACAACAAAAAATACATGCTAGTTGTCATACACAAACTCCCATGTACAGACTTTAATTCTGGGTCTTATGTGTGTGTTTCGTGTGTTTGACTCTGTGTATGTAAGAGTAACAGCTACTCCCCTTTCGCGTCCAAAATCCACACATCCCTTTATCCATCTCCATCCCCACATGCTTGCCGAGTCAACCACCTTCCCCTGCGGTGGAGAGCAAAGAGTGTGTGAGCGTGAAAGTGACTGGCTGACAGGACTGGCTTCGTCTCCAACAGTCTGTCAATTAGCTGTCTACAGTTCCACTGTTGTGGGTGTCCCTGCAAGCTTAGCATGCTGTCTGATATCTGATCCACACACCCGGCCCTGGTGGCCAACACTGAGGATTTTTACATCCCCCACAATCCATAAACAAATAAAGAACCACAGGGTCCTCTTCTGATTTAGATTTTTCTTACCTGCCAAATGCAAAAAAATAAAACAAAAAATGTATTGTAACTGAACACCAATCCTAAATCTGTAAGGCTAAAGAGGGACTGCTGCTTTTCCATCTCAGTTCAGCCCTGCAGTTCTCATTCCCCACCTTCTCCTCCTCCTCCTCCTTCAGTATATCGGAGAAAGATGAATTACAGTGTTATTGGTCGGCTGCTTCTCCTGATATGCATCAGCACTGTCTAATCAGATGAAAACCACCTGTGACCATCCCCTGGATAACACCAATAAACAAACAGTTTATATTCAAGAGGTTTCGTCTTTTTCATCACTCCCTGTGCTGGTTTAAGACCTCTCACTGCGTTATGGTTTGAGCGCTGAGTTTGATGAGGATAGTCGGTGGCTCAAGAAAGGTTTTAGATGTGGTGGTACTGCTAAGCCCCTTCCTCAAACCCTCGGGAGTCTTTTAGTGACACAGACATTTGTCTCTCCCAGACAACTCAAACACCAAGCTGTTGGTACTATACTAATGTGGCTGCGCACACACAAGTGTATTTAGAGGGTGTACTGCATAGATGGAATACTTCTCCATACAAGCACACACAGGTTCACTCACAGACTAAGAGAGTTGGCCTGCAAGATTGATCATGACTCCTGACTGGATGCCCCTCCCTCTCGAGAAGATCAATACATCCTTCAGTCAGATTGCTTCCCTGCCCTTCCTACTCCAACCCTGGTGTGACTAATTATCCTGTGCCTGTGTTTTGGGCCAAGTCTCAGCTGCATTTGTTAATGCCGTAAGACTTGAGGAAGAATTTGATCTGGAGAACAAGACATCTGTTTGTTTTAGCGTATAGCCAACCAAAAAATCAATATACGCTGTCTATCTTTTTCCTGAAGGGCGCTGGATTTATGGGGCAATATGATGCAAGTCACAGCTTGAGATGTTTGTGGATATACTGTGTAGGGACGAGCATTTTGAAAAGGTGAATTTTTTTTTCTTCCAAAATCCAAATAAGAGGTTTTCCAAATGTTTGTCATTCAACAGTTCCATCTGGATAGTGATTCACCTGATAAAGAGCATGATAGAATATAATTTTGAAAGTTATTTCACATTTGAAAAAAAAGTTAAAGCAATTATTAGAGATAGCTTAATTTGAATTAGTTTTGAAGTTTGTTTGTAGGCCTGTTAGATTTACAGAGCCCTGAAGTCCCAAAAAATAAATATTTTTTATATTGTGAGCACAGGATATTATCTTCTGCACACAAGCTAATTATCTTGTGGGAACAAGATGATTATAACCCCTCCAACTAGTTCAAATGTCTATCGTCAACATAAAACCAAATAGAGGAAACTAATTTAATCAAGTTTTACTTTCTCGGGATGTCCAACAGAGAGATATTTGAGCTGCTCTTGTAAGTAGACATGGTACTGTTATCAGCAGAAGTCTTTTCGCTGACAGACACGCCCCATTTATCGAACATCACTCACTGATTGGACACATTAGCAGCTCGGACTTCTCTGAAACTTCTCAGCACCTGAGTTAAATAACCGCGAAAAGACAGCCCATGAAACAGTCACTAAGATCATAAATTAACATCAGTTTCTAAACAGTCGGTATGTGACAAGCTCAGATTAAAAAGTGTTTGATGTGAGTTTTAAACACAAAATACTGAACATAAAAGCAAAATCATAAAATCAATATAACAGAGGATTACTCCTGAGTTGTATAGGCCTATCAGTTTGTTTATTTCAGATTCACCATATAAAGAAATTGATTCATAAACAGTGGCGGATCAAGGGGGCTGAAAACTGATTGGCCACCCTGAAATTCTTAAACTTGATTGGCTATTTGCCATGTTAGAGGCATTACTTATATTCAAATCAGCTATTGCGTTTCAGCAAGCTGCAGAGACAGTAGTTTCTGTGGATTTGATTATTGTTTTTGTTGATGCTTTGACTTTGGACAATCATCTTCATTTTGAGTCCTTAAAGAGTTCAGTTCAGCAGCTTTAAATGTTGACAATCTGTCGAGTTACATTTTTAATGTTAACATTAGAAATCTGCAAAAATGTAACATTTGTTAATTTATTTTATAAAATAAGTTAAAGTAGATGAGATTATTGGAAGTAACCCTCCTAGGTTTGGGGTAAGCCCCTAATGTTTTCCATGCCTGGCCAACAGTTAGTGCCCCAGTTTGGCCACCCAAATCAAACCTGTGTGGCTCTGCCACTGGTCATAAAGCCCAATATCACAGATAGGATAGAAATATTCAAGCATTATAATTATCTTGTGCGCACAAGCTGAAAAATATTTATTTTTGGGACTTCAGGGTCTCAATCTTCAGGGGAGATTACTTCATTGTGCAGTCAAGGTGTCAGTCTATGTTTCAAAGTTGTTGGGAAACTGTTCGAACGTTTCTCTTGATGTCCATATTTAGCTGTTTTACACATGAATGCTGCTAATACATTGTTTTGTTAATTTGAAGGTTGGGTCCCTTTACCGGGGCCAACATGCCTCAGTAACCCATAAATAGCCTACGTCTTAAACCAGAGCTGCCAACTACTCAGCAGACAGTGTATTTAAGAAAAGCGTTCTTAAAAGATATTTGTTCAATATTATTAATAACAGATTTTAGTTGTGAATATGCATTTTCCTTGAACAAAAAAAAAACCTTGTTGACTTAAAATCCTTTTTGGTTAATGAAGCATTCATGCACTGCTGCACATCTGCCAGATTTTTTTTTGCACAGGATAAAGTGATAATGAAAAGCACTCACTGTGCAGATTATTATGATTATCAAAGTATTTGGCCAAGCACTCTTTAAATGCTCACTTTTCTTCATAGCTGCCAGTGTGGGCTTTTTATTTTGTCATGTCTCCCAGTCTCTGAATACATTAGTGGAAATTCCTCTGAAAAATTAACTTGCTTTTAGGCCACCGTCACATAATGGGTTTGTACTTCTTCATTTCCCTCACACTTACAGTTTAATTACTTTGTGAGAGATAGCACATGCAGTAGGTGGACAAAAAAAACTTACAAAGTAATTTGTTTTAATGCAATAGTGTTATTTTCATTTAGTAAAAACCAAGCTTCCTTAGAATATCTTAGCTGTAAACTGTGAATAATTTTAGTGATGAACAAGTTACTATACTGAGATTTACTGATAAATGAAATAACTTTCTTTCTCCTAAATCCAAATTTCCAATTTGCTGTATTCATGTAACAGTTGCTTGGGCATGTATTACTCTCAAAGGGAGTTTACATTTTAGATCACGGACTTCATACACCAGAGGTTGAAATGAGGGCACTGTGTGGGACCATTTGGAGAACACTCAAAGAGTATCAAGCAGAAGTTGTTTGTGTCTCCTGGCAGCCTTTTGAAAATATTGGCTAAAGCAGAGGAAAAAAAAAACTCTCAAAAGAAACCCACCTCTGTTGAGAAAAGATTTAAAGGAAATATTTCTAAACAAACTAATGATTCCCATCCTAAGCTTTTTTCATATTTCTAAAGCACAGGTTTTCAAAATAAAAGATCTTTAAATGTCACCAGGGAAATCTGCAAATCTGTGAGGTCATCTCTGTGGATATTTCTATTACTATTGTTGCATTGCAAGAACATCATGAACATCTTACAGAATACTTGTCAGTGTTCCAACTCACTGTGTTCACCTTCCATGGATTTGATATTTTAAAAAGGTTTGAAATGTAGAAATCATTGCCAGTGTTGCTTGGATGAAAATGTCAGTCGGCTACAATTCAGCCGATGGAAATAGCATAGAGCACAAATGTCACAGTGAATATTTACCCCTGGCATAGTCTGAATTCGAGGGCCTTGCCTGTCCGCTTGGCTGGACACTTGGCCCTTATTTGGAATTATGTCTAATGTCACACACTTGCCTGTGCCCCTTGCAGCTTTTTGAGTTTGTTACCACACACATAGCACACAGCCTTGTCTCAAAAACATGCTCTTTAACATCCCATTTCTGTGTCTCTTTCCCCGTTGGATTCAGTTATGCAAACAAGGTAAGAATTATAGTACAGAAACACTAAGGTGTCATGACAGGTGTGATATTTTGTCTGAATCGGTATGACTTTTTGGTGTAATCCACCTGAATATGCCTATCTGTGTGATGGTATTTGACATACCTTGTAGCTTTCTCTCAGGGAATGAATGTGATGATTTCTCAAATGGCATTGAGGTTGGGTCAGCGGCAAATGCACCAAAAGCATTTTCCCCTGCTATGTAATGTTCATACCAACTGAAAATCCCTGACATTCTTAATAATGGAAAAAAGGTTTATGAAACAATAAGTTACGCTAGAAAAAGCTGAATTATTCAAGCTACTGCATCTAGAAAGTCAGTAGTTCCTAGTGGCCATCATTGCATTGATGTTAAGGGACCCAGTATTATGTTTTTATACTGCTTTGTGAAACAGAAAGACGTTAATGGCAGATACAACGTTTCATAAAACCATTTTTTTTGCCATTTTTGCTATAGCTGTTTGAGAATAACTGCACAGCACAGATGAAGACAGTCAGTGCCACTTTAATCACAATAACTCTCAAACTTCAAAGGTTTTTTTCTGCCTGAGGAGTATTGGATGTTCAGTGTGCTCGAGTGCTTGCCAGGGCTGAAAATATCAGAAAAAATTTAATAGTGACCAGTAGTGCAATGGTATTGAAATAACAATTACTTTATATTAACGTAAGGACAAATCTCTGTTTGTGATGTATGCAGTTCTAAACATGATTCATTTCCCATTTGTTCCCATGGCCACATGCAACTTATCTTAAACAGTGTTCTAAAAACAAAAAAATGATCATTTTATATAAAAATACTGATTTTATTTCATCATGAAAATCTGACCATGTTTTATGAAGGCTAACCATCTACAGCTCTTATCAGTAACCTCCAAAGTTTAAGTTAGATTCACAAACTGAGCTGCTTCTTTATAATGTCCTTGTTAAAAACTGTTCAGATGATCACTCACAAACAATTTTGGAATATTTACAGTTTGACAGAGAGATTCATATGTCTGTATTTCTTCACTAGCCGTCTATAACACTTTATAAGGTGAACTAGCTACCGGGTATTGTTGAAGACTGACATGAGTCCCTCAATAAACTTAGGTGTAGTTATTTATGTTTGATCACCTAGTATATGAAGCTTATCTGAAGTCAGTGAAAGAGTGTGTTTTTACTGTTGAGAGTAGTTATAAGGTGTTACTGTTACAATCCCAGTTTTTTGCTAAGTTAAAGCATAAATATGAATTGCCTTGAGTGCATTTCCTGTTTACAGCTATCATTAAATATGAGTAAGCAACCTCTAGCTTTGCCTTAATTTTTGCTATGACATTAAATTTTATGTTTCAAGTCACATAGACAATTTATGATTTAACACGGCACATGACATTATGAATTCCTCTCTACTGTCTTCATATCTAAACAATAATAAATGCGTTAAAGCTTTATTTATTCACGGATTACAAAAGGACAATGGCTTGAAATACATGAAATATAACTATATATATCTAGTTATCTTACATATAACAATCAAAATGTTAAATAACTATATCTATATTTATTTTATTTATTATTTAAAAGGACCATGCATATTTATTAAAACTTGTGTTAACATGCCAGAATTAGCGAAAAGGCTAGTTTACATCCGTAGTCCCTTGCCAGATGTTAAAAAGGCTCCCTAAAAAGATCAAGATTAAACAAAGTATCAAAATAAGAAGGTAGAGGAGAAACCAAAACACAAGCAAACAAACAAACAAACAAAAAAGAGAAGACAAGGAAAGTACAAATAGCACCATACAATTAAAAATGACTAAACTATAATAATATATATGTATATATTTATATATATTTATCTATACATAGCTATTTTACATATATAATACAAATATAAAATAACTATATATGTATATACACACATCAATATTCTATCACTTTATGTATACATTTGAACAGTGCTGCTTACTTTTCCCCCTGAAACCCTATAAGCTTCAAATCATCTCATCCCCTTAGACACATCATGTCCACATCTTGTTTGAGCTACACATAAACTGTAAATCTTGTTGTTGGCAGCTTTATCATCAGGCTCTGTCCATGTTGACAAAACACTTGACCTTCGGGTGCAGCAAAATGTCATCTGATATAGCACACCGAGTTTGGATTGCCACCACTCATTTTGTCATCCATGCACTGTATTTTTTCATTTAGGAAATGTCGAGCAAATGCATTAACGTAAAAGGAGCTTGCATGAAGCGGAAAAAACCATCCATTATAAATCATAAAGTCATTATGTACATCGCTGAATCAACCTATTGGTGAAGATGAAATCAGATAAATACCTATAACATAGATAACACACGAAACACTTAGTACCGACTTGCTGGTGAAACAATTGTGAAGCATATGTTTGTGGAATGTGAATCTGACTGTAAAAATCTAAATGTAGAAATGTTAAATGGGAAGATGTAAACGTACATGTACTCTTTTTGTACTAACAGAGATACACGCTCCATGAAATTTATGAAATACAAATCTGTGAAGCGGCATTCATGCTGAAAACCTTGATTTTATCCAAAGTGACAGTGAGCAAAGCTGTGATGCACTGAGGTCTTGAAACATTTAAGATATCGTGCATTGCTTTATCATTATACATGTATTATGCAATGTTTCAGTTATATTTTCAAAAAACACATTGTTGTCTCTTCTTAAGTACTTTTTTTTTGACACATTGAGTAGTAGCTTTTAGTGCAGTGTAAATTTATAAAGCTCTATTTACCTGCATTTCTCATGTCCCTTCCAAACAGGATTCTGAGCCATTGTTAGTCGTGTCTGTTTAAACAAGCGTGTAACTGTAGTCGTGTTCCCCAATGGTGTTGTCAAGATTAATTCCTTGTTTTTCTAATGCATGCTAATGAGAAAGTTGCGTGCATTTGACGGTCAATAACGTGAAATACGGCCCTGCTCCCTAAATGCCGTCTGCGTTCAATAACCTATTAAAGTTGAATCACAGATAACTTGGCACGGATCAGGAAAGCAATCTGAATTTGTGCTGACATTGATCCAGCAGGAAGGAGACCTATTGCTCCGATTAACACTGTTGCCCCAGGGGAGGAGTCCCTTGGCCATTAATAGCCCAGTGTCCTAGATTTTACTTAGATCACATAAAATGATTTTATTTATGAGACACATCAGGAAAAAAACATGATAGTAAGCATAGAATTTTACCAAGGTATAATATATAAATATATATATGTATATAATATATGTTTATGTACTGTGTAATCTGTCCTAATAGTAGCAATGTTTTTGTGAAGCTGACATTTAAAGTCATAAAAGCTAAGGGGGTTTTTGTAATGAGTTATTGGAAAGATAAATGGCGTGTTCCTGACACAAACCAAGTCTTCAGGTTGTGCTCTAACCATCCACCCCAAACATCTCTAATTCGCTGTGCTTCCTACATTCCACACTGACAAAACCAAGACAGCTTAAATTTATGACAAAAAATGTTTCGCAAAACAAATATGTGGGGTATATATACATTTCTGGCAGAATTATGAGGTAATTACTCACTGCTTTTGTTCTACTCTTGGTACCATTTCAATAACATATTGTTTCACATTTAACAAACACACTCTTATTTGATATACATTCCATTTCTTGTTGTTATTCTTAAGCTAAATAACAAGATCTTGAAGATGTGGCATTTCAAGTGCCCTTGACAGCAGACTGAGCAATTGAAGTCAGGAGGTTTGAATTCCTATCTACTGTTTCTTGCACTTAGGATGCCATCTCAGAGCCATTTAATGGGTGTTTTGACACATTTTAAAGGTGCACAAGAACATCTGTAAAATGCCATGGACCCTTCCTAAGTGTGCCAATTATTTTAATACCAGATGTCTGCATGCCGCTGTAGTTTAATGCAACCCATGGGAGACCGCTATAATTAGACCCACTCTAGATGTGATTGTCTGATCCTACAACCAAATGAAAAGCATATAACATGTATCGTGGTTTGAAAAGATAAATAGCTCATCCAGTTAACAACCCCCCAGAAACTAAAAGGGAGAAAATGACAGCTTTTTTCAAAAGTGCAGGCTCATCCATGTGATTATAAACACTGTGATAAGGGCATCTCCTTAAAATAAATATGACCAGTAATGAGGTATGGCATCGCTATTTACGCGTGTCCTTGACATTCACTTTGAGGAAAAGCAGAAGGGGTAGCAGCATCCTTCTAAACAGAACTTGAAAGTCCACGGGAAGGGATAAATGTCAGTGGGTTTCACTCACAAATTACTGTGCTTTTTTCTTCTTCTTTGACCTTCACCATGTCTACTACGAGGAGAATTAGCTGGCTATTAATAAATAATTGGTATGTATACTATGATAAAAGTGATCCCCAGAGACAGATTAAATATGTCTTCCATAAAATCATGCCCTTAAACTTACAATTAATTAGTGTGCATAGGTAATGATAAATAATTAATTAGCATGACATTGAGTGACTTCTGGGACAGTGTTACCACTGGATAAATTACCAAGCTCTCACTGTAAGCAAAATAAGTCTGAGGCTGTAGCACACGCCAAATATAGATCTACTGTGTACTTGGAGATGGGTGTAATCTAATTGGTGTCATCATATCTCTTTTGGCAAGAGTTTTGCCTAAGGATACTATTTGGCTGCTTCAGTGGGAGTGTATTGTGAACCGATCAATAGATGTAACGGGTATGATTATGTTATGATTATACACAAGAGAGGGCCTTGTAAAGCCTGGAGATAGGTGATTTGAAGAGAGGGGCCACACCTCTTGGCACAGCTCCCTTGGCTGAAAAAGCTCAGCGGGAAACACGGCCGGTAAGATATGCTCCAGTCCTGCTTTGAGGACCAGCTGGCTAGGGAGCAGAATTAGAGTCTCCCCCTTGTTTCCTCTAGCCGTATGCTGCTCAAGTGTTCCAAATCATGCTATTATGTTTTTCATTTCCTTGGTGGCTGACTCAGCTTGCAAGAAAGTCATCTGTTTACTTTGTGTCATGACATCTCCATATAAAATAATATTTGAGAAGGGTGCACTGTATCGTATGAAATCATTCACACACAAATAACTAATATGAGAGTGACTTGACAATCAGAGAAAAGGTTAATATTTCTCTTCAAATATGACTACAAGAAAGCTTGTTTTTATTCACACACATCTTACCAAGGATGGAAAATAATCAGGGCCTAAAGCTCCTCATGTTACTCAGAAGAGGTCACCTTTAACCGTGTCTCTTTCTAATGCAGGTTATGGAGGGCTTTGGCCTGATCTCAACAGACATCACCTGTATACAGAGTGGATGCTACTGAATAAATAAAACCCTCGGCCCTCCAAACACCAGCGTAAGATGTTGGGATTAGCATCTCATTAGGCAGTATTTGGTCTTGGGAATTTTAGACAAGAGGAGTGAGAAACGGAGCAATGGGAGGATTGTTTGAGGTCCTGTCCAGAAGAGATTTACATTTGTAGAAATGTAGAAAAAGCAGCCTTACTTACCTTGGAATACACTGTTGTCTTGAGTGTGTGGATTTTTAGCAAGGATATTGCAAGTTTAATATGCCATGAACACAAAGGTTCCCTCTATCTGTATCATACAGTATATAAACATCCCTGTCAACATGTTTAAGATAAGATAAGATAAGGTATGACTTTATTGATCCCCGGCGGGGGGAAATTCAGTTGTTACAGCAACCCAAACATAAGTACAATCAAGAAGAAGTTTCAATAAATAAAATAAAATAAGATAAATAAAATAAGTAAAAAATAGAAATAGATAAATAAAAATAGAATACAATTTAGATATATACAATGTTACAAATGGAATTTAGATTAAATAACAGTAATTACAGGCATGTTATAGAGCTGGTAAGAAAAACAGTGATCCTTCCTGATAGAAACTTCAATTATCAACAAAGAGAGATTATTCAAATTTAAAGAAAACAATAATAATATAATTTTAATAATGATAAAAGGAATAATGATAACAATAACACAAATAATAATAATAATAATAATAATATAATAATAATAGCACAATATATTATTATTATTATTATTATTATTATTATTGTTATTTTTATTATTATTTGTTGTTTTTATTATTATCGTTATTGTAAAAATAATAGTAATTATTATTAATATTATTAGTAGTTGTAGTAGTAGTGGTAGTACTCTAGTAGTTGCAGTAGTAGTAGTAGTAGTAGTATATAACTATAATAATAATAATAATAATAACAATAATAATAATAATAATAATAATAATGATAATAAAAAAATAACAATAATACATTGTACTATTAGTATTATTATTATTTGTGTCATTGTTATTATTATTCCTTTTATCATTATTATATTTATATTATTATTATTTTCATCAAATTTGAATAAATCTCTCTTTGTGGATTATTGAAGTTTCTATCAGGAAGGATAGCTGGTTTTCTTACCAGCTCTATACCAAACATGTTGACAGGGATGTTTGTATATGATACAGATAGCGGCAACCTTTGTATTCATGGCATATTAAACTTGCAATATCCTTGCAAAAAATCCACTCACTCAAGACAACAGTGTATTCTAAGAATACTTTCACTGAAAATCTTGGTGTCAGTTTTCTTCTGCAATCAACAACCCAGGCCAAAGAGTCCTCGGCTGCTGCCCTATCTGTGTTATCTATGCCATGAACATGCAATTTCATGGTGCTCCCCCGAGGACACTTCAACACATTCTGCAGAGCAGTAAACTAGAAAACACAAGAACCCAAAAGACAGAAGTAATAATCTGCCTATAAAGAAAACTTCTTAATCTAACTCACAGAAATTCTGAAGATTTTGGTATTCAGGTTGTCAGGAGTACGTGTGTGCTCTTGTTGGGAGATATCCATCATTTAGATATAACCAGGATGTCAGTTTGCTCCTCCTGGATGGCTCCAAAACACAGAGCTAAAAAAAGACTGTATATGCATTGATTTCCTAAAAGACTCCGGGAGATATACTATAACTGACAGAGATTAATAAATACAAAAATGTCTACATGGCCATGACAGCATGGGTTATGATACTACACCTCATTTTACACACACACTGTACTTTGCAGCCTTGCATGACTAGGTAAATGCTACAGGCTTGCATCGGACAATGTTTAAAGATAAGGAGCAAATGTGGCATTTTCAGGTGTGCTGCATGGCAAGATAAACTAGACAGTTTTATTCCCATATGAATTTTCAAACATATATTTCCTTATTTTAGGTGAAATCATTTCCCTTTAATACTCTGCTCTAAATGCCGACTGGAGTCTGGATGTTGACTGAAATGTCATTGGTGTGTTTACTCCTGCCTTTTGACAGAACCATAATATCTTTCCAACTCTGAGGACTGTTCCATATTTGTATGAAATACTATCATAAAAATCTTCATGTCACTTCAGCCGAGCAGTAAATAACACTATGGATTTTACTGAAAGTTAGCTGCCTTGCTTTGCCTTGTCATCGTGACACTTATGCAGTGTCTGAATCTTATTTTTCCCCTCATAGTGGCAAAACCTAGGGGGGAATGTTACAAATAATACCCCTTATGAACAAAAGGCATACTTTCTATATCTCTGAAATATGTCTCAACATAATTTCAGACCCTTTTTGATTGGTGCCTGAAAAGCACTTCTCAGTGGTTTTCTGAACAGTTAGCCTTTGAATGTTTTGCTCTGCGAGAAATGTTTTATAGATTGATTGCATGGCAAGAGATATTGAACCTGCTTTCCAGCTGAAAGGTTAGGAGGGGTTTACTCCAGGCTGATAAACAGAAATGTTTTTAAACCAAACAAAAGCATAGACTTATTAGACACATGAGGATAAAGCTTAAAACGTAGCACCAATAAAAAGCATATCTATACTTCATGTATGTTTGTCACAGTGAAGTGATATGGTGAATGGAATGCATTTCCAGGAGAAGGTAAAGATGAAAAACAAATTAATCTTTGACATGCCTAACCCTGATTTAGTCACTTTTTTGACAGGAAAACTAAGGAACTTCAGCACTGTCTAGTACAGAATGAACACTCTCTATATATTATAGAAAGCTCCAGCTGGAACATGCAGTGTTACCAAGCGGCAACCTTCGGTCTCAAACTATGAAGCCCATGCGGAAGTGATATAAACTGCAATTCATCGAAAATCTGCTTGAGGCTGGCTGCAGAAACACCGGAAACCACATACACAGTACACCAATTCAAAAAAGATGATCTTTGCAGCATTAATAAACATGTTTACAGCCTGGTTCAAAAAACGGCTTGGCCCTTCATAGCTAATTTCTCTATCAGCACACACTGTACGGTGGGTGAATTTTTTTCTAATGCGATGGTTCAGAAGATATTAAAATTACGAGTTTTTGCCCAAATAAGGACATGACTGACTTGACTCCTAGACGGGAACACATAGCTGTTGGCTAGGAGGCTCAAACCCCGCCCCTTTACGTCACACTCCGCCTGGTAGAGTTCTGCATTTCCAATATGGCTGCCGCCGTCGATTGGCTTCAAAACAACGTTCAGGAACAGATGGGTGACGTTACGGATACTACGTCCATTATTTATACAGTCTATGATTGTTACACGTTTGTCCAGTCGAGAACAAACTGAAAAAAACAATGTAGTGTTCTCCTTGAGTTCTTGTCAATTTCAGGGCCACAGTGACTCATAAGAAGAAGTGAGGTAAACAGGATATCAAATGGACAGACAGATAACTCAATTATTAGCTTATTTTGATTTTCATTCAGAACCATCAGCACCACATTGACCAGCTTGGAAGAAATTCAAATATGGATCATTTTGGTGACAGATTGAAAGTTATCCTGCGCTTCACTGTGCCAGTGCTCCATGCCGTTATTCATCTTAACTGATGTAAAAGTAAATCTCACTATGACATAGTTGGTGAGAGTCCCTGTTGAAAGCAAACTAAACTTTGGGAATACAGACGGACTAAATCACAAGCGTGTATGTATCTTCATTTAAGGGGGAATTGTTTTCTGTCTGAACCCAAGATAGATTCCACCCTCTTGTCTATTGGTGTATGGACTAGAACTATGTCTTTCTGACCAGTCAAAGCACTTTTACACTACTCATTACACTCGCCCATTCACACTACATTCATACACTGCTGGCAGGGGCTGATGGGAGTGGGCCATCAGTATTAACTCTATTCATATGCATTCACACACTGCTGACTATGTCACTGGGGCTATTTGGGGTTAGGTCTCTTGCCCAACGACACTTCAGCACATGAACTGTGGAAGCTGGGATCGAACCGCCACCCATCCAAATGAAAGATGACTGACTAGTACTTTGCCGCAGTAACTCCAAAGCACAAAAATATACAATCGCATCACGGTCTTTTGAGCAACTTCAAACCAGAAAAAAAAGAGAAAATTCTCTAACAGTTATTTAAAATGGCATGTTCAGGGACAGGGGAGGAGGAGAGGCAACCCACAGCTCTGTACATCAGAGGCTGGGTAGAGGGATGTAGGGTAAAAGGCTATGGCAATTTATAATTATCTATCTTTTTATTCAGAGAGGTAATCTTTTGTACAGTATTATACTTGATCTTATTTCATGATAACAGTCTGCTTTTAACAACCAACCTCACTCTTACAAAGAAACAAGTTATTTGCTATTGCCTTTCACAAATCAGACGGTAATGTAATTAGAATAACTTGTCAATATCTCAGGCTCATTAAAGTAAGTTTATAATAATGACTATCAGGTACATAACATCAGGAAATAATGTTGCTATAGCACCACACATTTTGAGCTAGGTTAGAGCGGATGTTGTAAAAGCGCAAATGTTGTGACTTTGACACTGCTTCCTGTGTACTACACTCAGTAATATTCAACCGGTACAACAATCCGTCTTTAACCCTAACCAAACAGCGTTTGTGCCTAAACTTAACCGAACCATAAGACGCTGTGACCACCAGCAGCATAATTTTCTCCTCTGAAAACATCCAGCTCCAAGTGCTTGAGAACACTTTAGAACCCCAGAGCTTTATCAGCTGAGTAGCTTTGGCTGCGTCTGGTTGCTGAGATATGAAATATTTGCGGCAGTAAAAATGTCAGCACAAGGTAGAGTACTTGCTATGGCTCTGGCTTTTAATGAATGGAAGGCTTAAGGACACAGGAAGATGTGTTTGTATGTGTGTGTATGTGGGTGAGGGGGCAGTTTCATGTCATGTCATGTAACAAGCGACAACCTATGGGGCTACATGCCAAAACAGCTACCTTGGATGTTAAGGTGTTTTTCTTCAAATTAATAAAAGATTACAAATTATTTTTGGGCCTAGTTATTGTGTTATTAGTGTTTACTATGACCCGCTGTTTACAAACACAGAGTTAAATTTTAAGTTGAGCTTTTTCTTCCACGAACCCAACTTAGCGGTGCAGAAAAGATGCCCACCCAGCTACCAGGGAATGTTCTCACCTCATTGGCTAACATTCCCTATAAGTTCTGATGATGTTTCAAGACAAGGTTTTGAGTGTAATAATCAAAGAACATCTTAAGGATGTTTATTGATTTTAAAAATGTTCCTTTTTTGTTGATGATTTGATATTAGTCTTTAGGTAACAGACAAGGTTTTGAGTGTAATATTCAAAGAACATCTTAAGGATGTTTATCAATTTAAATAATGTTCCTTTATTGTTAACTATGAATGAAATAAGAACATTTTGTCTTCAACATTCAGATGCTATTTTGACAATATTCTTTAGGTAAAAGATTATTGAATGTTTAATATGAAATGTTCCCATTCAGCAGCATTCTCAAAGCAACATGTAAAAAATGTTTTCAGGATGTTTCTGACGCCTCAAATCACAAAATGTGTAATTTAAGAATATTCCGGTGATACATTAGAACAAAGACAGAATGTTTTATCTTTAACATTCAATGGGTGTTTTGATAACATCCTTTGGGTCACAGATTATTGAATGTTTTTAGAGTACGTTATCTGAGAACATTTTGTGAACATAAAGAAAACTTCCCGCTGAGAACGTCTTAAGAACATTAGGGCATAATATTCAATCACTGTTGTCACTTAACATTTTATTAAGGTTTTTACCAAACATTTTATTCATGTTTTTAGAAAAAAATATCCTAGAATATTCTTTGAACACAAAGAAAACCTTCTGCTGAAAATATTACAGTAACATTCTTTGTATCATTAACAGAATGTTTTTAGAATAAAAAATTGCGAGCTGGGCAGCCTCTAAAGCTTGGCTTGTATTTGCAGAATGTGGACAATTCCCTGAACTGCCAAAACAAATAGTTAGAAAAAAATGCTGGACTCATGAGCAAAAAGCTTTAGTGGACACAGGTCCTTACAATCATTTTGGAACATTAGAATAGGACCACATGAGTCATTAATGTCGCGGTCCTTTCAGTAGTAGTACTGAGAGAAGAGACCCCAAAGCCCCCCCAAGAAAAAAATCACTGGGGATTTTCGCATTTTTTTTTGACAAATAACTGGGTAATGCATGACAAAACCATTCCCATGTAATGTCAGGGGGAATTTTATAGTAATTAATTTATAGTGATGGTTGGATGGATAAAATCATGATCAGTCTGATCTGGCTTTAACAAAATGTTGCACAGAATATGAAAACTGTTGTTTTCTTGAGTTTTTTAAGCAAGAAAAAAGAAGACCTATTTGTTTTGTTTCTCAAGAGAGAACAGATCCATCATCTATAACTGTATTTATTTCAATCTCAGGTAAAAATATGAATTTACCAACATCCTATTCAAACTGTGTTGAAGCGATTATTAATATATACATAAATGAGCTGATATTTTTCTCATTTGGGATGTAGAGATGCTGATACAATTCTTTGCTTATATATGCTGTTAGCATTAGAAAGGTTAGCAGGGTATTATTGTCATAATTTAAAAGGGAAGAGAAAGGGCATGATCATTTAATGGAAGCGAGGTGGGAGGCACTCTCTTCCTCTCCCAAGGCCAGCCATGTAATTTCTTTTTTAGATTCACAGGCACAGAGAAAAATGATCAAACAGAGCAAAACTGAAACCAAAAAGCTGCAGTTGCCCACCACCGCCAGACAGTTCAAAACAGAAGTCCAAGTGCTTTGTGTAGAAGAATAATGAAACTATAGCTAAAGCAATTTTTCTGCTTTAAAGCAAGAAGAGACAGTGGGAACTCCTAAGAATTCAAATATTACCATCAGTATTCATCTTTACTAAATTGTTCCAGAATAACATACATCGTGGCTGTAATTGCTATGTGATATAGTTGCTAAAATCCATCTGTAAATGACAATTAGCACTTTATGGTTGCCTGTCTATTTCAGAAGACAGTGCAACAGCATAGTTGAAAATGTAATGTCAACAGAAATGTAACAGTGCGTTCCTACTGTGGTTGCCTTGTCTAGATAATTATTAAATATGCCCTGCATTCTGACAAATTGTTGCTAATTTGTTGTTAGGTTAGTACAAATTGTTTCAGAACATGTTCAAAAATCCAAAACCAAAGCCAAATTTTCTGTTCATCATTCAGATAATTTATATAAGGGTGTTAAAAAGTGTATGTGTCACTGTGTATGTGCGTATCAGGTTGTTGAAGGCATTGTACGAGGTGATACGAGATCTTAAAGCTGGGTACTCCTCCTGTGAAGTATTGAAAAGTGTGCCTGGGAACTACTACTCTACTATTCTCCCTGTGTTGGAAAGTTAAGATCATTTGATCACCCACCTCAGAGAAAGCTGCAGTGGTGATTTACTCCCTGTATTTTATTTTATATTTTATCCAGCTGATCATCTATCTTTTGTGGGCGCACCAAGCCTGGATTTGCCCTATGTATTCTGTCTTCCAGAATACAACAGGTTCAGCCGCCTGTCCAACACTCACCACTCAACTGAAGCCTTTTGTGGGGCCCGTGGGACGTGGCTCAATGCCGATGATCCTGAGATGTTGCTGGAAGTTTAATCCCCACACTGTGAGAAATGAGGTTCTCCTGTTCTCCTTCTTGCTCTTGCAACTTTGATCAAGCCTTAATGTGATTAGGCAGTGACCCTGACATGGCTGGTCCAGGAACTTGTAAAAGAAGCCCTGGGAGGAGGGGGGAGGGTCTGATCTGACCAGTAAACTCGGAGAAGAAAGGAATTATTCTGATGGTGTCTTTCCTCTGTTGCTTCTCTGCCTTGTGGGTAATAAAGGTTTCATGTATTCGTTTTACCCTGGCAAAAAATTGCAATCTATAATGACCTGACATTTCTTTTTTAAAACTAGCCAAGAGGCTCATGATTTGAATGTTAACCAGGGCCGCACTTGATGTAAGGTGCAGTCTACAGGGAAGAAGCTTCTTTTGAATTCTGCAGTATCTAGGCTCCTCTCACTCTTCATGGTAAATTTATGTACATCTTCCTCTGGCTGTAGTAGAGCAAAATGGTTGTGTACAGATCCTGTCAATGCAGTGCATCTACGATTATAACACTGTACAATATATTTCCGTGCTTTGGGTAAGACTGTGGCTGTACTATACTCCTCACTGAGCTTCTTTACTGTTTTTCGTATTGGAATCTTCCCATTCGTCCTGTACATTATTCTTGCCTGCAACTGACTGATGATGTGTAGGGTTGAAACCCGGAGCTTTAACTTCAGAGGCCAAATGTGTCATGTCTCAATATATATTAACTTCCTTCTAATGTACCTTATCAGCCTTTGTGCAGAAAGTCATGAAGATTAGAGCAAGGGGGAGCGGATGTTTGATTATTTTTCTGTTCTGTTTGGTTCTCTGCAGCTGCATGAGTACACTGAGAATGCCCTTCAGAATATTGAATGTTCCATTGTACATCATTTTCAGGTAACTGCATTTCCCCTACTGATATCAAGGTTGGTCACAACCTGTAATCCGCACATGCAATAAGTTAGCAGTAATTCAAGGCAATTTTTTTTCTGTATTGTGTCCCCAGATTTCAGAATGCTATATTGACAATGTTCCATCAGTGCCAAATTGTATGACATTTAGATAAAATAAATAAAATATTTCACTCAGGGCTTTAAGATCCATCCAACATATTGTGTATTCCATGCTTGCTTTGGCAACCCCAAAAGGGACGTCGTCAAAAAAGAGACAGAATGTGAAAGATGCCCTGTGCAATTGGCAGTGAGATGGGAAAATATGCTGCACCACAAGGGATCCTTTGCCATTACTCTAGAAAGGGGCAGCTTGTGTAGAATGAAAATAGGCTGATTTACTGATATAATAGAGCTTGGGATGAAGAAAAATGTGACAAATCACACAAATTCGTAATTTCCTTGAATTTCACTTTCAACCAAATCTGTAAGCAAGCAAATGCATATTTTAACTGTTGTGGACAAAATATCTGACAGCACTGTACCATTCCACTTTAGTGACCTTGGAGTTACTACATTTTTCAGCACATTTTGACTTATTCTCTCATTATCAGTCGTCGGGTTGATTGGAATCCAGCATGGGGTAGGAATTACTATATTGTCACATAACAAAAAACACTTTAAAACCACTTTAAATGTCAGAACATCTATTAGTTTAGCAAAGAAGTTTAAAAAAAAACTTTGCCTGAGCTAAAAGAAGTGTGAGAATGAAGTGCTGTTTGTTAGGTACATTGAAGAAACCACCACAGCACTCTCTTTTAATCAATTTTAGTTAAAAGGCCTTTATTGTCAGGGCACAGTCATGAAAAGGTCAAACAAACTCGGAAATCTTTCCCCAGAAGGTCAAAGCAAAAAAAAATCTCTAATGAGGGATTGATGATACAGTTTGTTTTAAGGCCTACATATACAATGTTTAACATTATAGAGATTTAATGGAGAGTGCCAGGAATTTTTCTTCTACTTCGGTGTCCATTCACTCATCTTTATTTTTGCTCTTCATTCGTGGGTGCTCCAAAAAACGTGTGTGCATATGTTTTGATGTCTTGTCACTGCATTTCTTTGGGGAGTTTCGATGTAATATGGAAAAAGGAGTCATTTTGTAACAAACTCCTTGTTGACATATTATCTTTAACAACTCTCACAATTGCTACATTTCCTTACAGGATTAAAAATGTGAAATGTAAATAGCATTGTTCAAAAACAGTGTCAAATTAATCCCCAAAGAGCAGTTTATCTTTTAGTCAAAAGATTGCAAATAGCCCTTCGATCTAATTAGTCTCACTATGCTACAACAGTGCACCAGGATTCTGTATGCTCTAATGTAGCAGCCTAAGGATACTGCCTGCCTTGCTATAACAATAGCATCATGTAAAGCCATGTGGAGTGAGAAAGGGGCATAAAATATATTACATACAGATAGGAGGTATTTAAGTGATGTCTGTTAAGGTTTGCTGATGGATGCTTACAAAAACTAAAATTTGTGATAATGAATGTGTCATCAGAACGTTTGAGCGGTTGGTCAAAAAGGATTGAATTACATACCGGAGTCGATAGTGTAGTAACAACGCAAAAAAAGGCATGAGCCTCCAATGAAGAGCTAAATCAAGACATAATCCCAAAATGTGAAAACGTCAACAGAGCCAAATTCCAGTTAGTTTTTGTGTTTTTGGTCGAAGCAGATAGATGTCTAACATGAGTCTGGTCCTGCTCGAGGTTTCTGCCTGTTAAAAGGACGTTTTTCCTTGCTGCTGTTACTAGCTAAATACTATGAGGTGCAATCCTCATGGTGGATTAAGAAGAGATAAGAGTTAGTCATGTCTGTAAGAGGGGACTGGATCTTATCCTGCCTTGATGTTGGGTCTTTGTTAATAATTAAACATAGAGTTTGATCTAGACCTGCTCTGTTTGCAAAAGCGTCTTGAGATAACATTTGTTGTGATTTGGCGTTATACAAATAAAGACTGATTAATTTATTGATTGGTTAGGGGCCTTAGACTCAAATCAATCTGAGTGAAAACAAAAGGATTTTTCAAGTTATAATAAATGTATCTGGTTCAATCAAGCTATCAGGAGAGCCAAGAGTTCAAAATGTGTTTGCATTTTTAAATGCATTTGTCAGAGCCCCCTAGTCAACTGTTTAAGGTCAGTACTGTGTGCAGAGGTCATTTTTGAAAGCATATTCTATATTGCTTACTGCTGGCTGTTAGACCCTTGATGACAGATAATGTATTACCCTCCTGTAAATGGGATGTCAAGGAGGAAATGATCATTCCAAGCTTACTTGAAGAGTAAATACTACCACTGCTCAAGCACACACCCTGAGTTTCACATCTGCCATTAAGATATGGTGACTGTAACTTGATATATTGGGTATGTGTATTTCTTAACTACATTTAATTTACTAAAATATGTAATGTTTGGACCTTGAGGGTAACAGCAATTTTAACAAGGTGTGTTAAGAAGTTTTGATAACACAGAAAAGTCACAGAAAAGTTAACCTTGGGCTGAACGCATAGACTGTATAAATAATGGACGTAGTATCTGTGGCTTCACCCATCAGTTTCTGAAGCGCTGTTCTGAAGCCAATCGTCGGTGGGAGCCATATTGGAAATGCTGAACTCAACCTAACATCTGTCAAGCTAGTGTGGTAAAGTGGTAAAGAGGCGGGCTTTGAGCCTCCTCGCCAACAACTACAATATTCCCGCCTGACAATCAAGTCAGTCATGTCCTTAAATGGGCAAAACTCTGACTCTTAATATCTTCTGAACTGTCAGGCTATAAAAAAATTCACCCCCCGTACAGTGTTGGCGATAGAGAAATTAGCTATCCAGACCGAAGCTGATTTTTTAACCAGGCTGTTAACATGTTTATTTCTGCTGTAAAGAGCTTCTGTTTTTGAATAGGTGTGTACGTGGTGTCTGCTGTTTCTGCAGCCAGCCTCAAGTGGACACTCAATGAACTGCAGTTTATATTACTTCCGCATTGGCTTCATATTTTGAGACCAAAGGTTGCTGCTTGGCTGAATGCATATCAGAATTGATTATTATATTCCTGGCCTGTGAGTTAGACTGATTAATCATAACTCAGATAGATGAAAACTAGGGCTTTTCATTTGAAGTATCTGTGGCAGTTTGTCAGCCAGATCAGATTTTCAAATGGACTTTAGTTCAAGTGCTTTGCTGCATTAAAGGAAGTCATACACTGAGTATTTAAAATTATCTATATTAAAATGGTGCAAGAAATAGCAACAACAAAAACAACAAAAAGTCAATCAGCCAGCTCCAGGATTTGAAATCAAATACAACAAAATTTGACAACAAAAAGATTTTTGGATGTTTTTCTAGGTTACAAGAGTTATGACTCCAAGAAGCACAAACACATCTGAATCTACAACTGATGCTCATATCAACTAAGCAAGCAAAGTCACGGTAACCAAACTGAGGAAACCAACGTCCTTCCTGCATTTTGTTTTTTTCGTCAACAGTCCTTTTCACCTTATGAAGTACCACAGACCTACGTCTCTCCTATAGCATTGAAGAATTAGAGACAGTAATAAGACAGCTCTGGGAAAAAATAGATACCATGGGGAAATGCTTGGTAATTTAACTGGCGATATCTTAAAATTGTATTGCATGACATTATAGGCTTGGCTCATATATTAGCCTTCTCTTCTTCACACCTCAAACTCTGTTTTAAACAATATTTTCACTTGTCGCACTCTGGAGAAATGAAACACAAAGCACCTTTTCACTCCATCTAAAATAGAAAACATATAAGTAGTACACATCCCACACAAGAGTAGGCCAGACATCCCACCTCTCCTGTGCTGGCCTTATGCTACGCATGTTCCTTAACCTACACATATACACAAACACAAACACAAACACACACACACACACACACACACACACACACACACACACACACACACACAAACACACAAACACACAAACACAGACTGACAAACACACAAACACGCACACACGCACACCTGCTGTCCTCTCAGCTGCATTGTGGACTAGTTCATCACCAGAGACAACAGATAGACCTAAGGCAGTATCCTCCCTAAGGGAAGACAATCAAAGCTTCCCAGCGGTGAGCCATTCTTCCAGGTGTAGCTGATCATTTTCTCTCTGATATCACCGTCCCAGCAGCTCAGAGCCTGATCAATGTTGTTTAAAACAGATACTGTCCATTCTGTCTGGGAGCGAATAGGAGAAGGGAAAAACATGCTGAATTGATGACTTTGTAAAGGCGAGTGGGGGCAGACTGTGTGACACCCACGATTTCCACCCTCAAAGTACTTTCCTTCTCTCCGCATCACAAACGAATTAGCAATTCAGAGCATGGCCCTGGGGTTGCTGAGTGTTTATTTAGATGCCCAGTGTGATGAAGGCTCACATTTGTTTCCTGTCACTGACCTGTCACTCACTTGGCCATTAGAGCCAAAGGCAACACTGGTTTTAACCTCAAATAGTTGCAAAGACATTAGCTTGGATAAATAAATAAATAACTATATGGGGGTTGGGGGCAGAGGAAAAGATAAGGAGACATCCTCCCTCGAATCATCTAAATCTGCTCACGCACACATAAATACATACATGTATCAAAGTGGACATTACATTATCAAATCTTCAAAGCAGAATGTTCTTCATTAAATTGTGAGTCTTACTGATCACGAGAGATGTGATTAGTATACCTAATTAGGACTCATGTAAGAGCCTGAGGATTTTTCAGATTTCCAGATTATATGTACTGATACTTGGAGGACTAAGATGTATATGTAATCTTCTTGTACAAGGGGAGTAATTCCCTCCCCTGATGAAGAATTTTCTGCAGTCCTTGGACATGGAAGTATGACACAGTCTTATTAAAGGCAAATAACAGTTAATATATACTGAGTTTCAGCTTAAAGATGCAGCTTAGCCCCACAGCACACACCTCTCATTGTGTCATGTAGATTAGTGGCAAAGCCCATTACATTTAAATGGCATTTAATGCTGCACATCATGCTGATCCAAAATACCAACAGCAGGTGTTAAATGAGATTCACTGCAAGGAATGCTAGTGGGCTGATGAAGGTAGAAATCACACTCTGTCTTGTGCAGTTGGTTATTTTATATTCAGTGCTTATAGATACTGTATGTCTTCTTTATACAATATCTACTGCAGTAAATCTACGTTGATCAGAAGCGTAGCGTGTGAATCTAAAGAAAAGGAGATTAGCTTAAATGGCAGTCCAATGTTATGTCTAAATTTTCAATTCCTTTTACTGCAACAATTAGTAGGTCCTCTGATTAAGATACATTGTTGAGGTTTAAATAAGGAAAAGATGCTATGTTTAAATGCAAAAAACAGTGTATCATCCTTGAAGCCTCAAAATAAACATATAATCTGCATACATTTAACAATCATAGAAAAATACTAAACTCATATTATTTATGTCAATATTTACATGCTGATAATCTTCCACAGTCTTCCTTTAAAGCCTTGCTATCTTACATTTATTTTCATGCAACCATTCCTGCCTGTCTTAAAGGTGGGATTTGTCATCTGATTTAGATACAATTGTTCTTCTACTGGTTAAAACTATCTTTATGTCCCGATGGCATTCAATACATGATGTGTTTTTTTAAAAAGAGCTAAAAAATCTGCTACCTTCAGTCGGAAAAAAACTGAGTAAAACAACAACCAATCACTGCCATGAGGTCCTAATAGAAGGAACCAATCAAATGCCGGTCTGCCATTCTGCCCGCCTCCTGTGTGTACATTTCCCGGTCATGCACTTGTCCTGATTCAATGCGCGTAACAGAAACCAGAGGAATTCAAGCGTACAAGAAACTAACGATACCCCGAGTACTCGTAACCGCTTCTCCCGCTAAAAAGGGCAAAGAAAATAAAAATGGAGGAAGAGAAGGCTGGACTTATTGTTTGGCCTTTCTCCTGATATCATGTCACTGGCACAACTGGATAATGCTAGCATGACAGTTGTGAATACTAACAATAGCCATTTTTATTTGTGGTTTTTGACTTTCACTATGATAATGTTTAGTTGTTTTCTTACTACTGAGAGAGACATGAGGTGGTGAAGTGCAAAACACAAACAATATGCTGAGGATAGTATATGCCGGTCTGGATCAGTCACAATCATCAGGTTGCTAAGCAACAAGCATTGGCGTCGTTTCGGAGGAGCGCCGATTTTCTGAGGAAATGCTACTTTCAAATTCATGGTAGTTTTCCGGGTTTACCATCCCTAACTTTAACTACATTCTACATTTTGTTTAGTTCCATTTTTTTTTCTTTAAATAATTGCTAACTACTCTTTTGGACACCTAGCGAAACTATTTACTTACAGTTTTGTTTTTCAGTGACAGCCAGATGATTAATAACTTCTAAATAGAGAACATTTGTTATGCTCCTTTTAGCTGCTTTTAGCATTGGAATGTAAATGTCATTTAACAGTTGGATTGAAATACAAATATAATTGCCTGCTGCATCAAACAGACCAATCAACATGTTATTTCCTGCTTAATTTCTATCCACCAGTTCCCAATACAATGGCAATGCATTGTAGCCGCACAGTTTTAGAAGAATTCATGTCAGCTCAGGTTTTTTATATGCAGTGTTTGTTCAATGCTCACCCTAATTATTTAAATGTATCATTAATCCTTATAATCTGGGGGATTGTGATGCTGAATTGAGGTCAGCTAGAGGTTAATGATGGTCAGAATTATCTGGATTCTCAACAGTCTTTCCTGAAACAAGTTTAAATGACTGCTATGTAATATTGTAAACTCTCTGTTTCCCACCTTGTGAATATCATGATGTTTTGTAAGTATGAAACCGTTTTCTTACCTCATTCTGTTGAAATGTTTTTGTTAGAGGGGCTTTATATTTGTGAAAAGCTACACATTGGCCATAGTGCAGATCTAAGTGGGTTGAGTGTCGAGGTTTGATTGCTTTTGATTTCTTTCAAAACATTGTGAGTGTATGAGTCTGCGTGCTATACTCCCTAATCAATATGAACTTGGGTGGCCACTTACATGTTCTGCATGAGAGCAAAAACTCTGCAGCTGTTCTTCCCAAACAAAGCATTACGTTAACCAAGGAAAAATGAAGAGCGAAAATTCAATATTACTTGAAAGCTTTTGTTAAGATTTTGATTCCACAGTCCACAGTTAATCTTTGCACTATAAATCAACAACTCCACATGCTAGTGGAAGGTAAGTAGTTTTGAAAAGTGCTTCTTTGATATAATTCTAAAGAGCAGACCTTAAAGGAATGCCTCAAGAGAATTTTGTAAAAGCAAAGTATTTGGTTGCCTCTTCCTCTTAAACATGTAAACCTTTATAGTGGTGATATTTGCCTGTGTGTAAGACATGTCAAAAGACAATATGGTGATGATACTGGAGGGGGGGATCCACACTGGAGTGAATTTATCTAACAAAAATAAGTCAAATATATCAATTCAATGCTATTACTTTATCAAATGAATATTCTTAATTGTGACATTAAAACCTCCAACATAATCTAATTCAAGACCACTGAAAGTCAACCTTTACAAAGCTTGAATGCTATCAACTGATGCTTGATAATGCCTTTAAAGTAGATGAGTAAGTCAGCAGCATCACATGTGTTCTAATAAGGAGATCAGGCAGCCTGACAAGAGGGCTTCAGCTTAATGAACTCTCTATGGTTATCATGTCATGATTTGGGTGTCATATCCATGTACGATAAGATACCCTCCAGCTCTTGTCAGATCTGACATGACTGCGCTGGTCGCCCGTGACTTGGCATAAGCAGTATCTAAGAGGAGTACATGAAGCCCCGGGGTGCACTTGATTTGGTCATCAACATAACGAGATAATTATAAACAGATTGCCACTGAGACGGTTAAAAGGCACATCAACAGTATGCCAGTCTGACCTTTACTAACAAAGCATAAACTGCCATGCCCGGGCTTGATCTTAATGTGCTCAGGGTCATATTGCATTAAGCCTCTTTGAGAAGGGATGACGTTTTTAAACGGATGCTATTTCATTGATCCCTTTTTTATCTTAAAGATATCTTTTTATTGATTCATACATTTGTTAATTAGAGCGAACTAATATGAATTGAAAATAAAACTCCTATTATTTGTACATTTCTGAATTAACTTTATTTCATAAGAAAATCACATCAAAATTCCTATAAGATATTTTTTTACAATCCAGAGGTCAAAGCCTGCAATCTTTTTGACGCAATAAACTGTTGAAAACCACAAAGATACCTTGCTAATGCACCAATGTTTAGTCTTTTCATTGTAGTCTCAAATCAAACTAATCAGATACTTCTTAAACTAATAATTTTGGTACTAACGCGCCCCAAACAAATTCCCACTGCTGCCTAGTGGAAGTACCAAGTTAAAGCAATACAGATGTCCCAACCATTGTCTGTCAGTATCAAGGGGCAACCTCCAATCTGAAAAATATGAAGCCAATGTGGAAGTGTTTGAAACTGCAATTCACCTAGCATCCGCTTGAGGCTGGCTGCAGAAACACTGGAAACCATATAGACACCTATTCAAAAAAGATGATCTTTGCAGCATTAATAAACATGTTTACAGCCTGGTTCAAAAAACGGCTTGGGTTTACGTAGTGTACTTATTTCTCTATCGGCACACACTGTATGGGGGGTGAATTTTTTTTTTAACACAACAGTTCAGAAGATATTAAGATTTCCAGTTTTTGCCCAAATAAGGACATGACTGACTCCACTGACAGGCGGGAACACATAGCTGTTGGCTAGGAGGCTCAAACGCCGCCTCTTTACTTCACACTATGCCTGGTTGAGTTCCACATTTCCAATATGGCTGCCTTTGACGATTGGCTTCAAAACAGCGCTCAGGAACAGATGGGTGACGTCACAGATACTACATCCATTATTTATACAGTCTATGGTCAGTACTGACTCCTATGGGTTATAGCCAGACTGCCTGCTGTGAAAATGTTGGAAAGGCACTTTTTGGAGGCCATTTAGAGATTTCACATCGCTCAGAGACAGTACTCTAAGTCTGTATTGCTTTATGAAACTTTTATTTGGTATTTCTGCTTGGCTACAGTGTGAATTTGCATATTAGCTTAATATTTAGGATCACAGAGCAACATTTAACATTTGGATTTAACAATCAAGATTCATATTTAACATTTAAAAAAATGTTTTAATATTTAACATTAATAGTGAACATATATATTTATATGTATATTGAACATTTAGATTCATATCTAACATTTAGATTTAAAATTTAGATTTCACATTGGATTTAACTTTTTGGATTGTATGCAATTCAAAAAAGGAGCGGTGGGATAACCAGTTTACTGACTTTGGATTAAACATTGACCTCTGTCAGTTTTGTACTCATGCCCTTGTGTGAGTCATGCATTTTTGGGTCCATCATTCCGATCTCCCTCTTGGGTGCGTCAGTATCGATTTGATATGACAAGTTTTCCGCATTCAGCCTGATGTTTTTTCCTTTAATTTTACTTCCAGCATATAATAACCTGCTGTCTTTTAGTTATCTATTATAAGTTACAATAATAATGATTTAAAAAAGCAATGTGTTTCTCAGAAGCATGTTTCCTCCTCCTGTCAGTCGTTGACAGTACAACAGATAACATCAAGGAGAGAGGCACAGCAGATTGAAAATGTCAATTTCAGACGTCACACTCTGCTCCATGATACACAGCCTGGGGTTGGAAATGCACACAGGAATCTGAACAAGGACTCTCCAATTGAATGTCACAGAGAAAACACCTGCTAGAGCTCCATTTATGTCCGTAGCACGAGCATACTTTGATGCACATACAGACAGACAGACAAACACACGCACACACACAGGATGTGACTGCCTTGCTTTTCCGTGACATGATTACACACTCTAATCTCTGCAAGGGTTCACCTGGTGGGCTACGTGCTTCAGTCTGAATAATGTTCTCCCTTCCTCTCCCTCCTAAGCCATGCTGGCCTTTGACTTGTTTACACAGATTAGAGATGTGATTTTGAAACATGTTGTGGATCAAACCGTGCCTCTACTGAGGTGCAACAAATGTCAGCATGATGAAGGTGAGGACTCTAATGCTGTATTATCTCCGCTACATTGTTTAGCGAATACGAGATGGGAAGCAGGTGTGATGAATGTCCAACAGCGGAAGACACACATTTCTTCCTGTCTCCACCTGTGGGTAAAGGGGGGGCAAACTATTAAGCCGGGGGGCGTTGGTGGTTGAGTCAGGCAATCTAATTCAAAGATGTTTGCTGGTTGACGGGGTGGAAATGGTGAAGAGACATAGCACAGTTTGGCCCTGGGAGATTTGTGTCTGACAATGCCAGGGAGGGTACACTGAAACAGGCTGAAGACAGAATTGGAAGGTCAACACTGGATAGACAAGTGTCATCTGATGCATTGGGGGATAACAGTCTACCAATGAGGTAGCAGTCAGCTAAGCTCGCAGAGAAACAAGGCAAAATCCCTACCTCTGTGTCGCATACCTCTGATGTTCAACAGTTTTCAGACATGTTTATTTTGCCGGTGTATGTTCAATAAAGATAATGCTATGACAAAGGTAAATAATGGAAAGTCTCATCATATGGTAGTTTATTAAAAGAAATACAAAATATCTGATAATAACCATGTTTGCTTCAAAACTTAAGATCCATAAAATAAGTTCTATAACCTAAATAAACCCAAGCTGGATGTAAGATAAAGGCTTATGTTTCCTGAAATTGGCTTGCAGAGTAAATAGCCTAATTTTTAAGAACAAATGCTTGCCATCCTGTACATCGTCCCCCAAACTATAGAGTTTGAAGAATCTTTTGAATCATAAAATATGGGAAAGAAAGGGTTGGTTGTCAAACTTTTTACTATAGTCATTCCTACATTAAATTGAAGCTTAAGGTGTTGGCTTGAAATGTGTATCCCTCTTATTTTCCAACTCATTGTAACAAAGAGGCAATTAACTATCAAAGACACTCTGACACATTGTGACAACCAACCCCATCACGGGATGGTTGTCACACACTATGGGGTTGGTTGTCACACACTATGGGGTTGGTTGTCACACACTATGGGGTTGGTTGTCACACACTATGGGGTTGGTTGTCACACACTATGGGGTTGGTTGTCACAATGGTATTTTAATGGGAAAAATCTTTCGAAAAAGGCAAGAAGGCAGAACTAAATTTGAAAGTTTAATTGCACTGACAAGTGATAGGCCTACATAACTTAAGGCATTTTAACATAAAATGAACAAGGAACATGAACAGGAAACACATCTTTAGGCCAGCCTATATAACAACATACAGAACAAAACAAACAGGCCTAACAATAACGGTCTACTCAACTAGGCTACATGCAGTCACTGTCTGAGTTACAGTGATGGCAAATGTAGGGTCTGTACACTCCAATTAATTTCACCATGCATGATTTTGCCAACATAGGTGTTGGTTGTCACATGTAACAACCAACCCCAAAGAGAATGTGATGATCAACCCCAACTGGAATTTTTTGCTAGCATCAACGCTAACAACCATCTAACAACTATTTAGCTAGCTAATAAAAATCTAAACTAAAGCTTTCCCCTCACACTTTGTAAGGGTAACACTTGTGTTGTTATAAACCCATCGTTTAAAAGACTAGAAGAAAAATACTGAGGAGCTGAATATTTACAATTTGACATGGAAAACACAAAAAGTCCTCTCACCTCAAGTTCAGCTGTCTTATTCCAGAGAAGACTATGTAGGTGAGCTCTGATCCTAACTATGGAAATGTCCAGACCCCAATTTGAGAGAAAATGCCCTCTGGTGGCGAGATATAACGAGTGTGCCAACCAACCCGTGTGACAACCAACCCCGTTCTTCCCTACATAGGTTTATGGATTTCACTTCCTATGGCGGTTGCCACCAAGGGAAAGGCAGCAGCCTCATCTCCCTTTGCTTTTAGACCTTGACCAAGTTTTTTATCATGATAAAAACCCTGACTCTAACCCACTGGGTAAACATTAGAAGAGGTATTTATTCACCTTGTTGCCTGTCAATCTATTAACTAGCAAATGACCGCTCCAAAGGAACCCCCTTGTTGTTTAATCAACATTGATAAAACACTGCCTCTGCAGCCACTGTTGGCTGCAGAGGCTCCCCTTTTTTATAAACAGACAAACTAGAAAAAGGATAATTCAGTTGTGCCAGTGTCAGATTTCTGAGAGAAACACAAGCTCTTGTTGAAACATGTAAAATAATTAAAATATAGCACATTGACCTTTTTCTCTGACCCTTTTTTAAATGCTGCTCCGCTGACAGGCTCTAATTAACATTAGCCTCCAGCAGCTGACTGGTGTCTTCTGGGAAGCAGAGAACAATCCTGGCCAGGCTGTAGTGCTGTAAAACATAGCTAAAGGCCATCGGTTCATCTGTTCACCCTACCCCCCCCATTTGTCTCATGTACCGCCCTCCTCCTCTCACTACCCGTATCCTTCTCTTACCACTCCAGTGAAAAGTAAAGCTAAAACATGTAAAGAAATGCTTCTATTAGAGCTGTTTTCCCTCTTTTTTAACTTTGAATATTAATACTCAAATTTACAGTCAAGCATGATTATTTCTACATATAACAGGCAGCGTTTGTTGCCTTTGTGTCCCTGCTGTTAGCATAGTACAAAACTAAATTGAAGTTTCAAAAGCTAGCAGTTATTTAAGAAAGATTCATTTGTGCCTTTGTTGATGGTGATGATAAGAATAACTTCTCATAAAGGCTTTGCCAAAAAGCAGCATGTACAAAGGTCTCTGTTAACCCTTATGCAGATGAGCTACTACTGTATAGATTAGGTGAATATTTGTGAGGCCGAATCTGCCAGCTGATGCCGTTTGAGTTTGCTGAATCTTTAAGCTTAAATCTATACAATCTGTGATTGATCATGCCAGTGTGATTTTAAAATGTGCAGTGTTAACCTCTGAAGAAATAAACCCAGGGTGAGTTCAATAATGTATGACTTGTTCAGTTTTTACAGTCAAGGTCAAAACACTTTTCCCTCAGCTCCAAAACTAAAAGCATAACGTAAGATTAATTCAGATGGTGCTTGAATACGCTGTGCAAACAATTCCCCATACTTTTTTTAGTGGTATGTGTAGTGCAGAAAAAAAGCACCTTTAATTTTTCAGGGTAAAAAAATCAATCAGCATCATCAGGGGGCTCATTTTCATTATCACTCCATTGACTTTCTCCCCAGCCAATGTTCAGGTGATATATAGCTTAGGTGTCTGTTTTCATATTAGTTTTTTTATTTTAGCAAAGTGACATTTAGTGAAGGTGTTGTGTAAGGCTTGCCTTTCACAGTTGACCTTACATAAGAAAATCAAAAGAGTCATAGTTTTCCATGTTTTTAATAGTGGGATACTCTTCATAAACACATTAAAATCCATTCACAAGCTGCACTTGGTCTATTGCACCACCAAATCATTGTTGTCTTGAGTTTGCTGCTATAGGTCAATAAAACTATGGTAGCATCACATCACATCACAGGGGCAGTTCTTTAGTCCTGTTGGGGTTGGTGTGGTGCTCTTAACATAAAATAGCCAAAGAGAAGTGATTTTTCAAAAATATTTTAATTTATCATGTTGAAATAAGTATATTGGTAACATGTTAGCATTTAACCACAAGGTCACATGTGATGCCCCAAACCTCATGGTGTGTTACTTCATTATATGGGGCAACAAGTTTTACTTGTCCTACCCAAGCGGCAGAGAATTGAATCCAATGCAGAAGTGTCCACTTCAGTCCGGAAGTACCGATAACCACATACACACAAATAAAAAAAAAAGGTGATCTTTACAGCAGAAATAAACATGTTTACAGCCTGGTACCTGGTAACGAGTGCAGTCTGGATAGCTCATTTCTCAATTGGAACACACTGTACGGGGGGGTATTTTCATAACGTGGCAATTTCGAAGATATTAAGATTGCAAGTTTTCCATTATGAGAGTCTGACCTGATTGACAGGCGGGAACACTGTAGTCCGCCTCTTTTTTTTTTTTTTTACATGACAGTTCAGAAGATATCAAGAGTCAGAGTTTTGCCCATTTAAGGACATGACTGACTTGATTGTCAGGCGGGAATATTGTAGCTGTTGGCGAGGAGGCTGAAACATCTAGAACCCAATATATCAAGTTACAGTCACCATATCTCTTTACCACTTTACCACACTCGCTCGACAGCAGTTAGATTGAGTTCAGCATTTCCAATATGGCTCTTTCCAACAATTGGCTTCAAAACAGTGCTTCAGAAACAGATGGGTGACGACACGGACATTACGTCCATTATTTATACAGTCTATGGTCCTACCTCTAGTATTATAACCATAATTGGAAATGCTAATTTAAGGCCTGGTGACTTTAACTGTCATTAAAATTAAGATCAGTCCTTTATCAAGCCCAACACAGTCTCAGCAGATGGCAGTTCAATGTGTTTTTTTGACTGCAGAGGGTATGTTATGGAGTCTAGTTAATCTACTTCTTTTACCAGCTATACTGTATATCACTGCTTTAAACAGTGTCTACATTCATGACTACTCCTGAAAAAAACTCTACTACGTTTATAACATAAGAGCAGCTAACTTGAAGCACACTCACAAAAATAAAACATGATATTAGTCCTCATTAGTTATTATGAAGGAATCACTTTTAACCTCGGCACATTAAGTGATGCTATGAAGCAAAGTTTCAAGAGCAGGACCACAACTCAACCACGCCTCTTCTAGCTCCCTTGTAAGTTCAAGCCTATCCCTCTCCTCCCCTTAGTTCTCAGATTCCACTTCCAATTTTTTTCTCTCTACGTAGGGCTTCATCGTGCCCGGGAGCTATGGTGGATCCCCTAATTAGCTTCCCCAAACCAGCAAGAAGTTCAACATCAAATTCCGAATCACTGTTCCAATTAAATCAATGAATCATTGTCAAATTAAATCCTGTTGATGGTGTGGTCCGTGCTAGTGAATTGGCAGAGGAAGTTATATGTGCCAGTTGACTACTTTCAGAGACAGCAGCTATCTTTGTCATTTAATACTGCACAGTGACTGATAATGGTCCCCACTTATGTTCAAGAGGCAACAATTAAACCGCACAAATGAACCACGACATTTGGAAAATGTTCACTAACTCACAGGACTGCACATTGGGTCTGCTTGTACATCAAAATCCATCCATCGATCTCTCTCTGTAAACACATCAGTGATGGCGTGAAGCTTGTCCTTACAGTTTACTTTTGTTTTCAGCAACACCCAACTCTCTGTGTGGGAAAATCATTTTTCATATGTAGCCAAAGCTGTGGACAGGTTGTGGGTATCGCAGTTGCCAGATTTTACTCCTGGTGTCAATAGTTAGTAATAGTAATAATAAAGATAATAGCAATAATAATAATAGTTATAATAGTAATAATAATAACAATACAAATAATAGTTATAATAGTAATAATAGTAATAATAATAATAATAATAATAATAATAAAATTAATAGTAATAATAATAACGATAATAATAATAGTAATAATAACACAAATGATAATAATGATAAAAGTGATGATAATAATAATAATAATAATAATATAATTGCATAAAAGTTATATTATTAAAAGATAATGATAATAATGATAATAGTAATAATAACACAAATGATAAGAATGATAAATGTGATAATAATAATATTAATAATAATATGATTTTACAATAGTTATAATAATAAAATATAATAATAATAAAATACATTATTAATAATAATAATAATAACAATAATAACAATAATAACAATAGTAATAGTAATAACAACTACAATCATAATGTTGATAAAAGTAATAATAACACAAGTGATAATAATGATAAAAGTGATAATAATAAATTAATAATTATAACAATAATAATAATACACGTAAGTATAGCCATTCTTTTTTCTGCTAAAAGTTTGCCTGAAAACAATTCACATTGTTACGTCCTTTTCATTTATGAAGACTGGTTAAGTCTGAGATTGACTCCCCTCTTGCTATAACCACCCTCCTCTTTTGAAAATCTAATTTTGCTTGATAAATAAGTTATGAGATAACTGCAGCGGTCACCATGGCACTGGTATTGACTTGTTTTACATCAGCTACAAGGCAACAGTCTCTCAAAGGTTAATGTAATGCAACTCCAAATGCAAAAAAGAAAAAAAAATAGGAATGTGATGCTTTCATGAGATGTATATATTGCTGCTTGTCAACGTTAAGTTGTAGAATACATGACTTTTTTTTTCATCCCCAACTTCTTACACAATTAATGTGCAATAAAAGCCTTGCCCGATTATTTTGAACTTGTAACTGCTTCATTTGTCCCCATAAAGTCTAACATATTAATGTTATGGCATTAAAGTTTTACAGTTTGTGATCTACAAGGGAGCCTAAGTAGGCACTGCCTGCCTTGACAGCTTGTCACTGGTAAGAGTGGGTAGAGTAATTACTGTTTTTAAAATACTATGAACCCCATCCATTCACTAGTTAAACAAAGACTTTAAACTATCTTCACTTGGAAGGCAGCTGTGCTTACCTAATAACTATACCAGCTTGACTCAGCTTTGTCCTTGTAGCCATTGAGGTCTTCTACCCCTTTCTGACCTTATTCCCAGCATGTGTGATATGATCCAACATGACATTTAAGTCTCCTGGACCACCGAATAGCTCTTGGTACTTCATGCCTTCAGAAGAGTACAGCTCTCTGGTTTTGTATCGTATCCTAGAGGGAATGAACCAATCATCTCTTGTTTTTAAAATGGGCCTTTGCTCTGAGGTGGCAAAAACACCACTACAGAGCTACCCCTAAGGTAGTCAGTCAGGTGAAAGAGAGTGAATGAGTGCCACTGAGGAGAAGCAGTACATGTTATGGACTGCAATGTTTTAAATTAAATCTGTATCGGTTGCTAATATAACTTAAAGAAGTAAAAAACTAAAGTGATGCATGGGACCGTGTAATCGCAGTGATGTCTAAAAGGCACTGAAGTATGTTAAACAATCTTAAAGTTCAAATCTCCTGACCAGTGTAACTGTGGCCTTACCCAAAGGGATGTGAACTGTGGTAACAGAAATCAATGACTCACTTGTATATCAAATCTGCCTTGATGAGATTTGCATAGAGTAAGAGAAAGGGAATAAATTGGTGCTAAGAATAAAACGATGCCAGCTGAAATGTTGGATTCCTCCTGCTGGAACTGTATTTTCTTTTATTGGAGGTCAGCCAAACATGAGCAGAGTGTCACGTAGCTTACTGTTATCCAACCACCATTATGTCTAAAAGCAAAAAGCAGAATACTAAATATTGTAGAAGGGGGGTTTTGCCATGATGTCAGAGAGGACTGATGCCTCCGGGGTAATCACTGGTACCTAACAGCAGTGGGAACAAAAGATGAAGCATCAGGGCAGCGGGCTGTAAAACGTTACACTGTGATGTTACTAGCTGAAGTACAGATCTTAAATCGAAGTAATGTGGGTGTTGTATGTGTTTTAAAAAACCCCGTGAGAATCCTGGTGAGAAATATTCTTTGCCAAAGGAAACTGAGTGAGAGAGAGAAAATACGTTTATACCTATTCTCTCTAAAATACTGTACAAAGGTAAACAACCTGCCTCCTCATCCCACCTTCCATTATTATAGAACAAATAGCATTCCTGCCGCGCCAAAGCACAAAAGACAACATTCTATTACTCACTTAGATCATGTTTTTCCAGTGTAAAACCTGTATGTACATGTAAACAGTATGTTTTATAAAGACATCCTTGTTTTTGTAATTTAATTTTCCAACTGTAATTACAAGGACGCATAGTAGGATGGCTGGAGGCATGCTGCTGTGCTTTAATCTGGTTGATCTTTTGATATTGAAATGTAAATACAAACATACATTTAATTTATTATTATTTTTCTTTTATTATTTTAATGTTCCTAATTCATCATTTGCACTTTATCTAATTTTCTCGATGTGATGTCATCCTTGTACTCTGAAAACCTCTTTTATTGCCATTTTAATGCTTTTATTTACTTATCCAATTTTTATTTATTAATTTATTTTTATCTATTTACCCTGAAAAACCTCTCAACAATGATTTACTGGTCCATTGTCACACCACTCCATACTGTTTAATTGATGTGTATTCCTTTTAACCTCTTGCATTGCATTTTGTATTGCATTGTTAAATTGTTCTCCTCTCTGTCTGTCAAATTGTTTACTTTGCTATTTGAACCATGCTTTGTTTGTCAAAGCACTTTGTAAACATTTGTTTTTAAAGGTGCTATATAAATAAAAGTTATTATTATTATTCTCATTATTCTCATTATTATGAGTGATCATATTAATAGTCACTTCTTATAGTTAACAAAGTTGTTATGAGCCACTGAATCAAATAACCTTTGATGATGAAACTTTACCCAAATACATGTTACTAACACGATTTATTTCCATACGCTTCACAGTTAAACTTGAGTTTTCCAAATAACATGTCATTATAGTATGGTCTCATAATAAAATTACCAGTTTGGTTTTAAAATCTTTACTGCATGTGTTACATAAAACTACACAGGATAACATGATCACTCAAATACTGTGTGAATGTATTATATTGTGAACTAAATCAGAAAATACAAGTGATTTATTCATTTTATTCAAATCATTAAAATAAAAAGATCCTTCTGAACAAGCATGCTTTGTAGAGTTAAATGTCTGTTTGTCATATGGATGGAAAGAACTAAGTTAAGAGAAACTGAAATGGCTGTGAGCAAAAACCTGCCGATTTTACAGACAGCTGCTGAAGCAGCTCCCAGCAGCTTTCTGCAGACTGTCTTTGACAGCTAGGGATAAGTGGCTATTATAATCCCATGATCACTTAATACACCTGTCATTAGCTTTCTTTATTGTAAGAAGGCGGTTGCCATAGAGTAAAGCACAGTATTGCCTCAAGTAAAACAAAAAAAAAAAAGAAGAAAAAGAAGAAAATAAAAGAAGTGCAGGTAGACGTCCACATTTTTTTCTAATTATTTTTTCAAAACAGTGGAAATCTACCACTCAAACTCCACATCTAGTCAGGTGAACATGTAATCTCTGGCGGTAATTGATTTTGGCAGCAAAACAGTTCAACAACACACAATAATTCATAAACATACTCCAGTGTATCGTAATATCAATAAGATTTACATAATCATGACTTGTTTGTTGGCTGATAAAACACAATCTGCATGTTAGTTCAATGCAGAGAAACAGTCTTAATTGGAAACAGTTGTCTGGCTTTTCAGTTGTTTCTAATCTCCTCTTCCACTATTTTACATTTCTTGGCCAGAGAAATATAACCAGTGTTATTGTCTGTGTTACAAAAGGTACATTTAGTCTCTTATTGCTTTCTGAGTGTTATTGGTTATTGTTATAGATAGATAGATAGATAGATAGATAGATAGATAGATAGATAGATAGATAGATAGATAGATAGATAGATAGATAGATAGATAGATAGATAGATAGATAGATAGATAGGTAGGTAGGTAGGTAGGTAGGTAGGTAGGTAGGTAGGTAGGTAGGTAGGTAGATAGATAGATAGATAGATAGATAGATAGATAGATAGATAGATAGATAGATAGATAGGTAGGTAGGTAGGTAGGTAGGTAGGTAGGTAGGTAGGTAGGTAGGTAGGTAGGTAGGTAGGTAGGTAGATAGATAGATAGATAGATAGATAGATAGATAGATAGATAGATAGATAGATAGATAGATAGATAGATAGATAGATAGATAGATAGATAGATTCAATTCAAATTCAAAACCTTTATTTATTCTCGAAAAGACATCGAGGTTTCCCTCATTTCCAATGTTGTCGAGATCACAGGCACATTAGAAACAGCAAACAAAGACACACAATCATTCACAAAATAATATATTAATTAAAACAGATACAATTTGAGGCACAGTGGTCTGAGATCAAAGTCTTAATTTCTGCACAAGAGGGAATGGATGTCAGCTTTAAAGTCTGTTGGAGGGTATTCCATGATTTAGGGGCATCAAAGGAAAATGCTGATCGATTAGATAGATAGATAGATAGATAGATAGATAGATAGATAGATAGATAGATAGATAGATAGATAGATAGATAGATAGATAGATAGATAGATAGATAGATAGATAGATAGATAGATAGATAGATAGATAGATAGATAGATAGATAGATAGATAGATAGATATAGATAGATAGATAGATGCATGGGATGGACAAAAGTGTCTGGATATTGGCCAGTCAATGGAATGTTATTATCAACAGACTCGTTAGAGGACAGGAAACAGTCCATGTATGAATGGATTTTCTGTAAATTGTTTTTGTGGCCTGAGGCTTGAGATGCAGATTTGTTTTGTTGGTCTGTTTATTTCTTTTGCTATCATAGCTAAAGGGATGACCATTTTCTGAATGCCAGGTTATTTTAATTAGGCCCAAAAGTCAGAAAAAAGAAATCCCTCTCGCCAAACGTTATCTCTTTTCTTCTTCGGTTATTGATATGCAAATAAAAAATAAAGTGTTTTAAAGCAGAATTAAGTGTCAGTAGAAACAGGATTTGAATACTTGGGTTTGACTGTGAACTGCTTAACTTTTGCTTAAATGTTGTTGTGAAAAATAAGTTACAATCACTGTTATACCCAAATGCTAAATATGAATATAAATGTTAAATATAAATATAAATGTTAAATATAAATGTTGAATATAAATCTTGATTGTTAAATTTAAAAGTTAAATGTTAGACAAAATGTTAATTATTACATTTTAATGTTTAATGTTGAATCTAAATGTTAAATGTTGATCTGTGATCCTAAATAATTAGCTAATATGCAAATTCACATTGCAGTCAAGCTTCATAAAGCAATACAGACTTAGCAATAGCAACTTAGCTTGTCCAAACCTTAGACCGGGTCAGTATAGTCTCTGAGTGTTGTGAAATCTCTTGGTGGCCTCCAAAGGTGCCTTTTGAATATTTTTTCGGCAGGCAGTCTGACTATAACCCGTAAGAGTCAGTACTGACAGACTATAGTTGGAGTATCTGTATCGCTTTGTGAAGCTTTTATTTTGGTACTTCCGCTAGGCGGCAGTGTGAATATGTATGGGGCGCTGTTAGTACCTTTTCAATAAACCTCTGTCAGAGGAATAACTTTAATTATATTCATGTGTCACATATCACACTCAAATTTGGGACAGAATGTGTTAGAGGATAGGTTTTAAGGGTCCTTTTTTATGTCACACATCCAAATTGACGAGGCATGTATAAGGACCCCAGATTTAGAATCATTCAACAAGGGGAGAGGTTTGGACTTCTGGCTTAGCTTCTTATGATCAATCTATGACAAGAGGAAATGTATTTACTGCCCTGGAAATAAAGCAATGTAATGTCTGGATAACAAAATTAATATTTCATCACGAGATAATCTGACCCAAAGGAGGCATTTTAATGGAAGAAAAAAAAGGACCAAGGTTGACCACAGGGGTAAACCATGCAAATAGCATTTTATGATTACTCCTGCTTTCGATGGGTGAATCCAGCAATAACTCTGACCAGCTCCAGTTGTTACTGGAAACACTGCATCCAAACCTGAGACATAAATGCAAGCTGTGAGGTTAAGTTGTCAATATTAACATATTTGGATATCTGGGGTCTTTCACTCCTCCTGGAGGGGATTCAGTTGTTTTGTGCTTTTAGCAGTTGGGTTTACTGCAGGCCTTCTGCAAAATATTAGCAATCCTTATGCATGTAACACTCATCTTGTAATCAAAGCTTTGAGCTAAGTTTCAATAAGGTTTGATGGATATATTTTGCCATGTTTCAGTTTTTTCAATTAGGCATGCTTGCTTAAATTTGTGCCCGCGTGGGGTTTTGCTGTTTCTTTTCCCACTGCCTGCGGGTTGTTGACAGCTTTTAGGTTTGCCAAGAGTCTTGTCAGATAGTAGGCCAATGAATTTTAGCGCTGCTCCTTTACTCATAGCAGTTTCAACGAAACAAATATGGAAATGGAGGTTGTCAGCAACCAGTTCAACAGACTATTGAACAGAACCATCTGCACCTCACTCTGTGGTTGTTGCAAAGATACACAACACATCAAGTACTCTGTGTGTTCCTGGGGTTGAACTTGCACTAAATGTTAGCCTGCCTTCCCTCTTCCCCTTCACCCCAGCCAACCCACACCTCAACACCTCCACCACCATCCAGCACTGAGTGATGTCAGACAGTTGGGGATGCTGGATAGTGAAGGAGACCGCAACGGCAGCAGGCAGCAGAGATAAGGCCCCCCCATACCTCCACAGATTAAACAGCAGGATTAACCTCTCTACTCCACCACTGCAACCATGGTTTCTCTCACCTCCTTATCAACCACCACCTCCCCCTTTTCTCCTCTTACATTTGCCACCATATATTTGTACAGTTGTCACGATGTGGGAAATTGCTTTTTAACCCTATGTGGCTTTGCTCTGTCCTTGGCAATGGAAACATAAGAAAATAGCGCAGGCACTGACAGAAAAAGACAGACCTGTTCCACAAAAGGTTTCTGGTCTTGTCCTAATCCAGACTTGCCAGAACTTCTGCATGTCTGCAGAAATAAGGGGAAAAAAGAAACCTTATTAAATATGCAACAGATTCTAGCAGCTTTGGTCAGTTAGTCTGTTTTCTCCTCCTTTCTTTGTGTTTGCCAGATTGGATGAGTTGAACATTCAGTTGCAACATTTGAGTTATTCATGTTCAAAGGAAGAAAGGGAACCAGAGGCACCAATAAATAGTCCAACAGATAATGTCTTCAGCTGTACTGCCCTGAAGCCACACGACGGAAATGATTTGCAGATATTTATTTATTTCTTGCTCCAGTGTTCAAGGCTCAAGCCACAATTAAAAAGATACAAGTCCAGTTCTCTGGTTCTGTGGGTATTGGAGCGCAATCTGAAAATACGTATGTTTAAATTGTCTGCTAAAATGCAAATGCAGCTGTATACATTTATATTAACTGCATGGCAAAGCTTTTCCTCTATTGGTAACCCTTCACATTTTAATGAATCTCAACTGTCTTTGCTTAAGGCTTTTCCCCCAGTTGTATAAAAGCTAAATTTTAATCACCAGAGGTTATTTTTATTATTTCACTTGAACACACAGTTATCTATGTTTTTGTGTGTTGCCAACTGATGTTTTTTGAACCCTCTAGAAAAAAAATGTATGCAAATACACCTCATTGTGTTAACAACACATGTAAACAACTCATCTCATGATAAGATTTTGTGGCATGAGAAGACATTTTGCTTTTGCTTAGCAGATCAAATAAAGTCAACAAATGTAATGTGTTTTTTTATGGCAGCACATCAGGCCAAGATGCAAGAAATGAAAAAAAAAAACCCTGCTCTCCAAACCAGGCAATTAGCATAGCATTCCTCTGTGTTTGGTACCACGATAAGAGGGCTAGTGACCATGTGAGCTATGACATTCCATTGATCCAGAAAATTGCTGCAGAGCCAGCCTTGAAATTAGTTTAAATTGCTGAATCAAAAAATGTTATCCAGGATTCTGGCAAGGCCAGCGTAAACCTTATGCCTCTAATCCCCAGACTGATGTGAAAAGTTGTCAGGGATAGGGTCGCCCACCGCCACGATTGATGGGGGAGTATGAATTCTGTGTGACAGAGAGATACATGCAAGCAACTGGGATTTGACTTGGATGGCACTCATGGCTACAAGGGTCGTGACTTGGTTTCAAATCTGCAGGCTTGGGGAATTTCCAGTGCGATCTACCACTGCCTTGTGCTTTTCAATTCAATTACACGCCAACTCCTTACTCTGTGACAATGTTGGATATCAACCCTCTTAGATGTAAGTTGAGTCATACATCTAAGCTTTGACACACAGTTCAAGGCTTGGACGGAATAATTTACCATCATTCATGTGCCTCATTTTATCCTCTTTGGATACTCTCAAAATAGGATGGAGCAGGCAAGAATATGTTAACTTTTAACACCCTTAATGTGGAACAAGCTCTGGTAAGAGGATCACTGTAGCAAATACAGGAGAAGGTATTAGTTTATTATGTCTGTTAAAGTATTATAATAACAGTCTATCAAAAAGCATTGTATGTCCAAGAATTTGTTGATCATTTTTTGCTATTTTGATAAAAGATGACCACTGGTTGTTCAGGATGACACAAACAACATGTCAATGTCAGAGGGAAGTTGTTATGTAAGGGATAATGTATGGTAAGCGGTTAAGGGAAATAGAATCGGATGTTTCGCGTCAGGGTTTTGTCCACCCTGAAGGAGCAGAAGCAAAATGTGCGGAACTCTTTTCACCGGATTGATTTGACATGATGTGTGATCAGTTTGCCTCTCGCGTCGCTCATATTGGTGAAAGTTAATAACCGTCGTGAAAGAGTTGTCGAGGGGTTTTGACCAATCAGAATCAAGAATCTTACACAGAAGACCCGTAAAAAAACTGGGTCATATTTGGCCGTAAGAATTCAACGACATGTCATTTGGACCATTATAGATAACTTTAAGTAATTCATAACTTAAAAGACTACTCTAATGCTAAGAGTGCTGAGGAATTAGCTTCAGTATTCTTCTTCTTTTTTTTTTTTTAAAACAAGTTTTATTGTTTTTTGTTTTTCCACAAACAGAAGAGAATTAAATCAGATCATTCATCTTGCCTTCAAACCACATTACACATTTAAAATGAAATATTAAGAGTGGATTATATAAAGACATTTACATTAGAAAGAGAAGAGAAGGAAGAGAAAAATAAAAAAGAATAAAATAAAATACATTAATGAATAAAACAAAATAACATACTGCCACCATATCATACCTTACAGGGAAAACCCAGCCGCCAGACCACTCCCCCCCACAGGTCAATTTCATGCCTATTAGCTTCAGTATGGTAATAATCAAGTGTGTACTCACTAAGGAACACTGTACACAGGATTTTTATAACATTTCTGCTACTCTCAGATCTTAAGCTGTTGCTTTAAGCTGTTAAAATTCTGTGTTAATTGAATCTGTTAATACACAAAGATGACCAACTACGTTACATTCTCATTTTTCTACTTTGGCACAATTCGACTGGATCTAGTTTCACATTAAAATCTTTTCTTCCATCTTCGCCACTGAGTTTGTTGTGTTGTGTACTTCAAAAGTTTAAGAACAAAATGGTATACAAAATGTTTACTTTATCATATACATTTGGCCAGGGGTTCCCAAACTTTTCAGCCTGGGACCCCCAAAATATAGGTGCCAAAGACTTGCGACCCCCACTGTCCTTCAAAGTGATTTAATGTGGCTTCATTTAGCTGGTCTGCAGAAAATTTGCCTACCTATATGAACATGTGGCTTTGTTTCCTGTGCTGTTATGAATTAACCTACTGCTACTGATGCTTTTGATAATCAACTGTTCACTAACCCTAAACATAGGAGTCAACTGGCAAAAAGAAAACCAGAAAACTCATTACATTTTCTATTTTCAAGGTTTTATTTTTGACTATTTTTGTCTATATTTTTTTACTATAATGGGTCAAATTTACTATTTCAAGATAACTTTAAGAAAAAAACATTCTGGAAGACATCTCACGACCCCCCACTTGTGTCTTGCGACCCCCCAGGGGGTCCCGACCCACACTTTGGGAACCCTGCATTAGGCTATATAACATCAACCCATTTAATGACTTGAGTCATAAGCCTGAACGGTGGTAAATGTTGTGTTTTGTGTAGCTCATCTGGCATCTTGCTTTTGCAATGCTAGCTCACCTGTGTCATCTCCACCTGGTGTGTTTATAACAGGCCACAAGTTTGTTTTAATAGAAGACGTATTCACTTTGGTGCTTTTGGCCGCGTCTGCTCTTTGTGTTAGACCCATCCATCACATCGACGCTTGACTTTTTTGGGGCAGAGGGATCAATTGATGTCAAGGAACAAACGTAATTACGGCACCAATGTTAAGCTTGTGTTTCCAGCCTTACCTCCTTAACCAAGCCTCCTGTTTGGCTGTCTGAAGACATTACTGTGTAAAGTGAAATGCTAAAACGTAAACCAGCCTTTGCTGTCCTACAAGCAGCCAAGAATTTTTTCAGGTTCACTACCTGGTCCAAAGAGACCCAACCATAGACTGTATACAATATGGACGTAGTATCCGTGACGTCACTCATCTGTTCCTGAGAGCTGTTTTGAAGCAAATCGACGGCAGCAGCCATATTGGTAATGCGGAACTCAACCAGGCAGAGTGTGACGTAGTGTGAGCCTCCTAGCCAATAGCTATGTGTTCCCGACCGAGAGTCACGTCAGTCGTCCTTATTTGGGCAAAACTCGTAATCTTAATATCTTCTGAACCGTCACGTTAAAAAAAAATTCACCCCCGTACAGTGTGTGCCATTGGAGAGATTAGCTTCGTAGGGCCAAGCCTTTTTTTGAACTAGGCTGTAAACATGTTTATTAATGCTGCAAAGATCGTCTTTTTCCCATTCATATCTATGTGGTTTCTGGTGTTTCTGCAGCCAGCCTCAAGCGGATTTTCGATGTATTGCAGTTTATAGCACTTCCGCATTGGCTTCATCGTTTGAGACCGGAGGTTGCCGCTTGGACCCAACCTATCTCTTGGGCAGTGATCTCACCAAAACAGGAAAACTCCCATTTCTCATCAGGTCCATGATTACTTCTGTCTGCTCCATGATTACTTCTGTCTGCTCCCCACTAAAGTTTGTTATCCCAGGATCTCAAACCTTATAGATTTGCATGCCAAAAGTACAAACACATGATTTGATCGAACACCAACAGTTACAATAAGTTCTCAAAGTCACGCAGCTTTTACATACTCTAACACTCTAACAGTGCAAAAAACATGATTAACACAATATGTTTATAAAAGTTTATAAAAACAGAAGACATTTTATCTGCCAGTTTGATGGTACAATTTTTGTGCAACCCCTGTTCTCAAGGTTTGTTTTTCTCGTCCCACAATGTCAGCAAATGTAAAATGTGTCTTTTTAGTTTCTCTTTTCCCCCCTGTGGAAAAAAGTTAAACTCTAACTGTGAGAAGCTTTAAGTATCATACATAATCCCTCTTGCTTCTGACAGGAATAAGAAACTTGCCCTGAAGACCACTGAACAGATTTTTAAGTAAGTGTGTGAAAATCCAGCAGGATAAGAGAATGCCCCGCTGGATACACCAGGATTAGTATATCTATTGATTTGTGTCATCATGAGGAACACGCAGTATATTACAAGCACATTAGAAGACAGTAACTCTCCACATTAAAATGTGAGGGAGTGGGCAAGGGCACTTCAAAAGACTCCTATGCAGCTTAGTCCTACTGGTTTGCTGAGTGTGTTTTTTCCCAACAGGTATGTAGTAATATGTTCTCATTAGAGCTCAAACATCAAAGCTGCAAACAGATAACTCCATATCCACTAGCTAGGGCTGAGACCTCAGTAAAGCTCAAGATTACTAATTTTGATTTAACTTAAAAAACTGCATGTTTGACTAAAAACTGGCATTGCAGTGGTGCTTGGATTCCCACTGCGAAGCTGAGACTGTAAACTTTGCAGGGTGTTGACATCCATCTGTATGTCACACTAGCACAAACGCAGAATGAGAACAAAGTAGCGACCATGGCACTGTCAGTGTCCTGCAGAAATAAATATTTTCTATCCTTTCCCCAACATTTTCTGCAGCTTGAAAGCCTTTTTTGGACACTTTCACAGCATACACCAGTGATTTGTTGCACTAACAGAGCTGACAGTGAGTACACATCTTGCAAACTGTGTAGCAAACACCTCGTAAACTTCGCTTTAGGCTCATACAGGTATAACTGATACAGCAATACCACTCAAATGGATTAGACTGCATCAACAAATGTAAGGAACACATGAACAAACCTTTACCTCCATTGTTAGACCTTGTCAAAAACAGTTCAGTTAAATAATTGGCATCATTCCACCCTGTGAATCACCGACTGAGTCAATGTCCTAGTCGAGATAGGGATTGACCTCACCTGTTTCCTCTGGGGCCTTTTTAACCTTATACTGAGTCATTTTCTGACTCTACACCTGACATATTCAAAGAGAAGCAACTAAACTCATCCCTACAAGGTAAAGAAAAAATAACATACAAGGTTAACAGTTTAATGAGCAAGGTTGGAGTGTGGAAGAGAAAGAGTTTTGATGGAAATCAGAGATATTTCTTATTGCTTGATCTCGGAGGACCCAGGTGGATGGAGCACCTGCAGTGAAAAATCCCATCAGCGTGAGAAAAGACAGAACTCCCATAGTGGCAATGAAGAAATTGTGTGTTTTACTGGAGTAGTTTAGGAACCTTTTCAGTAGGACTGAAAGCAGCAGGCTCCCTTGACTGCAGGATCAGCAGATGGATGTGTCCTCAAACGGTGGGGTACAGATTAAGCATACGGACAGGACACTTTCCAGACTTGGAGAAATGTGTCTTTAATGAACCCCTATCCTTTAGATCTTACATTGTGTGTGAAGTGACTTCCTAAAATGTGAACCAATCAAAACATTGTGCAGGAACACTCAGGGCATAGCACAGCTTGATTATAACTACGGTGTCAAAGAATTTAAGAACAAGCCATTTGTAGAGCCTCGTTAAAGACGGATGAAGCGCTTTTCACACTCTGTTTGTTTTGTTTTGTCTTGCTTTAGTAGTAAGCAATTTAACCTTAACCAAGGAGGTCATGTTTTCGTGGCTGATTGCTTGTGTATTTGCTAGCAGGATGACAGAAACACTGCAGGTTACATTCTTTAAAAGGCATAGTACTGGAAAGGGAAGAACCCATTACACTATTACAAAGATCAAATCTACAAGCAAGTAATTGAACTGGATCAATTTTAAGAAAACTGCAGGTACACATACACCAAAGCATGATTGAAATCACTGTAAAAACAAATGCCAAGATCTTAGTGGGGACTGTAATTCTCCGGGGGTGTGGTGCCCCTAACGGATGCTTATTCCTCCCTGCAGTGATCATGGTCCAGCTCCAACCCAATGTTTTTGCAGTATTTTGGCCAAAGCAAATGTTAAAACAAACTCAGAAGATGAGCAAGAGAGCACCATGCAAATGGGCAGAATACTTCATTTAAGGGCTGCTCTCGTCATGACACAAAGAAAAAGCATACCTTTTAGTTTCATTCAGCAAAGCTGCTCCGTCGTTAAATAGTTGCTGTGCGAGGACCTCCTGGGAAATTAAAAACATATTGTGCCACAATTTCCCTGTGACTCAGAGTATCCCTGGGGAGAGCACTTTTAAAATTTCTAATAAAGGAGACTTGAAATTACAGTGAGGGGACCTGGCATTAATTAAACTGGGGATTTCAGTGGGGTCAACTTCTCATATTTATCTGTTTATACCCATGGTTTGGTTTTCTGTAAAGACTGTTTGGTGTATTGAGGTCACAGCTCGTGGGTAAGACAAACATGTGAATGTTCTAAAGTATGATACAGGGATGATTTATGTGATACAATAAACTGAAATCACAAGGCAATAAAGAATATGACACAGTGCAGGTTGGGAAGATCTGCCAAAGTTTACTTATCTATTCTTTTCTTTGTAATGTCATCAAGGTTCTTCTACTGTGGAAAATGTGCTGTTTGGTTTTTAATTATCAGATCTGAATGTCAGCACCTCATTTGTAAGATTAACCTTTTAAGAGGGTCTAGAGCTGGAATCTGTTTAACAAGGATTTTCTTGCAATAAAAAATGACTTGCAGGTAGCATTAGTCTGCTATTATTACTGCTGTAGTAGTGTATTTGGTGAAAGTAAAAGAGTGATGTTAAAAGCATTAAGAATTGACAATACCAGCTCAGCAGTTTGCTGAGATATATTTTGTTATGAAATACTAACACTCCCCACAATGATGTTTGCAGCCTTCACTCGTGTCAAACTGCACATAATATACATATATTATTAAGGAGTTTTTTTTAATCTATTTTTGTCTGTAGTGTAACCAGGCAAGAATTTAGTGAGGTAAGACTACAAAGATAGAACCTGTTTCAAGGCATACACCTCAATCAATCAATCAATCAATCAATCAATCAATCAATCAATCAATCAATCAATCAATCAATCAATCAATCAATCAATCAATCAATCAATCAATCAATCAATCAATCAATCTTTATTTTTACAGTGCCAAATTACAACAAACATTATCTCAAGTTGCTTTTACAAACATAGCAGGTCTAGACCATACTCTATGTTAAATTATTAACAAAGACCCAACATCAAGACAGGATCCAGTCCCATCTTACTGACTGGATTCGATCCTATAGCACCTCCAAGTATTTAGCTAGTTGCAGCGGCAAGGAAGAACTTCCTTTTATCAGGCAGAAACCTCGAGCAGAACCAGACTCATGTTAGACAACCATCTGTTCGGGGTTGGAAAGTCAACACCATAGACTGTATAAAATATGGACGTAGTATTCGTGACGTCACCCATCTGTTTCTGAAGAGTTGTTTTGAGGCCAATCAGCGGCGGCAGCCATATTGCTGCTGTCGAGCGATTGTGACATAAAGAGGCGGGCTTTGAGCCTCCTAGCCAACAGCTACAGTTTTCCCGCCTGTCAATCAAGTCAGCTGTGCCTCTCATTGGAAGACTCGTAATCTCAATATCTTCGAAATTGTGTGTGCCGATCGAGAAATGAGCTATCAAGACTACACTCGTCTTTTGTACCAGGCTGTAAACATGTTTATTTTTGGTGTAAAGATCGGCTTTTTTGAATTGGTGTGTATGTGGTTTCCGGTACTTCCGGAGCCAGCCTCAAGTGGATCCTTGATGAACTGCAGTTTTTAGCACTTCCGCATTTGACTCATATTTTTAGACCAGAGGTTGCTGCTTGGTCAACACCTACATTTTTTTGGATTCAGATTTTTGTTTGAAAATAAACAACATCAATGTCGGTTTTTGTCAGTGTCAGCTTTTCTGCTGGCCCATAGTGATCAAGAACAACAACAAAAAAATAGGACGGTAAATGTCAAGGTTTTATCCGATACATTGTTTATCCTGGAAACTACACCATGTTGAAAGTTAAGTAAGGGATAATGTATGGTTTGCAGGTAGTTATGGGGAATAGAATCCAGACAGGGTGAGACAAGACCCCAACGCGACCACCCTGCTAATCCTACATTATCCTGCTTATTACCCGGCTTCCAACTAAAGATACAGACACATTGGCAAAAACCATTGATTTGAAGATTATTTTATTGATTTAGAATGATTTATGCACCCAGTTTTATTTTTAAAGTCCCACTGATTCCACAGCAGTTGGATGCTGTTGGCGATGGATTCTTATCTCCCTGTTGCATTCGTTTTAACATGAAGCTGTCTTCATTCAGCTCTCCTTCTCTTCTGAGCCCTGCAGTTGACACACCTTTAAAAAAGAAACGAAGCAAATGTCACAACTTCCAATCCATTTAATATCATCACCACTGGTAACCTTAAGTTTCACTCACCTGTTCCGCTCGTTGCTAGGATTGCTGGACAGGATCCAACACGAAAATGTCCGTAGCCTGCCGATTTAGCATGCTAACCAGAACTAAGGATTTAGCCACATTATTTCGATGTAAACAGACACTAACTGTTTTACCTCACCTTATGGTCCATGGTGTCAACAAGCAGAGACAAAATCTGCCGGAACTCTTTTTCGCAGATTGATTTCACCTGATGTGTGATCAGTTCGCCTCTGGTGTTGCTCATATTAGTGAAAGTTAACAACCGCTGTCAAGGGGTTGTCAAGGGGTTCTGACCAATCATAATCAAGCATCTTACACAATCAGAAGATCAGTAAGAGAGCGGGTTAATAAGGACAGATAACACTTCACTGCTTTGTGCGAGTGTGTGTTGTGATGTATGTCAATTTATCTGAGTTGAACACATTAGCTGTCAGTGTTTACAAGAGAAGGATTCAATCTTGCTTGTGTTTTACATAAATGAAAAAGGTGATCCCAATCAGTAATATCCTGTGTTCCTTGAAATGTGTTTAAATTGTCTGATCTATAGATAACGGCTTTGGCAATCTAAATCTGCTTGACCCTTTATTTTTTTAACAAGCTGAAGGTACAGTGTGTAGAAAGGGGAATATATGAAAAAGAAGCTCCTGTGATGCATGATAAGTATGATCCTTCCTTTATCAAGTAATCTCTAAAGGGGTCCCCCTCTTTAAGATAAGATATGACTTTAATGATCCCCCTAGGGGGAAATTCAATTGTTACAGCAACCCAGACATAAGTACAATCAAGAAGAAGTTTCAATAAGTAAAATAAAATAAGTAAAAATAAAAATAGATAAATAAAGATAGAATACAATTTAGATATATACAATGTTACAAATGGAGTTTAGATTAAATAGCAGTAATTACAGGCAGTATTAAAAATGTTTCAGCAGTGACAGGTTGACATGGTGTGATTATGGTGCGGTTATGATAGATTAAGCAATAAATAAATAAATATGGATATGTAATATGACCGGGAGTTGTAGTAAACAATAATAATATAATATAACATAATATAATATGGCAAAGATAATTATATAATATAATGCAATATGCTTTAAAAGGTCATCAGCAGTCAGTAGGGGATGAGATGATGAAGTGTGACAGACAATGCAGGGATGGTATGAATCTATTTATTGAAACGTACTTATTAATATTATATTCCATTTCTGTCTGTTCTCCAAAACACTGCTTAATTCTACGCACTGTACCTTTAATAGGCTACTGATCAAGTTACTCAGAATAGAGCTATAACTGCTGGTTAACATGTATTTAGAGGTTTGATGATAATTCCTCTGACATGCTGAGATTAAATAGATATAAATAGGTATATCCAGATGTAAAAGCCTGCCAATTTAAATAATGAATGTCTACAGTAGCAGAGAAAAAAAACAGATTTGAATGTAAGTGTAGTCGACAGACTGACCTGAGAGAAAGGCTGTGGGTACGTGTCAGTCACTGTACAGAGTATGGTTACACAACTCTAATTACAGTACATTGACAGTTTGGCAGATCAGTGGCACACAATGTCATCTCCACTGGTTTGTGTGACACCCTTCAAACCTTAAAAAAACACTCACATAAAAACAGGAGATATTTTCTGTAAATAAAGTACTCGTCTTATCATGTTAGTCTTTATTAAAGATAAGTTGTGTGTTATTTTTTAATTTGTACATTTTAATTATTGGTAAATCAAGTAGCATACGGCAGCGTAACACTGTGTTGATCCACATCTACCCTTTGCATGCTACAACTGTAGAATAATTGTTAATACAAGAGATATGAATGCAAATGTGCTTTCACAGCCATAAAGTCATTCAGTTAACATTACATCACTATAATTGATGCAGCTGTTGACTGTTATATTACCTTCATCATTGCTGAATAATATTGTTGCAATTTTCCATCAGTCAGCTTGACAGCACAGACTGTCTGTGTCCTATGCAAGCTTCTTTGATCATTTTGTTTAGAATACTGACTTGCCTTAACAATATTTGATCAAGCTTAATTGAAGACTAGGCGTTATCTCAAGCTCAACAACAAATAGCATAGAAGAACAAAGTAGGAGTGATGGATTGCCCCTCCTAGCTTCTCTGGTTGTTTGTTTCACCCTTCGCTGTGTTTAAAAATGACCCTTCAAAATGGTACCAAGGGTGGAAACTAGTGTTCTCTGCTGCGCTGAAGGAGGACATGCATGCTTGGGTAATCCTTTACCATGGCTTTTACAAGGGCCTTTCTTGGACCAAAGCAACACTTGAAACATCAATATCGGGTGTGTTCTATCCCCTTTGGGTAGGTTCAGTTGATGGCTTTCCATCTTTGTATGAAGGCTTGCTGGCAGAGATGGAGGAGGCATGGGAATGCACTGACATTGATTTCTTTATCCCAGTGCACATTCTGATGTATTGACTGCCATGCCAATCAGTTAGCAACATTCTGTTTGCCACTGTTTGTTGGACCTGAAGGACAGTAAACAGAATTTTATTAGATCAAGGGATGGAGGCCAAGGCCAGGCTTATTTTGTTTCACTGTGAGACCATATTGTTTTTCTGTTTCTTCTATAAAAAAAATACTTTGACGGTTTTTGTGTGTGAAATGTTGCCAAAGTTGCGTTTGAAAATGCTGTCTTGACTTACTGTTCAAGCAATGATGACAGCCTATGTGATACTCTTGCTGGGGGGTTTCTGTGTGCTCTTCTTTGTTGAATGTGCTATCATTCACTCGAGGCCGCTCTATGATTAAAATGAATGGAATATTTGAAGGGTATAGAAATACAATAAGCTTTGCAGTTGTTGGGCCAATCCTCTTACACCTCATCAAGGGTTTGATAATTATAACTTAACCATCATTTGCTAATGATAATTCACTCACAGCACAGAATTTCAGAGTGCTGGATGTTGAGGCAACTGGTGTCTTTGGAGGTATATTTGAAGCTTGTTTTTACAGCGGGGCTAGAATAAACAAGCTCTTTTTCTGACATCTGTCACAGTGAATTATAGATCTCGGCAAGAGTTGCAAAACTCTGTTCTTTTTTCTTTACGACTTTGTTGTGTGTAATAATAAGTCATACATTGAAAAAAACACAATGAAACACAGTACAGCTGCTTCCTACCTTCAGGTTATGGTGTTTGTGTGTGTGTGTGGGTGTGTTTGTGTGTGTGTATGTGTGTGTGTGTCAGTCAGTTTCTCTGTCTGTCTGTCTTTGTGGACTGTGTGGTGGAAGACTGCAACTAACCTTAAAATAGAGCAGGGGAAATTACATTCTTGATCAAATAACAACATGTACAAGATGAACGATCTGTCTTCACTTAAATTTCTGAATACACTTTTAATCGTCAATCATTTGAAAATGACTTTAAGCATCAAAAATGTGCTTGATGGGAATAATGGAATGCAGTTACAATCTGAACAGTGAGGGTCAAGGTCAAAGTCTACACCAACCCCTCTGAAATTGATTTGACACCGAATCATCTGCATGGAGCAAATGTGTGTTAAAAAATGCATGATGCTTGATATTTTCATTTTAGAAATGTTCCTGTTCTGTTCACATATTCACCAGTGACACCACACAGAGGGTGTGTGTTTATGTGTGTGCACAAATATCCCAGCAATCCCTGTTTATGTCAGTGCCACCCCAGACAAAAGAGTCTGGACATACCCCTGGATAAAAAAACTATATAATAAATGTAAATATCTGTGTTTTTTTTAAATATTACCTTATACCATAAAAAGGCAACATTAGAAAATCTGCCTTGTTTATGTATAGTTTATATAACAAACCTAAAATAAGACACAGAAGATTATAACACACAATTTAAAACTGAAATAAAATAAATCACACATAATTTCACATATTCTGATCTATCATCTCAAACTCCACAGAAGTGTAGCTGAGCGTACAATGGTACAGACTTATTCTGAGGCTTTGGTTGTAAACAAACAACTTCAGTGCGAGTAAACTCTGAGTAGATCAAATGCACATTGACAGGCAGGGCTGTAGCCACAGGAAGCCTTCCAAATTTTTGAGGCCCTATCACAAGCAAGTTCTTTAACTGACAGTCAGAGTCCAGGCACCAGGCCTAGGATTGTCACGAATGTGGGATATACAGAGCCCAACATCAACTCTTTCTAATCCATGCTGAGCTCTCTGGTATCTGATGTAGGATATCAAAAGTTCCCGTTATTGTCATAGAAAATTTGAATTTAAAAGTAAGGCAGCTGTGTCATCAACTCCTGCAGGTTTCAGGAGCCAAAGCAGTAACCTTTAAAAATGTTTTGCAAGCTCTCGATACTGACATTGTGCAACACACACTGTGCAATTCAGATATCAAAGGGTTGATTTGAATATTGCAGAAAATATGCGGTTTAAAAAATGTATTTTTGTTGTTTAAGTTTGAGGTCTCAGATGCATCCTGGAAGGCATTCTGTGGTCTCATGATTCCCATTTGGCAGAACTGGAGTCCACATGCCAAACATCTGGGCAGGTGGCATCCAGCCACTCGGCTAATAGCGGGCCAGATTTCAGGCCCATCTTTGATGTGCAGACAGGGATTACAGTGGTCCTCTGCTCTCACTCTTAATAACCTGGTACTGAAGGAGCATCATATCATCTATAATCTTTATCGACCTGCATGAGGAAAAAATGTAGGAGTTGCAACAACATTAATGGATGGATTCTGTTTGTAAGACTATGCGGTTGACTGAAATATGATGAGACTCACTCATTTGTACAGCAGTTTCTGCATGGATGCACCTTTGTAGGACAGGGGTTGTATGGGCATGTTAACTTGTGTTTCAAATTAAAATAAACACCTGCCCAGGGTTTATAATGCTAGAAATGTCATTACCTGAATTGTAATCACTAAAATGAATCATCAACTTTATCAGTCTCCTCCAGATACACCATGACGAAATATGATAATTCTGCTCCGAACAAAAAATTCCTATTACGACTTTGGACAGAGTCAGCCAAGGACAGGATCAGTGGTCTAAGGTTTTCAATTCGATTTGCAGGTCCTTTGTTCCATTGCTGCAATATCTCATTCTTTAACTCAGCCATTTGAGAGGAATGTGATTGGAGCCCAAATTAAACTGGGTGTGTAAAGGTGTGCAGTTTAAACCTCTGTGTCTGCCAGTCTTCCTCAGGCTTTGGCTTTAGCCCCAGCATAGTCTAATGAACTGTGAGATTTGCTTTTGACTCAAACCAAGCTCTTTCGCATGGGCACTAATCATACTTGTTTACCAGGATGATTTATGTAGCATGAGAAGCATGAATCCCAATGCTCATAAGTTGAGATGAAAATATTGTTTCACTGTTGTGCCCACCAAAAGGGGAACGTTTAGATAAGTCACCCAGTCAGTAGGTAAGTATCTGCATGTATTGCACCGTCTTCTGAATAAAGGAAGTGTTGCATGTCATTAGTACAGTGGGTGGGAATTGCAATGGAAATTTACAAAGGATGAAACACTTTTATAAGTGGTGAGACAATTTTACAAGTGATCGAACATTTTTACCAGTCCCGAAATAAATGTACAAGTGGCAGATTCTGACGGAAAAGGAATGTACCACTGATTTTCAAAATAAATAGTGTCTGTAATATGAAAATGTGCAACTGCAAGGGGATTAATATATATTTGACATTAACAACCCTGTTTCAAGCAGCGTGTCCAGAACTTTTTGACCAGGGTGGCTCAATTGAGGCTCTCACATAGGCAGGGGTGGCCAGTGCATGTATAAATAAATAACATTTACCCTTTCTGTCTTCACAACCTACTTTCAATAAAGTATTAAACAGTTGTTATATTCCTTTTGACCTAAAAAAAACCCATGACAAAGTGGCATAAATCTTCTAAGCTTAATTCCTTAAGGACTAACAAAAGATGTCTGAATCAAAATATTTTAGTGGGAACCGGGTTGTTTATGTCAAATTAATTCCTTGGCTGTTGCACACCTTTATACTAGAGACATCTTTTATTTTGAAAATTGTTGGTATTTTCTTTCTCCATTAGAATCTGTCTCATCTCTTGCAAAAGTGTTTCTGATTTTGTAAGTTAGTTTTCTTAAATATAAATTTGTTTTGACCTTGGTAAAAGTGTTTAGCTAATGTAATTCGGTTTTATGAAATGTAAAAATGTTTTCCAAAATGTTAATTTGTCTCCAACTTTGTAAAAGTGTTTCATCCTTCTTAAATTTGCATTGCCCTTCCCAGCCACCGCACATTAGGAGTCCTTGGACTTGAGACATGTTACACTGGGGGAAAGGAGAAAAACAAACGCTTGTTGTTTTATCTTGTGAACCAGCTGCATTCTATAAAATATTTGCAATCGCAAACATTTCTATAAGTTGATACATGCGCCAAGTTATGAAAACCTTGTCACAAAATGACAAGAGCTAGCAGCTGATATTTACTTGCATCGATATCTCTTTCATATCCCAGAAGGGACATCATATTTTATATTGATGATTCATGTCAAAAGATAGCAGATCCTGTCTTTCCTCTCTGGTAGTTTCATCAACCTTAACTGTGGCTCCTATCCAGCAGATATCATTTCCCCTGAGCTCCATGGAAAAGAAAAACAACCAAGATGGTGTCTTGGTTATGATGAATACTAAATAAAAGTTTGGCCAGGGAACTGTGACAGTGTTTCTTCAGCAGCAGTCGGTGAGTGTTTGTGTTTTTTGGAGCGCGTGGAAGAGGCTGAGAGGAGCAGAGAGTAGTGGAAGATCGAGAGCCTTGGAAAGCAAATCCTATGTTAATAACAGCAGTGTCTTAATTAAACATGAAAATCTAAATGATTCCAAAAAAATAACAGAATCGGATAAATATGCCTTAGGCATAACTGTTTGCTGCTGAGGGGCTCTGGGCAGATTTCTCCTTAGCTGTATCAGTAGTGAATGACTGATCAGAACTGTGGGTCGAAAGAGGTGTAGAAAGGTAAAGCACATTTTGCTCATGTACAGCAAGCAGTATACTGTGTGCTATCTTGAGAGACCCATTAGCTCATACACACAGCATGACTGTACTCCTCTTCTGAGCAATGGCCTCAAGCTCTGGAGGGGTATAAATAGCCTGAAATTCTTCCTAAACCACCACAGGTCAAAAAAGAACCATAGCCTTACTGGAGTAGCTGTTGGGGCTTGATGAGGAGGGTCCTAAATGACTTAGAAGAGCCATACTTAGATAGGTAGAACCCTGTTAAAATGCAGAGGATTATATTATTTATGTTGTCAGGTCAGTTTTTTAGCTATTATCAAGGTACTCAACGTTTGTAGAGAGTAAAAGATTCATCATCATGAAAAATCACAGAAACGGTGTACTAATAAAAATGATTGTTCCATATGGAGCACAATTAATAGGCCCTGCTCTGTATGGCTTTTAAGGTCGAGAATTACTACCATTTGGGTAGGACCTCGGCACACGCTCCAGTTGCAGGAAATGATTTATCTCAATCACACTTAAAGGCTGATTAGGGACCTGTCTCACTCTGGTGATTCAAATAAATTATCCCCATTATGACAGTAGTTTCTAATCACACTTATAAAACAGCACCTTTATGGGCCCTTGGCTACGATGTTAGTGCAGACTGTACTGATAAAAAGCTTTTGCTTCTTTGAGGATGCCGAATGTAGTGGACTGTTCTATTTGTGAGTTCCTGTATTGTGCTAGAGCCTGTCCATTTTCAACCTCTTTTCCAAGAGCATCTCTCACAGCTCCATTAGCTGAGTATGCTTGGATATGCAGGGAGTAGCAGGGGGTCTGTGGGGTGGAAGATGGGGAGGGAGAGGGGGAGGGGGGTGCAGAAAAAAAGGAATACTAACATTTGAAGAGAGAGAGGTTTGCTGAGTGCACTTTTCTGACTTTGGTGCTCCACTTATCTGTGATGCTCTGTCAGAGGAAACCAGAGAGAGGGCAGCAAAGGCAGAGAAGAGATGAGTCAGAACTCCTACACTAATGACTGAAACAAGCCCTGCAGGTTTATATCAGAGTTCATCATTTTAATGTACATTTCTTAGTCTTGGGGACAAAATAAAAAAGACATAGTGCTTAACATATTGATGTAAGTTAACCACCTTGTAGTGTCTAGCTAACCCATTATTTGAGAACGCACACAGACGAGTGTGACATTCAATCAGAGGTTGTTTTTCTCTTCTTTGTATTAATCACAAAGTCTTGGAGCACTTGTTTTACCCAGCCATCACTTACTTTCCTTAGGAAAATTTCAGTATCACATTTATTAAACATGTTATTCTGCCCAACCACAGACTAACCGTGATGACAGCCCACTTATTACACGGTATTTACCTCACTTGCATTGCTCTATTAAACAAGCATAGAAATCTCTGCATTCAGTTGTGTAATGGAGGTTTGAATTGATTCATAATAACTATAATGTTCTGAGAGGCAATCCAAAGATGCATCCCGCTGCCGTGCTCAGAGGCCGACATTGAGATGGAGGTTAATGGTGCAAAACTTGTGTGCCTCACATTCCAGTCAGCAGTGTTTAGGCTTCATGTCTGAGTTCCTCCTCCCTTTAACCAAACTGTTATGCTTTGAAGACATCTGAGGGCAGGTGGGGGGAGAGAAATACCAACATACAGTATATACATAGAAGTGTCAAAGTGCTGACAGGGTTAAAGAAATCTGCCTGACATTTGACTGAGGACTTTTTATGAATTATGCATTTTGCTGAGTTAACACATTGCAATATTTTTTTTTCTAATGTTGACAAAAATGTGTTAAGAATCTCTGCAGCCTTATTATATTAAAATACTATGTAATGGCCTTGGGTCTAATTGCAATGGAGGTATCTGTTCAATGACCTCTTTTCCTTCACTGGATATTGGGCAAAAATTATAACACAGTCTTTGAGACACACAAGAGTCATTGTGATGGCAATGAGTCATTTTGTTTTTGCAAGAAGAGACACTAAAACATTAAAACAGAGTCTAAAAACTGATTAAAAAATGTAACCTTTTTCATCCTAACCCCCTTGTTATGTTTGTTCTCTGGAACAGCAATAATGTTCCTGGGTCAATTTGACCCTGGGGCATATTCAATTATCCAAAAGTGTCAGAACCAAAAATAATCCCAACACAAATTTATTTTAATCAAATGTTTAACTCCATTACTAACAATTGAAATCAAGATTTAGTCCATTGGTGTTCTTTAATCCACACAGATCATGGTTCAATGAGGATAACTCACTTGTTTTTCATTAAAATTCATGTTGAAACTTTTTTTCACCCTTAATATAAATACAATAGTTTGACATGACTTAGATTTTTGTTTATTTTATTTTACATTTCGATTTTTTAGATTTTTTGTTACATGCTGCCCAGGTTTTTATGCTGCATTTAGCTTGTTTGGAAGGCATGTATTGCCTAAAATAGACTAAAATAGACCCTAAAAAGGGTCAATTTGACCCGCAACATGAGGGTTAAACATATATAAAAATATATTCAATCATACATCTCCATGATGCAAATTGATTGTGTAGAAAGCAAACTTCAATCATTGTCCTTCCCTACTATATATACTTAGTAATTTTGTTATATATTATTCTTTTCTAATTATAATTACTTTTTATTTTTGAAATGGATTTTTTTTCTCTTACCATATTACAAACCAATTATTTTGTTCTATATTTTTTTTTGTTTTGTTTTTGCAGAACAGAACATAGACTGCCCTCCTGCATATACCCCCCCAAGTTCTGAGAGAAAATATAGTAATATCATGAACATTACCAGTGTATTGTAAATGAGACTTCTGTCTCTTTGCTAGGAGGTTGTAATGTACCCATTAAATGAAGAAATGCTCTTTCTCAGCATTAAACCTGCATGAGCTGCCCCTAATGGTTTTCAACTGCCAATCAGTACTCTGGCATATTCCACCACCTTCTGTAAATTAATTCAAATCCTCCGTCCTCACACTCAAAGAGATACTCGATGACATGCAGCCTGACTGAAAATGGATGTCCTCCGGAGAAGCACTGAAGTGATTTCTGCAGGTTATTTAAAAGGAAAAGCAGCATGCTTCTGTCAGATCATGGTCATAAAGAGGGTGTTTGAAGGTTTACCCCAGGGATTATGAATGGCATGGTAAGGAGTTTGTCTCTAAATGCATGGCATGAAGAGACACTGTGAAAGAAGAAACACTGGCAAAGGACATATGGATATTTTGGACAGTGATGCCATGATAGGTTAGAGATGGTATAGACATTTCTCTTAAATTGGAATTAAAGCTGAAGGCTAAAATCATTAAAATTTTTCCTGTTTGGTCTTCTCATGTTGAGTCAACTTTATTTATTGTTACCTTTATTAACTCATCTCAAAAAGTTAGATTGTACAAACATAAAACACCCGCTATCCTCTTGCTTTATAAAAAGAAAATGTTCACCCAAAAAAAACTTTAAGAAAAACCTTAGGCAGCATTAGGAATACCTGATCAAAAAGAAAGGAGCTCTGCGTAAAGATACCCATACCCAATCCGTCTATGCCATTTCCCCTCTTTCTTCCTTTTTATGTATGTATTCTGTTAACTCACAATCAGGAGCAGTGCACGCGGCAGGCTTCACATGGTGCCTTTATTATATTTTGCCTGGAGACTGAGACGCCACACTCTTGTTCTTTGATACTGTTCATCTCCAGGGTTGCTTTGTAAATCTGTTTGTGGTAATTGGATTTTAATGCAAATTTAAGCCGCAACTGTACTTTTTTAAATTGTGTTTTTTAAACTTAATGAACACAACAAATTTTTTTGTGTTTCAGAATGACCAAATTCGAACACACACACTCACACACACACACACACACACACACATACAAAGTCCAAACACACGTAACAATAGTCATATTCTGCGTCTGAAAATAATAAGCTGCAGGAGGCAAAACAACTATTGCCAAACACGCTGCATATAAACACTGCAAGCCAGAAACACAGCCTCAGAAAACAAATGCAGTTGGAAAAAGGTGGGACTACTATTGCAAAAACACAGCCCTAATAACTCGTACCAAAAGACCCACACAATTAGTCTGGGATTTTGGTGAAACTGAACAACATTTTATGTTGCAATGGTTTCTGGTGGAGGGATGGCTTAGCTTTCATTAGTATGTACAGCAAATAATAGCTCACTCAGCCCTCTAACATTTAGACAACTCTGCTTTGGCACCAAACATTGTTCTGATGAAGATAACATGAAATCATGAAGATAAGCCTGACACTATTACTGAAAAGAACTGCTGTACCAAGTAAAACAAAACCACAGGGTGTACCTTCTCTCTCTCCTGTCTTCCTTTGCAAAAGTTATTTCTCTGCATATTCTCTTCATAAACCTTGTCTCATTTTGCATTTCAACATTTCCATTATACACTTCTCTCCGTCCACCTGCTCATAGTCTTGACAAGCTCCTACAGGATGGGGTTTTGGGATTGTTGCCAGCTGCAACTGAAAAGAGCTCCATGTTTGAGGTGATACTGAAGCAAATAAGTAATGCTGCAGGCAGTGAACCAAAAAAAACGCTCCTAAATGTCAGTGTAAAAAATACATAAATAGAGTATTACCACTAATGTAACAGTATTATCTTTTTTGTATGTGTTGTATCGCAGTGGTGCAAACACAATTACAGCAAACATTCAAGCTAAATGTAATTCACAGACTTTTGCATTCTCAGAGTCATATTATGTGAGTACAGAACATACACAATGAAATTATTATGAAGAAAAGCACACTAATAATTGTTTCAGATTTGTAAGATGTTCAGAACAAACACAACCCATAATAAAGATCTCAAACAGTCTCTCAAAGGTCTGTATGATGGATTGATTTTGTTTAGACCTCTGAATGACAGCTGACAGAATGCATTAAGTGCCACAATCATTAGCTGTTGTTAACAGCTTGAAGTGCTCAGAGAAGAAACAAACCTCTTTCATGTGGTTTTGTAGGTGCCATGCTGCTGCTCTGTTTCAGCTTGTCAACAACAGAGCCAAGTCCCCACTTGGGAATTGCCCAAGTCAGCCCTGTTACCTTTGCTAAATTTGGTGCGAGATGTAACAAGAGAAAAATGCTCCATCAATCATGTTCAGATGCAGAAAGGGAGGAGTGGGGGGGTTTGGAGTCAGAGAAATGAACCAGTGAAAGCTCTGCCAACAACCATTTCCTGCATGAGATGATGGGAAAACTTTGCTGAACTCTCTGGGGACATAATTTGTTAACACACCAGCGTCCTCCAGAGCCCAGAGTTTTAGAGCGGAACCCAAGCACTTGGTTGGGGTGTTTTGAGCATTTCTACAGTGAAATCCTCCTTTGCCTCTGTTACCTGCTCCATCAGATAAAGTCTGCCTGCCAAGGCTTAAGTGTGTCAATGAACAGGGATGGGGTTGGTAGTGGGGGATCAGTGATAAGTGCAGCTTACCTCTTCAACCGCTCTACACAAGCCAAATAGGGATAAACCCATTTCAACCCCTAATAGCACATGTCAGTCAAAAATCTCTTGAATACTTGAATCCCCTCTATTAAGGCCCCCATACTCACTTGGCCACCTCCCATTTTTAATCGTACTCACCGAGTGGATACTGCAATTAACAGAAACATGCAGAGTATTGGAGTAGTAATGTGCCAAAGCCTGAAATAAGATCTGAAGTCCATGATTACTTTGAATTCCTTACTATATTTCATTCTGGAGTATTCAAATTCTAATACATTTATAAGAACACCCACGCACAGAGCATATACATGCATGAACAATCTCACAGATCATAAGCCCACAGGTCTGCTGTGGCATAAAATTCTTCTATCTTTCAATGCAGCAAGCTTTTGAAAACACGTTTCATTTCTCGCTTTCATCACTGTTGTGGGTTTTGCTAAATTGCCCACTGTTCCAGGGAATAACATGACCAAACCCCACAACCGTGGCTTTGATTAGTTGTTCAGCTATCCTAGATGTCAATACACCCTGTGGTCTGTAAATGAGAGTGTGTGATGTTCCTCTGGCATCTCTTATTTAGATATCACAGAGGAATTTAACCGGTTTAGAATCAGGACAAACACATCAATGTTATGGGAAATGCTGGAACTGCCATGGTTTTGCTTTTATGATACATGAGGAGTATCAAGCTTAATTACACTTGTTATTTATCCATTAAAGATGTTGATCTAGTGCCAAAGCACTGTCTTAATTTAATTTCCTCCATCTTTTCTTTTTCTTGAGTTTTAAATCATTTTTCCTATTCTATCAATCGGAAGGTTGGTGGATCGATTCCAGCTCCGGCAGTCACATGCAGAAGTGTCCTTGAGCAAGACATTGAACCCCGAATTTCTCCCTCTGTTGTTCAGAGGTGTATGAATGTGAATGAATGAGATTAGCTAACCCTGATGGTCGCTCACTACATAGCAGCCTCTACCATCAGTGAGTGAATGGGTATGAATGGGTAAATGTGACGAGTAGTGTAAAAAAGCGCTTTGAGTGGTCAGAAAGACTAGAAAAGCGCTATATAAGTACAAGTCCATTTACCATTTTAACATTCTATTTTATTTGGATTTTGGAAATATGTAGGTGTATTATGATGGAATGAATATGTGTGTTATTTGGAAAACTACGGTGGCTGGGAAGTGCAATGCACATTTAACCCTCCTGTTATGTTCGTTTCTCTGGAACAGCAAGAATGTTCCTGGGTCAACTTGACCCGGGGCATATTTAATTTTCCAAAAGTGACAGAACCCAAAAAATCCCAATACATTTTTTTTAGATATCATTATTAACTCCATTACTAACCATTTAAATCAATATTTAGTGCAATGGTGTTCTTTAATTTTCACAGATCATGATTCAATCAGGATAACTCACTCGTTTTTCATGTGTGTGTTCCTGTTTGGGGTGAAATATGTCACACAGTTGCAAAGAAACATTTAGTATTTGACACTTCTGACCCCTTTTAGCCTCCGCTTTAACTGTCGGGTCAAATTGAACCACAAACAGTATATATGTAATCTAAACATGTAGGGGGGGTTGCAAATATGTTAAATGAACCATTTTTATTTTATATGTTGACAAAAAAAACAGTTTTAACATTTTTATTTTTTTTAACTTTGAATTGGATCAATCTGACCCGGAACATAACAGGAGGTTTAAGAAGGATGAAACACTTTTTCCAAGGCCAAAACTAATTTACATTTCAGAAACACTTTTGTGGTGTAGGGAGACCATTTTACAAGTGACTGAACATTTTCACAAGTCCAGAAAGAAATTTACAAACGTCAGATTCTGATGGAAAAGGAATGTACCAACAATTTTCAAAATAAAAGACGTCTGCAAATATGAAAATGTGCAACAGCCATGGAATTAATACATATTTGACATTAACAACCCTGTTTCCACCAAAATGTTTTTTATTCAGACTGAGAGAACACCTCTGAATGTGTTCCTGCCAATCACAGCTATATCTTCAAAATAAATGCTTAATTTCCAATGTTTATTATTTTGAAATTCCAAATCAGATGTAGCTGTGATTGGCAGGAACACATTCTGAGGTGTCTCTCATCAGTCTGAATCAAAATATTTAAGTGGAAACAGGGTTGGTAATGTCAAATACATAATAATTCCCTGGCTGTTGCACATCTTTTATATTACAGACGTCTTTTATTTTGAAGATCATTGGTACATTCCTTTTCTGGCAGAATCGGTTGTTTGTAATTGTGTTTCGGGACTGGTAAAAATGTTAAATCACTTGTAAAATTGACTCACCTCTTGTAAAAGTGTTTCTGATTTTGTAAATTTCTTTTCTTAAATTTAAATTTCTTTTGGCCTTGGTGAAAGAGTTTTGCTAATTTTATTCTATTTTATAAGATGTAAAAATGTTTTACAAAATTAAAAATTGTAAATTTGTCACTTTGCACTTCCCAGACACTGTAGAAAACTAATTACCGATAGCTATGACACAGATATAGTGTACATCATTACAGTTTCCTTTTCAAAAGCCTGTTTTTCTATAAAAAAAAGGGCTTGTTGAAGCATTTTCCCAAAACACTTGAAAACAAATCGTGAAAATGTTTCCAACAGGGGAAATTACCACTTGCATTTTTTTTTTCAAAATTAAAGCAAACAAGGCTACGCAGTTTTATTTGTAAATACAGTCACAATTAAAATTAATCTAAACTAGAATTGGCAGGAAAAGTCAGGAAACATTTATAAATTATAAGAATAACAGATCCCGACTATAAAAATGTTGTCAAACCAAACCAATTGTTAAAAATGTGCAGATTACATTGCAGTAATGAGTTGTAAATCACCCCATATTCAACCAAGCAATTACAAGAACGGTGGTGCAAATAGCAGAACAGAGCTTTGCACTGAGTGTGACCAGGATCAGGGTCCATTTGAAATCATCAGTGGTTACTAGTTCTGTTGGTTTGTTGCACAGAAGCAAAGAACATTTTAACCCCTCTTTTGTCTTGGATCAATGAACGACCAGCTGAAAGCTTCCTGGAGATCTAAGGGACCTAATGGGTTTATATTTTTCAAAGAGATCAGAGATGCGTTATGGTCTGAGATTATCGAGTTATTTATAATCCAGAAGCAGCACTCTGAAATATTTTCCTGAAGAAATTGGAAGCCATTAGATTCTAAAAAACAGTAATGAGCTCAGTTCTCTTGATGCAGAGTCCTGAATGACCATTACCTTCACCATCTTTAGTATATGATACATGTAGATGGGATATGCTGTAAGTAAGAAAAAATGCATTCATCCTGTTCTCAAGTGTTGAGCTTTGTTGTCCAAGATCGTGTTTATACTAACAGAAAAAGTAAGATATAACTATGTGCAAGACTGTTTTGCCTGTTCTGTCAAAAGCTACAATGTCTCTGGTAATGTCAACTGAGATTGCTAATGTGCAAAACCAAGCATGACTGTCCTGCGTCAGGCTGTTCAGTTCATTGAGTTGTGTTTCAGCACCTCCTTGTGGTGGTTTTGTTAGTACAGGAAGTACCTTGTTATACAGGAAGTGGTTACCATAGCAGCCATGTTCTGTTTCATGCAAACCGAGGAGCAGACGTGTCTCATCTGCTGCCGTCCTTTCTTTTAAGCTTGTGAGATCAAAGTGCAAGTGATACATTATTATAATTTCATACAAATTCATAAGAGTGATTTTTGTGTTGGTTTGAAACTCATGTAAGATGCAGTAAGCTGTAGCTACGTTGTCATATCAATAGTGAATTCATCAATCAATCAATCAATCTTTATTTGTATAGCCCCAAATCACAGCAAAAGTTATCTCAATTGTTTTCGTATGTAATGTTTCTCTACAGTTTCACTCTCGTTTAATGAATGCAACTACAACAGCATCTAATAAAAGCATAACTGAGATGATTCCTGACGCTTCTGCATTTGTTGGTAGTTGGCTAACTGTTCTGTTTTTTTTCCCCCTTTCTTTTCATTGATTTTTAGGCATAGATAAAACAAAAAAAACATTCATACAAGTAACAAACAAACAAACAAAAAACGTAAGCATCAGCGTGTTACAATGTGAGTTGGTGGCAGCTCTAAAAAACGATTAGTGTCATCTGAGACGCTGTTAGGAGGGTTCAAGCACAATGCGAGATGGCTTGAGAGGGAGGTATGTTGGTAGAGGTTTCATTTGTCCAAAAGAGGCTTCCATATTTTAATGAAAGTGTTTTCTCTGTTAGCCAATTTGTATTGCAATCTCTCCATATGCAAAATATTCCCCAAATCCTTGAGCCATAGCTGAAATGAAGGACTTGCTTCTTACTTCCACATTTGTAAAATAAGGCGTTTCGCCAACAATGTACATGAGGAGATAGATCGCTCTAAATATTTTATCCATGGAAGGGCTTGTGTCTACTGAACCAAAGATAGCAAGAAGTGGGTCTGGAGTAATAGTTGTATTAAAAGCTTTTGATATATAATCAAACACAAGGTTCCAGAAGGAGACTAATTTAGGGCAAGACCAAAAATGATGGGCAAGTGTTCCAGTTGGCTGACTGTTAAACGTGTTGCCACATGATGAGAACAGTGAGCCTCCAAATTCAGCCTTAAAGTTGAATCTGTTAAATGCACAATACATTAAAGATAACCATTTTCTCATTGGCTTTGGAAATAATACACTCAGCGCTTGCTAGCTACTGAATGAGAAGATGGCTGTCCATACATTCTATGCACATACAGTATGCTTTGCTTAGGCAGAAATGTATGGAGCCCCTTGAAGTCCCAAAAAGAAATGCTTTTTAGATTGAGCTCACAGGATGTTATCTTGTGCGTACAAGATAATTATCTTGTGGGATCAAGTTATTATCTTGTGGGATCAAGTTATTATCTTGTGTGCACAAGATATTATCTTGTGGGAACAAATTATTATCTTGTGGGATCAAGTTATTATCTTGTGCACACAAGATAATTATCTTGTGGGATCAAGATAATTATCTTGTGGGATCAAGATAATTATCTCAAGATAATTACCTTGATCTTGGGAAAAAGTTGTCTTCCAAATTGTGGTTACTCATCTAATCAAGTTTCACTTTCTCAGAATGTCCCAAGCAGATATTTTAGCTGCTCTTGTAAGTAGACATGATACTGTAATCAGCAGAAATCATCTGTTTCGCTCACTGAAAGCCAACAGGCTCAGCCAAGAGAATATAATTATCTTGTGCGCACAAGATGATTATATTGTGGGAACAAGTCATTATTGGTGCCCACAATATAAAAAATCTACTTTTTGGGACCTCAGGGGCTCTGTAGAAATGCTTTCTTAAGTGTTAAGTAATGATTAGACTGTCACAGCCTGGATGGGTTTAGTGTCAGGTCAATTGAGTAGCGGTAAACATGCTTTTTTCAGTTTGATGCTGTAAGATTCTCTATGTATTCAAATATTTGGCAGTTGATGTGAGGATGATGGCATGTATCCTTCACATCTTCAGAGCTTTGTGTCAAAACCCTTTCGTTTTAATTTAGATCCAGATTGTGCTTTTAAACCTCACAGCAGGAGATTACAGACTTAGAAGTTGAATATTTACTGCAGTGCAGCAGCTCGGATGCCGTGGGACGGCGTTTCCCCGGCAGGGACAGCTCTTCTGATAGGTGGTGACATGATAGCTCTTTTAAAGCTAGCTCTTTCTTATTGTTTGTTTTCGTTTGAAGGAAGTTAAAACATCTTTTGTCATTTGAAATATCCATGGGATGGTTGTACTGTTGTGCAGCACTGTGTGGAGATGGTTCTGAGTGTCGGGAATTCATACAGCTTATTTAAGTCCATAAGGGACTGAGCCAGCAGACTGCATCCAGAGATATGCAGCTAATATGCAGTAGCTCAGACTCAGCTTGTTTATTTGCTTCATATCTCTTCCTTATTTCAATGCACAGCTAGTGGGTTCTTGTCATAGTCGGAATATGTATTGCTATGTTTATAATGATGTTGATGATAGGCATCTACTCTCTTCCAGGTGTACACCAGATACGGGAAATGTTACACGTTTAATGGTAACAAGACCACGTCCAGGAAAACCAAGCAGGGTGGAATGGGGAACGGTTTGGAGATAATGTTGGATATCCAGCAGGATGAGTATTTGCCCATCTGGAGAGAGACAAGTAAGCTTCAAAACTATCTGTCTGATGTAATTTCCTCCTATGTAATAGTATGTGATATCTCTACACTGCCTTAAATTAACAAAAAATAACAAAATCCCTTCCCCCACGTATGTGACTCACAGAATGTAAATAATGTATTTCTTTTATTCATATCTGCATTCTGTAAAATGTGATTTATAAAAGGAAATTCATGAACAAAAGAACATCCAGATATGTGCCTGCATTGTAGTGGATTTTAATCCCCACTGGTTTATTATCTGAAACACAATTGAAATATGGTTTGTAGTGTCAAGCTGAGTCCAAGCTGTGAAATGAGGCAGCCATTTGAAATTCTCTTGTCCTCCCCTTTTGCAACGCTCTTTGCTCGTGCTGTTTCATCTTGAAGATGAGACTTCCCTGGAGGCAGGTATCCGAGTTCAGATACACAGTCAGGACGAGCCTCCCTACATCCACCAGCTGGGCTTTGGTGTCTCTCCGGGCTTCCAGACCTTTGTTTCATGTCAGGAGCAGAGGGTAGGTCTTCTTTATCACAGCACACTTTCCCTGCCCCCCAAACCCAACCTCCATCCCCTCCCTCAACAGATAACTGTTCTCCCAGCTACCATTCATCCCTGGTGGATCACACTGGGGTCTAATAAATCTCTGTGTGCTTAGCTGACCTACCTGCCCCAGCCCTGGGGGAACTGCCGCTCCACCAGCAAAGAAAAGTTCCCAGGATACGACACATACAGCATCAGTGCCTGTCGTTTGCTGTGTGAAACCAACGAGGTGCTGCGAGTGTGCAGCTGCAGGATGGTGCACATGCCTGGTAAGATTCCGTGTTAAACAAAGCACAACAGGTGTCACAAAATGATTTGTTAAGATGCACAGACACATATAATTAATGCATGGTCTTTGATTTGTGTCATTGTGTATTTACAGCAGGATATGAGAAAAAAAAAACACATCTGAGATATGATTAAAATGAATATGCAGATCTGTATTACAGAAATGCAAACACAAACATTTGTATGTTTCTTGGTGACTTCAATGTCATAAAGAGATGTATGTATGAATATATATATATAAAGCATCAAAAGTCACATCTTTAGTTATTTGGAAGAATAAATCGGTTGTAGCTTATGTAGGTATTTCCCTTTGATTTTTAAAAAGACTTTGATTTAGCCTTGGTGAAAAATACAGTCACACAGCCTAATATTTGCATGGAATTAAATGACCCGCTATGCAAAACAACTCATCATATTTTTGCCCACTTGAATAATTCCAGCACAGATATAATTTGGGCTGCCCCATGCCTGACCTTGATGCTTGATATCTGGAGTGGAATGCTCTTCAGTGCTGCTGGCAGCTCTTTGGCCAGGGACTCTGGGGACTACATAAAAGTCTCAACAAGCTTTATATCCATTTGTTTACTCATCTCATTATTTGTCCTGCTTATTCTTACTTTAGTCTCTACTGGTGGTTTCTTGGCACCGTTTATGATTCTTGCCTTTACATAATTTAGAATTGAAAAAGGGGGGTTATGTTATTTGATTTGATTAATGGTTGAAGGGGAAAAAAACTCAAATGACTATTAAACATTCAACACAACAAGATCACCGATGGTGTGAATTCACGCTAAAATTACACAATTACCTAAGCGACACTGTTTTTGTGTGATTCAACTTCAATTTGGAAAGCAACAAAAAAAACATGGTGGAGCTCAGAGGAATGATTATCATGCAGGCTGCTAAAAGGGACGATGTTCAAGATGGTCACATCTAAATAAATGCAAACTCCTAATGCATACAGATGTCACTGTAATATTTAAGCAGATCAGCTGTAATAGCAGCCTGATTTGGCTCAATTGAAATTCTGAAAATATTGATTAATGTCAGCTAGTGGTGTAGTACCCAAGTCCAAAACTCAAACTTGAGTCCGGATTTTTAGGACTTGACTTGGACTCGAGCTCTGATGATTTGGACTTGTACTCAGACTCAAGCATTGACTGCATAAGGACTCATATAATTGAGAAGAGGACTGACTTATTTATTGATAAAGACCAGTGGTGGACTCACGAGGGGGCCCTCACATCTGAAAGGTGCCCTCACATCTGAAAGAAAAAGCACTCAAGTGCCCTCTCAGATTAGATAAAACATTTCAAATTGCCTTCTCTGGTGCCCTTTCATTGGATAATGCATGGAAAAGTGCCCTCTGAATGCCCCTCAAATGTATAAAATGTAAAAAATAGTGCCTTCTTGATGCCTCTCAAAGTGTAAAATGCAAAAAAGTGCTCTCTGGATACATTTGAGGGGCACCAATACATCACCCTAAATTGTGAGTACCAGGGGTCTGAAAGGAGGTGCCTTTTTTTGTGTTCGCCCCTGCCCATCGAACAGCCTAAGTACGCCACTGAAAAAAGGCTGTTTTCTTACCCCACCACTCTTTATTTTTGCTGGTGCAGTCAGGAGGTGAAATGCAATTGCTGTGTTTCACAGTTTACATATTTAAATATCAGTCACACATTCTAAACTTTACAGGCTGTAAAAAGCAGACTAACGTGGAGGTCTAGAGATAAATTCTGGTTTCTTACTTGATCGGTTCATCCTGTGAAGCCCACACGTTTCTAATCAGTTTTGTGCTCTGCAGGTGAAGGTGCCTCCCTCAAGACTAGACTGGGATTGAATAACTTTTAAGCTCATGCATACTAACAAACTAACTAACTTACTGGTCACTGCATGGAACCATTTTACTGCTCTCACTTTAGACAAGCCTGTACTTATTTTCTCAAACACATGCAAAGCAATCTTGATTTTTACACCAAGGGTATAAGATAGAAACATCAAAAAGCCCTTTGTCTCACCCATTAGATGTTTAAAAGCACATCTTTTTAGAATTAATCTTAAGAACCTTTTAAAATTTTGAAAAATAAAAAAAGGGATCTGTTTTGAGTACAATCTCCTATACAACGAATGGTGAGGGGGAAACAGAAACACTGTCTGTGATTTCATGTCACATTTGATATTTGTATTATATCAGATACGTTCAAAAGTTTTTTGTCAGACCATTTGTCCTGCCTGTCGAAAAGGTCTTCTGTCAACAAACATGTAGCTCACATTAGCTCACTTCACTTATCAGTAGCGCTTACTTTGTTGAAATTGCTTTGCATGGTTCCACAGAACTATTAGTTCACAACTTGGCCTCTTGCGCTCTTGGTGAGCCTTTGAGCTCACCGTGAGAGCAAGTTGTGAATTGGAATTATTTTTACCTTGCAGCTAAAGCCTTATGTAACAACATCCTGTCAATAATGTAAAGGTCCTCTTTCTCTTACAGAAATTACAGTAACAGTTTTTTTCTTTTACAGCATCCTGTGCAGCCAAAGCAGCAGCGTTACAGTTTGCTACAATACTTCCATACTCTAATACTTGCTTTTGGAAGAACAGCATTGTTGTTTGTAATCTTACTTACTTTTGTAATCCAAAAAAACTGTTTAAATCCCTCTTAGCATGCAAGAAAAGGACTTATGCCTGAACACATTTGTTGACATATTTTTAGCATTTTAGCTTTTGAACTGTACATTTGTGTTTTGTACCCTTTTAAATCACTTAACCCTCCTGTTGTGTTCGTTTCTTAGGGACAGCAATAATGTTCCTAGGTCAATTTGACCCGGGGCATATTTAATGATCCAAAAGTGTATGATCCCAAAAAAATCCCAATACACATTTTTTAAAATCTCATTATTAACTCCACTACTAACCATTTAAATCAATATTTAGTGCATTGGTGTTCTTTAATTCTCATCATGGTTCAATAAGGATAACTCACTCATTTTTTATGAAAATTCATGTTAAACCTTTTTTGAATGTACATTGAAAAGCCATAAATATAAATACAATAGTTTTACATGACATAGATTTGTGTTTATTTTATTTTATTTTACATTTAGATTTTTTTTTTATGTAGTGCAAATGTACATATTGCAAATGTGTGAAATGAGCCATTTTCATTGCATATGTTTTTTACACTAACTTTAAAATGGGTCAATTTGACCCGCAACATAACAAGGGGGTTAAGTAGTGTATTGTTTATGTTAGCTTTAGTGGTTGGTTTTCAGGATGTCTAACAAAGTAATAACAGATTTCTAAAATTATTTATACAGGATTTGATATTTCTTATACACAATAAGCTGCTTTGGTCATGCCATCAAATATTTCTAATGTGTATTGTCCTATCAACACGTTTCATCATGTTTAATGTTTTCTAAAGAAACAGTTTATACACAGAACACATTCTTCACATCTATTGTTTCACAAGAAAGACATTTGTACTATATTTGTTCACTAGCAGCTGACTCATTCCTCAGTTCATTAGACAATACTTCACTCTGTATTAACATTTCCTCATGACAACATTAAAACCCTTAAACATTTCACGGACGGAGAAATAAAAACATTTCTCCTAATTAACTGTGCTGCTATTGAAGACCTGCCATTAACAGCCTAGGCAATATGTTGCTGTTCTAGGATGTCACTCGTTGATTGTTTGTTAAAGACTCTCTAAATATGCCTCACTGGGGAAGGCGGCATGCCCCATTTCTCAGCACAATCAAGGACGGACGTCCGAGATGGCCCAGGCTCCATGGATGGAAGTCATCCTCTGTGTGTTTACCTTTCTTTGGAGATGAATAATATGATGTGAAGTGTTGTTCACAGCTATGGCTCCTCATTGCAGCAGACACAGGTCACTGATCATTTTGTTTCTGATTGATCAGACTCATTTTCTATTCTCCTCTCCAGGAACAGCAGATATCTGCCCTCCCAGTAAAATCACTTGCGTTGACAAAGCACTCGGTAAGAAACAATCCCCCTTCATTTCTTTTCTCATTACAATAGATTCCCCCAAAGGGAAATGGAAACACAATCAGTAAATATGATAAGGATCTCTCTTTTTTTGGGTTATACAAATCCCTGGGGGTACACTTTATATTTTGAAATGACTTTCTCTCATTGTGATTTAGTCACTTTAGAGCTTGATGGCTGTGCTGCCTCCATTGTTAAAATGTTAATATCAACCTGACATTCCATTCCTGTATCTCCGTCCCCATCCCCCTCTACCCATAGCTGACTCTGAACTCACTCTCCTACAGCAGACATCGTGACTGAACAAAGGTGCCATGGTTTCAAAGGCATTATGGTTGCACTAAAAAAGACTTTTCTATGGTCAATGCAGACACATAATTATCATTTCTCAGCCAAATAAGCCAGAAATTTAATTATGTCTCTCTCAGCTGAATTTAAACCCTACTTGAAAAAGGATTGAATGAAATCTTAGATATATCTTACAAAATGGCCCATATTCATGTGGGTCATATTCCTGAATCAAATAGTGTGAATACATTCAGCCTCAATGAAAGGTAATAAATTAGAGTAGGATTTATATATTCATATTGTAAAGGTTTTTTGTTCCAAAATCAGAATAACCCAGATCAAGGGAGCATGCCATAGCCGTTCTGCATACAAATAATGTAATTGTGAAGACTATAGAACATGAATGAAAAAATAATGACTTCTTTCACCCCCCTGTTTTTGAATGTTAAAATTTCAAGGGGAGATGATTGGGAAAATGTTTTCACAAATATGTACCTCGGTTTGTTATATAGGAATGTGATTATTGATTTGGACATGTATGAAAAGTTCATTTTTGCATGTTTATTTGATTACCTCCAGGGGCTTTTCCATTACCCTTAATAGTAATTGCAGTTCTGTAACAAAATAACTGTTAACATATTACTACAGTTATTTCCTTTCACTATTATGATGTTGTTTGAGCACAGTTATATTCTGAAAGAAAGTCATTGCTTTGTCTGTATTGCGTCTTCTGTCTCTAATGAGGCATAGACCATTAGAAACTGGACATGACCTGGCATTTAATATTTTATAGGATTTTATCAGCTGCTGATTATTTATTCAAAGTCTTAAAGAAATCAGTTCTACCAAGATTCAAGTGCTTGTAATAGCCTGGGCATGAAAGATATATTCAGTGATGCTGAGCATTGGCATCAAATGTATCTTCTTCCTCTCCCAAAAACATAATTGAAAAACCCTTCAAAATACTGTCTATTGTAAGAGCTGATTACTTGTAGTCAAGAATATAATGTGCTCAGATTTTGAATGGTTGAGCTGTTGACTGGATCTGTATCCAGAATATTCAGCAAACAGATCCAACTCATGTATCCTGCTCTCTGTAGCCCTATAGCATGAAGTGTATTAACAGACAGACTTTGCCTGTCACCACATGTTCTCTAAAATATTTCAATGAAACTAAGTAATTCATTTCACAAACCTAGACCTGGGAATTAACCATTTTGAAGGAAGTTCTTTTATAAACTATTTAAGATCACATTCCAGGCATGTTAGAACCCTTTGTAGGTTGCACCAACAGTGTCCAGAGAGGACGCATATGTGGTGCCATCTACGGGGCGCCGTTTGTAAAGTTGTGCACATTGAAAATAACAGCAACATTTCCCCACATTTAGCTCCAAAACATCATAAAAACTAATGTGAATTTTTAAAACTCACTTCTTTTTTTTAATCACATTTAATATTTAGATTTAACAACCAACACTTAGATTTAACATTTAACATTTAGATTTAACAATCAACACTTACATTTAACAATAAACATTTAAATTTAACAATCAACATTTAGGTTTCACAATCAGCATTTAGATTTAACATTCAAATTTAAAAATCAACACTTACATTTAACATTTAGATTTAATAATCAACATTTAGATATAATAGTCAACATTTAGATTTAACATTTAACATTTAGATATAACAGTCAACATTTACATTAAACGATCAACATTTAGGTTTAACAGTCATCATTTAGATTTAAAATTAACATTTAAATTTTAAAATCAACACTGACATTTAACATTTAGATTTAACAATCAACATTTACATTAAACGATCAACATTAAGGTTTAACAGTCAACATTTAGATTTAACATTTAACATTCAAATTTAAAAATCAACACTTACATTTAACATTTAGATTTAATAATCAACACTTATATTTAACGTTTAGATTTAACAATCAACATTTACATTGAACAAGCAATATTTTAGATTTAACATTTAACATTTAGATATAATAGTCAACATTTACATTAAACGATCAACATTTAGGTTTAACAGTCATCATTTAGATTTAAATTTAACATTTAAATTTAAAAATCAACACTGACATTTAACATTTAGATTTAATAACCAACACTTACATTTAACATGTAGATATAACAATCAACATTTACATTAAATAATCACTATTTAGAGTCAACATTTAACATTAAGATTTAACATTTAATATTTAGATTTAACAATCAACATTTAGATTTACAATCAACATTTAGATTTAACAATCAATATTTAGATTTAACATTTAACATTTAGATGTATATCTAACATTTAAATTTAAAATTTAAATTTAGATTTAGCATTTAGGTTTATGAGTGATTTTTTATTAAATGTATTTGTTACGACAAAAATAAATATAAAAAAGATCTTAAATATTACTCTTAATGTCCTGAAAAAGTAACTATGAAAAATTCACACTACGTTTTATGACGTTCGGAGCTAAATGTTGAGAAATGTTGCTGGTTTTTTTTCAGTGTGAACAATTTTACAAACAGCACCCCATAGCCATCCAGCCATGTGTCGAATTGAATTCATTCTTATATAAACAGATGACTAGAAAGCCTGACCAATTAATATTTCATTTTCAAACAGTATATCATAAGGTTATGTGTAATATGAAAGTGGTTGCTCTTGGTGACAGAGCCTCATTATAGTGGCTACAGAGACCCTGCTCTTCAGTTCACACACAGTGTCTCTCGGCTCTACATAGCATTTCAGCATGGTGTGGTTGTCATTAACCTTGTTTCCAGCTGCAGCAGGCATCTGTCCTGCCCAGCATCAAACCGCACAGAAAGATTGGGATCAGTTCTAGACACATTATAGCATTAAGCAGCTGAACAGTAAGATAGTGTTCTCAAATACGAGCTAAGTGGTGAGTTTGTATTAAACAAATATTCACCTTCTGGCCATTAACATCACCTTTAATGAATAATGTGTTATACGTACGAGATCTTGAAATGTGCAATGGTTTGTTAAGAACTTAACGAAACCAACCACATTCTGTGAAAATGTTTTGATTGCAACTTGTTCTGTTGCCCACAAGTTGTACAGAAAATCCTCATAGCCTTGTAGGACACATTCCTACACAGTCCTTCCCTTTGTTGCAGATGTAAGTTGTTTTTGCCTCTAGATTCAGCGCTGTATCTTGTACAATTCTCTAATAAACACTGAAACTGACCCAGTTTATCTGTTAAACTACTGTTTCCACTGTGTTGCAGCACAGCTACAAAAGAACAGTGGGGATACCTGCCCATGCGAGACACCATGTAATCTCACCCGCTACGGTAAAGAGCTCTCCATGGTCAAAATCCCGAGCAAGGGCTCTGCTCGCTATCTCTCTAGGAAGTACGACAAGTCGGAGGACTATATCAGGTACAACAGGGACCTTCAACAGGAGTGCACATATGAGCAGTGAGGTGGTTATAGAATTAAAAGGGCCATAAACTTTGACCTCCACTTTGTGATCATAACCTACACCTACAAATATAAACAAAATCAATTATAGTTTTATACAGGCATCAATTTATATGTTGTGTAATGTCTTAAAAGCAAGTCATTGATCATCTGGCATTTTATATGACAACAAGTATACTTTCAGGCCAAGTGAGGACAAATATACATACCAAATATCTAATATGTGTTTCATTTTTAACTTAAAGCTACTATGAGTAATTTTTCGCTGTTTAAAAAACAGGCTGAAATTCAAACTAATGTCTTTATTTGAGCTACAAGAAAAACCAGACCTTCCACACAAAGACTAACTACTTCTTTACAGTTGTTTTTAATGTCTGAAACCACTTAGGTGGTAGGTTACATAGGAGTGATTCACTGCAAGCTGCCGTAACATCCTGTATTTATATCATCCTGGCAAAGAATGTAAAGCAGAATGAGATTTTCTGTGTAAATCACAATTTACACATGATCAGGACAGAGTCAGTCAAGAAATAAGAGGGACCACTTTGTCCACAGAGGGCGCCAGAATCAACATAAACAGAAAGATCCTCACAGGAGCTCTAAGCAAACTGTTAACTTATCTTAAGGGTGTCAAACACACAACAGAAAACGCAAACACAAATTTTACTTTCACAGAGTGTAAAGAATAGCCTCTGATGTGATTATTCGATCAGGTTTGATGAACTGCATAGGACTAGCATTTGGCCAAAATTTTAATTTCACAAATACTTGATGACAAGATCCCTTATTGAATCAATACTAAATTAGCATATTGTCACAAAATCATAAAGGTTTTTTCACTTTTGTATAATGTCTCATATCCAACCTCTGGAAAAGAAAACACATCTTGGAACACATCTAAGAAAAATACATCATTTTAAATGGTAATCGTATCTGTGCCATATCATCTTAACCCCTTTTGATTTTGCTTAGAAATGTGCCATTATAAACATAACTGCTTTAACAACTCTAGAAAGAAGGAGGATTAAATACGTCGCACTTTGTTCCCATTGTGTATTAGATTTTACAGGAAACAGTTTTCCTTTTATATGTAGGTTTGGCTTTTCTTAGGGTTTTCCAATCGACCGCTGCTGCTTGTTCACTTTGTACATCATCCGCTTAGTATACTATACATATATATGGCCACAAATTCAAACCAAAGGTCTGTTATTAAAAGTTTTAATGAACATGTGAACAATGACACTTGTAGCAGCCACTATCAGAGCTAATCTACAATGTAATACAAATGCATATGGATAATGTGCATTTAAAGGTTTTCAAATTAAAACAACTCAATGCACTTAAAATATGCTTACAGTGTAGCTCCTCTCATACCCTAATTGTCAGGGCTGTGGGAAATGTAAGCACACCCATTCCAGAAAGCTCATGATGCCTCACAACACTTAATTTTATCAGACTTTCTAAATCCAAAGAGATCAGAGACGTGGCACTGACTGAGCATGCTGTCAGTGCTCGTTCTGCTCAGCTCAGTTAAACCCTGAAACACCTCATTATCTCACAATCACTGCTTAGATCTGTGTAAAGCCCTTTAGGCCTGACATTCCCATCATGACATTTTACAGTGAGCACATAATGACTTGCTATAATATTTTTTTCAAACTGTTAGATTTGTAAAGAATTTGAAAAAAGCACCAGTGTTTTGCACTGTTTAACATGCACACTCTGTTTGCATTTTTTTTCCAGGGACAACTTCCTCGTCTTAGATATTTTCTTTGAAGCTCTGAACTATGAAACAATTGAGCAAAAGAAAGCCTACGATGTTGCAGGTTTATTAGGTAAGATTGCTGTCACTTTTCCCTCTCTACCTGGATATCTAAATAGACCGGTTTGTGCAGAGTGAAATGTGTTATTACAGAAACTGCACTTTCTATCATTATATTTGTATTATTAGTTATAGTAGTTAACAGGTAGGGATTTGTTGTTGAGCCATTGTGCCTCTTCTTTCTTTTAGGTGACATTGGTGGACAGATGGGCTTATTCATTGGAGCAAGTATCCTGACAATTTTAGAAATAATGGATTATATCTATGAGGTACAGTGTGTTTGCATGTCTTCACACTTCTGACAATCATAATGGGTTCAGAACTAGCTGTGAAATAATCAGTTATAATGAACAGTTATTGCAGTGTGTATTTCAGTAAGAACTGTGTTGCAGAATCTATTTAAAATACAGCTAGGTGCCTCTATTGTTTATCTAAATATCCCCCAGCATTGAAATGTCTGTTTATCAAATTCTATGATTAGGACGGTACAAATGTTATCACTTATTATGCATGTTATGAGTTTAATTTGATTTCCAGGCTGGGGTAATTAATTTCCGCTCAGGTCTGTGCTGAGGACTGTGATCATAAAAAGAGCCCCTGTCTCAGCTGTATCTCCTTTAAGATTTCCAGCAAGCATAATGCTTACTGTGAAACATGTTTGAACAACCTAAAATCATGGAAAAATGTAATGCAGACATCTCTGTGAATGCAGTTTTTACTCTACCGTGTCCCTCAGCTTGCTTGCTCGCTCACCTTGCTTTTTTACCTCCCTGCTGCTGCTGTGCAACGGGTGAAATCAGATGATCAAGCACCGTCTTCAACGCCTGCTGAGGCCCCAAAAAGAGGAAAAAAAGAACAAGCAGCACACCAGCACTGTAGCAACTGTGGGTCTAGAGGAAATGAAAGTAAAGGTACTGCACATCACGTATTTGAGAGTACAACTCTCCCGTGCATCACCGCATACAGAAACTATGAGAGAATAATCTGGGGTGTAGTAAAGTTTGGGAATTCAATGGAAGAATTATTGTCTGAGTACTAATCGGTTTCACAATTATCATGATTAATATAAATGCAGTCATTTCAAAACAATACTAATGTATACAATCAAATGACCATTCTTTAGAAATGTTAGTGATGTTTATCGCTACAGTAACAAAGAAATAAGTAAGAAATGTAGAGCATCTCTCAATCCGTGTTATTAGTAACTGAATTGCAATTAATTAAATCCCATGGTGTGGTTCTGAGTACAAGTTACTGTGGTGGCCCTGAAGTGCAAATCACTACGGCAAATCAGAAAACACTACGGCAATTCAGAAAACACTACGACGTTAACCAGACCGGAAGAAGTAGGTACCCTTGGTGGATTTGCCGTATTGTTTTCTGAATTGACGTTGTGATTTGCACTTCAGGGCCACCATGAGTTACTGATGTTATCTTATTGTTTTACAACAGGCAATTTAACCTACAATAGCTAGCATTTACTCCAAACAGATGGGCGGAAGTAACATTAAGTGGTCACTATCCAGCCATTTTCTTTTCCCCAGACTTCATGCCGCTGAGCTCCTGTGTTGCATTTGTTTACTTTGTTCTTGAATAGAGAAAGTCCTGTTCTTGGCACTTGGCAAGAGTAGTGTGTGCTATTTTCTTTTGACCCTTCAGCCACAACTTTTCTGCGACAGGTTTCGCAGACGGGTTGTTCGTCATCTTGAATAGCTCCTTGGACATTCTTGGTGTACCCAAAATGCTCCCACACTGCCAACTTCACTCGTTTCTTTGCTGCTCGGTTAAGCTAATGTAGCATAGCCTCCATGTCTCTTCATAAGAACAGCACATTAAACTGGTGCACCACAGGTGTCATTTTGATTTGATTACCAAACACAAAGTACTGGCCCCCTTTTGGGAAACACTGTGTAGCAGAGCCTTTATAATTGAATAAGCATGGCGTTTAAAAGCATGGTTAAAAGTGAAACCGGTTAATCGCTGCTTCCCTCCTGGGGAGTATCAAACTGTAATATCTCCACTTCTAAGATAATGAATAATGTGTTGTTCATAATTAGTCCTAATGACTATGGGGCGCCGTTTGTAAAGTTGTGCACACTGAAACCAACAGCAACAATTCTGCATATTTAGTTACAAAACGTACTAACAGTGCCTCATACAAATCCACTCTGCCGCCCAGCGGAAGTACCAAAATAAAAGCTTCATAAACTGATACAGATATCCTAACCATAGTCTGTCACTGACTCCTACGGGTTATAGCCGAACTGCCCCTAAAAATGTTGGAAAGGCAGTTTTGGAAGCCATGAAGAGTAGTGATGGGAAGTTCGGCTCTTTTCAGAGAGCTGGCTCTTTTGACTCCCAAACGGCTCTTAATTTATGATCTTTTATAGCCGTATATTTTACCTTATCTTCGCATAAACTAATGGTTTGTGTTGAAAACCCTTTTACGTATAGTGTTATTATAAGAAGCCTTATTATTGCCTAATTTTGTGCATTTATTTAAAAAAATGTTTTACTTTTGTTTAGTATTAAACAAACTTTTTTATTGCACAAATTAACAAAAAACTACAAACATATCCACAGAACCAGAACCAGAACAAACTCAAGCAAACAGAACAAGAACCAAGTCAAGCAAACAGAACCAGAAGCAAACTCAAGCAAACAGAACCAGAAGCAAACTCAAGCAAACAGAACCAGAACCAACTCAAGCAAACAAAAACAGAACCAACTCAAGCAAACAGAAACAGAACCAACTCAAGCAAACAGAACCAGAACCAAACTCAAGCAAACAGAACAAGAACCAACTCAAGCAAACAGAACCAGAACCAACTCAAGCAAACAGAACCAGAACCAAACTCAAGCAAACAGAACAAGAACCAACTCAAGCAAACAGAACCAGAACCAACTCAAGCAAACAGAACCAGAACCAAACTCAAGCAAACAGAACCAGAACCAACTCAAGCAAACAGAACCAGAACCAAACTCAAGCAAACAGAACCAGAACCAAACTCAAGCAAACAAAACCAGAACCAAACTGGAGCAAACATTATTAATGTCCTTAGTGCAGGTTGGCATTGAGAAAAATCAGATGCCTCAGCTTGGATGGGCTGATCTGATGTCTCCTCTCAGAATTTGCCCTGTCTTTAAGAAGAACCCGAACCCAAACCCTCTCAGAAGGAACAGATGAAGCCACGATACACAGCCTCCCTTCCATCAACTGTATCCTATATCATCACATGTGATTGGCCGCATGGCCGCCCTTCTGACAAATCAAAACAAAGTTCTGCTGTGAGCAGAGCTGGGGCTGAACACTGTGAGAGCTAAGCAGCAAAAGGAAAAAACTGGGAGCCAGCTCTTTCTCGATGCGTGCCGGCTCTTCTGATTCACTATAAAGCATTGACGCTCAGAGCCGCAGCTTTTTATCATGACACATCACTAATAAAGAGATTTCACAACACTCAGAGACAGTACTGACCCAATTCATGGTACGGACAAGCTAAGTTGCTACTGGTAAGTCTGTATCGCTTTATGAAGCTTCTATTTTGGTATTTCCACCAGGCACCAGTGTGACTTTGTCTATTAGCTAAATATTTAGGATGGCAGTGCAACATTTAACATTAAGATTTAACATTTAAAATGTATATTTAACATTTACATTTATATTTAACATTTATATTTAACATTTAGAATCAACCTTCAACATTTAGATTTGCATTTAACATTTAGATTTAGATTTAGTATTTTGATTTAACAGTTATTGTAACGTAAATATATTTTTCACAACACAATTAAATGTGAAGAAGATCACAAATATTGCTCTAAATGTGATTAAAAAAAGTTACTTCTAAAAATAAACACCAGGTTTTTGTGACGCTTTGGAGCTAAACGTGGAGAATTGTTGGTGTTATTTTCAGTGTGCACAACTTTACAAACGGCGCCCCATAAATGACTGTAGGAAGCAAACTCACCCTTTGGAGCTTTGATTTGTTGCACAACCAAACTTTGAAGTTGCTTGGATCTGAACACTAGACTTTTTGCAGTCTCAGTTCAGTTATTTTCTCACACACTAACTTGTCACATTTGACTTATCTGCATTATCTTTGATGCATGGTCTTGGAGTTGACTTGTCTGTTGTATCTTCAACAGGATTCCAAAGACATAACAAGGAGTCAGACAGAGGGGGCTTACGCCAACACAATTCTCCCGAACCACCACCACCCTCACCCTCGCTCTAACCAACACCACGCCGGGCACCATGGGGTGTTTGAGGACTTCGCTTGTTAGAGTCAACCATTGTGTCTGGTCCTGGTGACAACAAAAGATAGGAGCTGTCTGTGTTGAGATCAATGACAGACCTTTCACATTTTTGTCTGTCATTTGCTGTCACCAGTGAAAAGCTACAGCCAAAGTTGAACACCAAACTTGTGCTGCTAACAAAGCACTTGTCATACAGTATGTAGGCACAAATTGGACACTGCTTTTACCTTCTTTTTTTGTTCCTCTTTTGATGGGACTCCTCTCAACTGTATCCAGCTACAGGTGACAGGCCATGTGATTTCAGGACAAGATTTTGGTACATGACCATAAAAAAAGGAAACAAGATGAGGAATGCATGTCACCTTGATCCAGTTTAAATTCCAAAAAGGGAAAGTAAACCTTATTTATTTATCTAGAATCCCTGATTTGATTTATCTATCTCCACTCATTTATCTCTCCTGGGACTGTTTTTTCTTCTTAATGGAAAACACAGTGTACCGTATCAAGCCATTGCACAATATAAATTATGTATAATTTCATGAGATACTATTATCTATATGTTCTATATTGTATTCAAGATGAGAATTCCTTAGTGAGCAAATACTAGTCGTGTTACATCCATCCAAAATGTGGGGGACTTTATTTAGGCTGAACTGTTTGACCTTAGAAGATTTAGCAGCATCTTTCCACATGATACACTTTGTCTGGTTTGTGGTCAAGGTGTTAGAGCGTAGCATTTTATTGTACATTAAGTCAAATTTTAAAATGAAAAAGTTTAAAAATTTTGTTTCAATGGTTGTTGCTTATATTAAGTTAATATATAAATAATGGAAAATTAATTTTAGTCATTTTTATTTTTTAGAAAATACTTTTATAGGACAATAACTATCACAATTGTAGCAATTATTGTACATTTACAATCTGCAGACTTGTTAGACTGCCAAGCATCAATATACATATGTACAGTTAACAGAAATGGACTGTGGTGTCAGATTTTCCCATGCAGATGGAAATATCCTGTATAGGGTTGTGCCATGGATGATCTTTTCCTTCAGTCATTTGATTTCCATTCACGATCCACTCTTTACTTTGGTTGGCTTCATGACTTTAAGCTGACATAAGCAATAAGAAACAGAATTTTATTTTTTGCGAAGTCATCTTCTCCAGCTTGTGGACCAGTACTATAAAAGTGTAGCGGTTATTTACAGTATAGACACCTCTGGGTAAGTGTGTGTGTGTGCGTGTGTGTGTGTGTGTGTGTGTGTGTGGTGTGGGGGGTTATGTGTTTGCTTGTGAGTTTGCTTGCATGTGCACTTTAACATCTTGTACACACAACTAAGCACATTAGCCTGACGCTACTCTGCTGAGCTGAGAAATGGGGGAGAAAGAAAAAAAGAAGGTTTAAAAATCAGAGTAGTTGACAACCAGAAGTTTATTGCAGTAGTAAGGTATCTATTAGTAAAATGGGCGGGGGAAATAGCTCTATTTTCAGTCCCAAACTTGTCCAAAGGAGTAAACATTTTAAATGACTCCCTGAGGTTCAAGTATATAATTCTGAAGGCAAAAACAACTAAAAAGAGCACAACATGGAAAAGCTGAAATCAAGTAAAAAAAGAAGACATCAATTCATTCTTTATTGTGTCGTTTTCATGGAAGGTCAGCTTGCTCACTTGCCCTTTTGCACTGTAAGAAATTAACTATCTTTAACCTTTGGCTTCACATGACCTGATCTTTAATGGACTTGTGAGGCTGTGGTATACAGTTTCATCCCTCACAAATTGAGACATTTTAGATTTACACTGTTGAATATGACATATAACTTTACTGTGGTTTTTGTGTTTAGAGCAGGAAGGTTAAGGGGGACTGACAACGATCAAGAAAGAAGTGCAGAAATTGATTTTCATTATTCCTCCAGGGCAGTACAAGAGCAGAAGCAAGTCAGTCTGTGTTAAGTTATTATATCATAATTTATTTTTTTTATCGCCCAATCAAGTTAAATTTGGCACATGCAATCATGTTACATACAATCAAAGTACGGTTAACCCCATCATTTCCCCTTAAGCACTAAGATAAGTTAAAATTAGAAAGAAATCTGATATGTCTTTGAAGCAGAATCTTTCAGTTGTTTCATTTCTATTTATTCCCTACACTGACTGTGTGTCAATGCAGAATAACAGCTACCTGAACTACCTGTTTGTTCAAAGGTTCACCCACCCAGACATTTGTATAAACCATCCATTTTTTCATTGTTCTGCTCTGTTTAAAATACATTTATTGCTCAGTATATGAGCAGGAGTAAAATGACACTTGCCAGTGCTGTGTTTGTTGTGATCTTTTGTTTTAATATGAGCCATGATGATGGTACACTAAGTTACTTCCATAGAATACACACATTTTCAATCAATTTCTAGTTATAGAGCATCAAATCCAAACAAAGTAACCAATGACAGTTTATAATGAACACAGTTTTCGTTTTGTAGTATTATTTGCAGAGGCCTAATTAAATTCCGTTAGCTGGCACAGAGCTTTAGAGGCTCCGAAAAACTTTCTCTTAAGATGCAGTAACCTTGGGCAGAGCAGCATTCAAGTGAAGGAATAGGCAGATATACTGATGGAGAGATAAACAAAAAAAAAAGTCTGACAGATGGCGAAACAGCTATCAATAAGTGTGGTAATAACAGAGGTACACCTAACTGTAGCTAATACTCATTATATTTAAAGAATAGTGAAAAAAGTTAGCAATTAAAAGTACATCAATAGTAAAACAATAACTGGTAATAGGCTTTTAAGTTCCTACTTTGAAAAAATTACAAGCTTAACCAATGCTGACCAAAGAACTGGATAATCTAAAGAGCTGGAAAATCTGGCAAATAGAGCTTTTGTCATGCACAGTTCTTGGTTCCACAGAAAAAAGTATTTTTTTCTTTTTAATATATTACCTTAAAACTCTGTCATGGTCTTCAATTTAATGTCACTTTTTTTTACGGGTAGCCTTGCATAATCTTTTGCAGATGTTTCTTCTTGTTTTGTGTTCATTGTCTTTAAAAACCACACAGAGATGTGCACAAATAATACAATGCCACAGAAAGTAGTCAATACAGACCTGGCAACATTTTCCAAGTTACTCTGTCATAGGCTTACTATTGTTCTATCATCTATTAATATATTTCACGGAGCCAGGGTACACATTCAGATTTAGTTAAAGCTGTTACACAGGTATTATACAGCTATTACATAGAGGTATATGAGCTACTACACAAAGGTATTACACAGCTATTACACAGAGGTATATGAACTATTACACAGAGCTATTACACAGCTATTACACTGAGGTATATTAGCTATTACACAGAGGTATTAAACAGAGGTATATGAGCTATTACACAGAACTATTACACAGAGGTATATGAACTATTACACAGAACTATTACACAGAGGTATATGAACTATTACACAGAACTATTACACAGAGGTATATGAACTATTACACAGAGCTATTACACAGAGGTATATGAGCTATTACACCAAGGTTTTACACAACTATTACACAGAGGTATTACACAGCTATTACACTGAGGTATATTAGCTATTACACAGAGGTATTAAACAGAGGTATATGAGCTATTACACAGAACTATTACACAGAGGTATATGAACTATTACACCGAGCTTTTACACAACTATTACACAGAGGTATTATACAGCTATTACACATAGGTATATGAGCTATTACACCAAGGTTTTATACAGCTATTACACAGAGGTATTACGCAGCTATTACACAGATGTATATGAGCTATTACACAGGTATTATGCAGCTATTACACAGAGGTATATGAGCTATTACACAGCTATTACACAGGTATATGAGATATATCCAAATAATTACAATTTCTTTTTGGTGGATATGTCTGTCATCATTCCCTGGATCAATGTGATGCAGCCGTTACGCTTTAAAAGTGTGAGACCATATTCTAATGTGTTGCTCATTGAAACCCTTACCACTAGATTAGTCTCTTTAGAACCCCCCGACAGTCCCCTAATTTCTAAAGATTGTCTGGTAAATTTGAGAAATGCTTTGCATTACAAATTATCATGTTTACAAACTACTACATCGTTTTTTGTTAATTTGATGGATGTACTCTGTTGCCACAACATCCTCACATCACCGTAGCTCACGATGTGATTCCTCGGTCCCTCATCTGTCAAATCCCCTCCTCCTGTCAAATAATCATGGGCTATACATGGCTGTTTAATATTCATAATCATGTGTCACTTTGACATTTTCAAAAGGTTCCCAATCACAGTCTCTGATGGCATTCTGTACAGGCTATGCATAACAATCTTCTCCTCTGTCATCAATAATTGTAGCTATCCTCAGCCAAGTCACACAGGGGCTGGTGTGTTGACATGAATACAGGCTGCTTTCTCAATGAGGAGCTTGGTCTAGACATTAGAACTATGAGTTGATCTTGATGAGGATCTTCTTTTATTTGTGCGATGCTGTGTTAAGCTCCACTCTTAAACATAACCTGAGTACAAAAGCTATTTAAATCACACAAAGGTTAATTACAAAGAGACGATTTTACAACAGCATGATTATGTCTGCGTTAGGTGCCACAGGGCTGTGCAGTTGGCGACACATCTGTAATGTCATACAAGGGTTAACTTCCCAGCTTGACAACATGTAGCACACATGCCTGACATTCCTCAAGCCTCTGACCTCCCTGGTCCTCCCTTTTTACAGCACCATGAAATACAGCGTGTTTGTGCTTATCATTAAAATTACTGTCCATTCAAAAAAATACTGGATTGGATCAGCAACTGATGAGACATTTTTAATACCTGCTGTAATGTTGTTCTTTTTGATCTGCATATTTGTTAGCAGGTATTAAAGGTCATCTGAGAACAGAAAAAAAAGTACAGGCTGGTACACATATGACAGAAAATCACATGTATTTGACAAAAAGGTAAGGGATCAAAGCACCTTTAAATTTCCTATAGAATTGTGGTATTGAGTATTTCCTTTGGAACACACTTTATACCCATTAAGCCTGGTAAAAGCATTTCAATAATAATAATAATAATAATCTCTATTTATAGAGCACTTTTCAAAAACTATGTTACAAAGTGCTTAACAATGCCTCAAGGACATGTGCAAAATAAAGAACAATTTAAAAAGCCATACAGACAGTGCAAGTTAACATCACTATTAAAAGAACATGAAATTATAAAAACCTAAAAACAAGTTCAAGTTTGGATTGGTAAAATTAGTGCCTCCTAAATCCAGAGCCAAGATGACTTTATAACTCCATGTGTCTATTTTTCTCTTTTAAACAGATTCTAAATAATAAGCATTTTAATCACTGACAGAATTTAATCAGTAATACATAACAAACAAGTCTACAAGAGGGCCGAAGACATCTTCAAGGTAGGTTTTGTGCAATACAAAAATGAAACTCCACCACAAGTCTCCAGATGACTTGTTACAACTCCATCCCTGTGTGGGAGAAGAAAGTCCTGGAATATAATGTAAAACGAAGCACAGAATAATGACTTACAATTAACTCCAAGCTGCTCTGTTATTATGTGGTTTTACAGCGTGCCTCAGGGCAGTGCATATGGAACCTTGAAATAACTAAAGCTGTAATTAAGGTTGTAAAGTTTTCCCTGTTTTTACACAACCCATACATGAGGAGTACCGACCTGAAATGGAAAGGAATGTCAGCTTGCGGTGCTACTGATCACTTTGCTAGGGAACAAGAATGAAATAAACATACAAGATTCTATTAAAAATGGGATTCAGTAACGCTGCTCACCTCGTACTGATCTGGGGCCCATGCTGCAATGGTAGCCATGCTTCTGTACTGACATCTAAAGGACAAGCTGGATATTTAGCTGCCATACAAAAATGACAACTGAAGAAAAATGAAGACAGCAAAAGAGGAAATGCTTGTTTAAGAAAAAAGTCTTTATTTAAAATTACAATAATTCACAGTTCATTAGGAATTACACCACACAATTATTTGTGATGAGTATTTATTAAAATATATTGCTTTGGTTTCACTCGTACCCATATGCAAAAATGCTGAAAACTGATAGATCAGAGCATCGATTTACATGATTGTATTTTTCTGTATTTTGAAATGAATTCCTTGTAAGAAAAAGCATTTTAAGTTGCATTGTGGTCGAAAAACATGATTCAAAACACAAAGTAAGATACAGTAGATTTTTGTCATCAAAAATAATAACATAAAATGTTGTCTAGACAACACTAAAAAAGGGCTAAAAACAGTCTATCAAATATTTAAACACAGACTGAGAATGTCATGAGAGCCTTTGTTCTGCATAATTTATGGAGAAATGACAGATAAATAAATAATGGACAAAATCCTTTAGACTTGCTCAGCAATGTCGGTTGTGTTAATAACACAAGGTGATTAATCTACAACATTTGCATTATTTTTTCAGCTTCATGTTGTCTACACAGGGGAAAGTGGATGCAGATGATCACAATAACTTCATTCTGCGATCTCAGTCTCCTGTGTTTCACAGCGTGCTATGGAAAAAATTAATTTCTCAATTCTGCACATTATTAATCAAAGAATCAAGAACATTCTTACGACGTCAGCTGAGTACTGTCATGGTGAAGACTTCTCTCGTCAACTTAAGAGATACACTATGGAATTATTGCAAAAGGTAGCACTAGCTAGGTGACCTCCATGATCAGCCCTCACATGGCAGGTAATACTGCAAACATTTGTGTGGACCACCACTGTGAATGTAATGTTTCCAACGTCTACTTACTCGACTGAAGTCAAATAAAGGACTCGCCCTTATTTTAATCTGTCAAAGTTAATTTAATGATGAAAGTGTCTCGTGTCAGCAAATTATATTAAAAGGACTTGTAAAAAGAAACAACAGTGTATAAACTTTACATTGAACAGAAAGCACCACTCGTTTTATGTAACCAGAATATCAACATGAACTCTGCTATTCCTCTCTCCTACTTTGGACATCTCTCCAGGTGTGTTATCTGTAATATTGCACATAACAGTTTACTTGTAACTTTCTGGTCCTACCTCCACCAATGCTCATTAAATATAGAATATCTTTAGCAATACAATGCAATAAACTTTGGAACACTTAAATACCATCTTATATAAAATTGTCTGCTATACTTGGTAACATAGACATATGTTTCATACAAATTTCAGTTATTTCAATACTATTTAAGTTCTATTGCAAAGTACTTCAGCAAGAACTTGGAAAAAGGAATGACACACCTGGGATACCTATTTAACATTTCTGTGGTAAACGCTTAAAATTCCGTTTTTTTTTCTTCCTCATGAATAATTCTGGAACATCAAAAAGTTTCATGGGGAAAACACACCGCTCACCTACTGGAATGCACACTTTTGTCTGTAATCTCTGATGACAAACAGAAGAGACTAAAAGAATCATTATATATAACTTAAGGCACTTTTCCACCTGTGGATGGTCGCAATCAAGCAAAGTCTTTATGTTAAATCACTACCTATTCCACTCTCTCCAGCTGTGTCGCAGGCTTTGTCTGCATTTCACACTTGCTCAACTTGTTCATGTTGTAACAATACTATAATTATATATAATTTCAGTCAGCATATGCTGTTTCAGTGTAAAGGCACACACAAATATCTGCTTTTGTAAATACTTAATCAGTAACTATAAAAAAGTCCAAAGCTTCAATGACCTTGCATAAATTACACACTACCTGCTGTGCAATATGTTGATTTATACTCATTAGAACTATACATTTTAAACATCAATTAACAAGATCGCATTAAATGGCATGACAGTTTACACACTGTATGTGCTACTCGGGCTTAGATTCAACTTTGACATTTTACCAAGTTGCTGTCAAACTAATTCAAGCAGTTGCAGCAATGCCATTTTTAAACATTCGTCCATTATACGCCTCCTCTATAACACAAAATATTTAAAGGTAAGAAATGTCTGAATTACATTGGACTCATGGAAAAGAAGACTACACAGATGATTGTCCATGTTGTTCTGTGTGCACTGGATGTGTACTGCATGATACTGAGCACAAAGTCGGGGCTCTACTAGTGTGCGTGCCTGCCACCTAGTGGTTAAGAAATTGCTTTACACAGCTTTTAGAAGCACAAGTGTTGGAAAATAATTTGGTTCTAGCGATTCATCTGTATGAACAAGTGTTGTAAACATTTAAGGAAAAGGTTAGATTTGAAATGTACTGCATTCACAAAAAAAAAAAAACTAACACAAGTAAAATAACTCATGTTGTGTACCAACTGGTAGAGAATATCAGGCACAGTCATTTATGTAATCACAACCCCAGATGTGGGCTGTTTTTAGGGTAAAATTATGGGTGGTACAACTTGTTCAGTCTAAATTCTACATTGCATCAAGACCGGTTTCAACCATAGATTCGAACACAAGTACAAGGTTCACGGCTGGTTTCAAGTGCTGTTTCCTTGCTCTTGTTCAAACAGAAGCATAGCGAGCTGGGAGCGGGAACCAACACCTTCCATATTGCTCTGAACACACCTATGATAGATGTCTTCACTAAGGTGTGGATTGCATTCTTGGTACTTGTACTGCTGGTGCAATGCCGGCTCCACTGCCCTAAAGACGTGGAGACCTGAATACTTCACGAATATGTCGTAGATGTCCAGTGTTTCTAGAATCTCTTCATTCTCTTGGACGTCCGCCACCATGCGTGTGCGTGTTGCCATGTAGTCTGAGTTGTAAAAGCACGCTTCTTCAAATGACCTGCGGTCGAAATGGCCCGCTTCCTTGATCAGATCGACCGTCACAGGATGCTGCTGGTTGTGAAAGGCCACATCAGGGTTGAAGTCCTGGAAATGGATGGGGAAAAACACCTGCCAGTTGTTGATGGAATTCATGCGGCAGCGGTTCAGAAACTCAGGACTAATGTTTGTGTTGGCACTGGCTAAGAAGAACAGAGTGTCAACGGGGTGCTTCTTGGAGATGATATCCATATACTTAATCTGGGATGGTGTTTCCGTCTTGACACTTATCCACGGGATTTTTACTGTGGGGTATTTATGTTCATAAGCATTTATCTGAGTTTTCACACTGGCAAATATATCATTCTGATTCACCTGCTGTGCTTCCACTGGGTCATAAATAAACAAGAAAGTAAGGATGGCGTTTTCACTCGTCTCAAAAGCATTCGAGGCAAAAACCTCCAGGAAGTGGCTGACATAAGTCCGGTCTTGAAGAGTGAGAGGTATAATGATGTGAACCCTTGTAGCCTCGGTTACATACGGCATGGGGATGATCTCAATCCGACTCAAAGGTCGCACCAAATGAACCCGCTTAGTGATTGAACGACTATAACCTTTTTGGTTAACCACCTCAAGCTGGAGGTCCAAGGTATATTCCATGCCTCTGACAGGGTCAAAGCGCCTGTATCCATTAATCAGCTGCTGCTTCTTCAGGTGTAAGACAGGCTTGTACTTCTTATTTAGCTCTCCCATGGCTGTGGCAATAACATCAGCGACATCCATGCGATCAATGCCCTGTAGTTCACATTTTGGAGAGCCATCGATGCATGAGTAAATCTCCTCTTCTGTAAAATGTTCCCACTTCAAAACTTCAAAGCGAGATTTGGGCTCAAATGGTGGACTGATCCCCACAGGCCACTGGGCGCTTCGGTTTCCCTCGAAAGCAACTACACTCACATTTATTATTTCTGCCTGTGGAAACAAAAGAAATGTTTTAAACTTAGACAACGGCCAACTCAAAATGTACAGGACTTCAATTGTGAGTAGCAAAGTAGCAAGCAAAGAAAAGTCAGGTTTCAGCTTCATCCGCAGTTCACACTTGAAAATCAGCTTACCTGGAGCTTAGCGATCTCATCGTAAGTCTTCTGGAGTTCAATCTCACTGAAGTATCTGTGCAGCCGGTACATCTGCTCAGGGTCAGACACTGGATGGACAACCAGAGCCTTCTTGAAGTGTTCGTTCTGCTCTTTACTGGGATCAGAGTTTTTCCCCAACTGATAATGGTGATACTCTAGCCCCTGAGAAGAAAGAGAAGTCCTTTCATGACACATTTAATGTCTAGATGTAAAAAAAAAAAAAGATGCCCAAATTAATTTCTATATGCAGCTACTTCCATTTAAACAAACATTGCATGGTATCTTAGTCCCACCTATACTTCAAAAATATGGTTCCAACCATTATTGGACTGTTGACCCCGAGATTGACTTTTAGAAAAAGCATAATATTTCTCTACAGCTCAAGTTAATTTTCCCTCGCAGCCTTAGTCATTATCAGGAAATAAATTTCTTCTGGGAATATACGAGGTTTATTCTAATTTATTTAATCTCTTTCTATATTATACATTATGATCGCTGCATGATTAGGTTCAGAAAGTAACCAGTGAATAATTCAAAGTTGACTCCTTTATAATATAAATGGCTGACACATGTACCTTGTATCTCACGGACAGATACAGCTATTTAAAGTGAAAACAGAGCAGGCACCTAAGGAGCTTGAGTGATTAAAAAAAGTGAATCCAATCTGATGAGGCTATTAAAAGAATAAAGAATGGCTGCTTAAGGGCATAGCAAATGTTTGCTAACAGCTTACCCAAAGTGAAGGTCTGTCCAAGCCAAACTATCATTAATTTTCTTCCTTAATAGAAAAAAAATATGTCTGGCTCTGCTTTTGATCTGAATTCTTCACCAATACCAGATTCCCCCCCTCTTCCCTTCTTTATCAAGGTGACTCTGCTAGAGCTCCTCAGGCTAAGGCCCTGGTTAGCCATGCGACTCACTCTCTACAATGTAACAAAACGGTTTCTAGGACATTGCAAAAGAAGGAGGCAAAATACAGTGAAATAACTTGATAACAAAATGTATAAAAAGTAGCAACGTGACAAAATAAAAACTCTAACATGGTAAAAACAAACAGGGCTGACTGCAACAAACAATCACCTGAAAGGGCAGTGGGACAGATCAGAGCTCAACAGAGCTTGTTTGACCTTAAACGCTAATGACATTACAGGGGCAGAGCATGTTGACCCACAGCGGATTTTCACACCACTGAACCCAAGCAAGGCTGAACTCAGCTGTCCTTAGCCTGCCTGTTTATATATTCTAAGTTGCGCTCCAGCCATGAGAAAAACTTCTATTCTAAAAGGGATTTAGAAATCTGCTCTGTGATACAAAATACCGCTTCAGTGTTAACTTTGTAATTACACTTCTACACAGCCAGTTAGTTTTAAGTGCCGTCTCAGTCATGACAGATTTGTGTTTGTGACCAGTGTCACACAACCAGTCTGATGGCAGGTTTCCTCATTTCTCTTTCCTTGTAGCTCTTGCTCATTTTAAGAATGAATAGGATTACTGTGTTCCCTTCAAACCCTTCACTTAAGAATGTTCAAAAATAAATGTCAAATAAAGAACACTATGTATTATTGAAAAGAGAAATGTATGACTTTGAATAACAGTATTAAGTGCCCACTCATGGGTACGCTTCACTCACCTCGTATTCTGCAACACAGTTTGTGCTCGTATAATCAATGATGCATCTTCCAAGCCACTCGTCAGGCCTTGCACTCAAGATGTCATTCCTACAGTTTTCCAGGAAGGGCTGAAGTCGGAGGAGCAAGGTACGTGACAAGAGGTACCCAAAACCTCCGTAGCAATACTTTCCCTCCATCTTCCCCCCGATGAACTCCTCAGGACTGCCAATATAAAGCTCTCGGTCCATACTAAGGTGATCTACTAGGGTTTTAATCCTGTCAGCTTCAGTGTAGGCATCATCTTGCACAAAGTAAAACCAGTCATATTCGTTGATGTAATGATCTAAAATGTATTTGATGTTCTGAAACATGTTCCATATCAGCCTCTCGTCTCCGTGAGACACAACGAACATGCCATGAGGAACTTTGCGGCTGCGCATACCAGTGAAGAAGACCACGGTGTCCAGGTGGTGGCTAATGGTGCGATTGACGGCGACACCCAGGGTGTTAATTGTGTTTTTGGATGTCAGGACCCCAACAAACAGACGCTCTCGCATTCCCAGCTCTGTGCTGATGTATTTCGCTCTGAAACAGACAACAACACACTGATGAGTTAATACTGCTGTTAAATATCAACACACACACACGGGGAGACAAACTTTGAACAACTGTGCATTTCACAATTTAAAATATATTTACACATTTTAATGCCTATAACGTAATGGTATATTTTATTGATGAACACTGACATTCATGGGAATAACAATGACCCAAAATGGTAGTTTAAAATAAGGCAAATAAATAATGGATCTAGGCTACTTATATGGTGCTCTCCACCAAAAGTTCACAGATATGGATATTCATATCTATGTAAGTATAATAATTGTATTACTTTAATGTTTTATATTAATTTAAATGTTGTTTTATTAATTTTAACTCTGTTTTTTTTATTTATCTACTCAATTCTATTTATATTTTTAGCCTTTATTTTGTATTAAACTCTTATCCTTATCCTTTTTATTTATTTATTTATTTAAACTATTTATATTCTTAATGTTAATTTGATGCTTTACCATATTTTGATTACACATATTTTATTGTAGTTGGTGTGCATTAGTCTCTCTTTTACAATCAATTTTTGCTTTTTTTAGTATGGCTCGACATTACTTTCTATCCGTATTTAATAATAAATAAACAAAATTTAAATTTTGGGCTTCTAGTCAAACATCTGAATGCACCAATTTCGTTTTTTTATGTCTAATTTCCTGATATTTGTGTTACCTTATTTAAACACATTCAACAGGTGGAAGAAATAGACTTTTCAAAAATAAATCAAGCTAATAGCTGCTAATAAGGCTAGATAACAGCCCATCAACTTTTAATGTCTCAACCCTCACAATTACATTATTAACCTCAGCAGGACTCCACAGGTAAAAATGTATTTTTAAAAACTGCACCACAATGCTGCCGCTTCAAATGTGAGGTCTTACATGCAAAAACAATTATTTTATTAAAAATGTCGAAAATGTTTGCATTTTTAAAATGAAAATAGAGCTGCCAGATTGGCTCGTAACTGTTCTTTTCATACTAATGTGCTTGAGATGCATACAAGATTATATTGGCTAATTGTGGAGGCTAAATTAAAATCACATCTCCTGTCATTTATGCAAACTGTTATATGGAATAACACACCACAGTTCTTTTGTGATAGACTCAAATATTCTAGTTTTGATCACAGGTATACAACATGTGAGCACTGGTTATCTGCTAACAACAAGTCCTAGAACTAACTGTATGATGGGATATGTTCTTTTTAGAGGTTCCTCTGCCTGGAATCAACTCCCCACCAACATGAGATCAAAAACAGATTTTCTTTTAAAAAGTCACTTAAACAGATGCTGATGAATTTGTCATAGACGTTATTTCGTAATCACTGTTTTGAAAGTCTTTGTTTTATCTCTGTTTAAGTCTTTTGATCTGAATCGCATTGTTCTTCATACTGTGTATGTTTTTTTTTAAATCACCTGGTGCAATAATAACTTAACTTATCTATTTATCAGATAGAAGTGTACATAGTGTGTATACATCTGTAATAGTTGCCAATATTTCCCCCAATGGGGGACCAATAAAGTATATCTTAGAAAGAGAGAAAGAAAGAAAGAAAGAAAGAAAGAAAGAAAGAAAGAAAGAAAGAAAGAAAGAAACTTACTTTATTCATCCCCAGCGGGGAAATTCAATTTTTCCATTAGTTATTTTATTTTTTAAGCTGCTGTAACAGAAGAATTTCCCCCAATGGGGGACCAATAAAGTATATCTTATCCTATCTTATCTTTATTAATGTTTGGTGCCATGTGTTTGTGACAATATTGTTTATGTTTCCATTATTTTGTTGTTTAATGCTACTCATCGTTTATTTGCTTAGATACTTAGTTTATTTTTCATTTTGATTCTTGATTTTTGTAATTGGCTGCTGTTGCATCTTTGTTTTATGGATAATGTGTGATTTTAAATAATTGTTTTGCTTGTTTTTGTTTTGTTGTGTGGACCCCAGGAAGACTAGGAACCACAATGTGGAAGCTAATGAGGATATAAAGAAAGAAAGAAGGAAAGAAAGAAAGAAGTAGCAAGGGAATAAGAGCATTTTATGCCTCTCTGTGTGTTATATTAAGCACAATACGTTAGGGAGGGAAAAAATAAATAATTAATTTGACATGTTGTTTAGTTATATTTTCTTGACGCAAGTCGTCGTTTCATAGCAAAGCCTCAAACCCACATGACAACAAGTGACACATGTATCCTCCACCTTGCATTGTGCTGGATGAACATCAGAACTATAAGGATGGGCTGCACTGCGGCCCGGTCAGCCTCACTGTATCATGATGTTGTGACATATTTTAACAACAAGTAGCCTTTTGGCAACACACTGTCAGGCAACCAGAAGCGCAAATGACCACACAACAAGCATACCTGAAAACTTTCTTGGGGGTACCCTGCTGAACTTGTTTGTATGGCACTATTCTTGGTTCGAAGTCTCCATCGGATTCCACATCGTTGGCAGTCGATATAGAGTTGGGCTTCCGAGCTCCCTTAAGCTGTCCATCTCGACCCAAAGTCACATCCTCACCATCTTTCACATCCGAGAAACACGCTTCTTCCGTCCAGTTCACACTGAGTAAACTCAATGTAAACCCCAAAGAAATACCGATGACCACCGGGCCGACCGATCGGAGGACAGAAATAAAGGCTGAAAATCTCATATTGTGATCTGCTGTCGGAACCGCGACACCCTGAGACAATCCACTCGGGTCTCTGTCCACGAACAGGTCCACGATACAAGCCTCCCAAGAGGAAGTCGTATCGATGTTAAACTTTGGAAAAGATATAGATTGTCCCTTAAAACAGGAGTCTTACGTGTCAGTATAGCTGCTACCTGGCTCCTCCCCGGCCAACCCAAGCGTCGGAGGCGGGTCTAGTTCCAGACTGTGTCGATGAATGAAGGTTGCGCAGGGCAAAAGCAGATACTGACGACAAGACCCAGTGGACAGGATTAGGAAATGTGAACTGGAATACAACCAAAGCATGCAAGCGATTTTTATCAACAATATCAGGTTAATACTGATAATATAAGGTAAAACAGGCTGGAAATTATGGCTTGCATTTTTTTATTTATTCATGTGAGAACTACGGTGGCCCTGAGGGAAATCAAATTTACAAAAGATAAAACACTTTTATAAAGTTGGAGACAAATTTGCATTTTGGAAAACATTTTTACATTTTATAAAACAAAATTGCATCAGAAAGCGGTTTTAACAAGGCCATAACTAATTTACATTTAATATATATATATATTTTTTTTTACAAAAGATAAAACACTTTTACAAAGTTGGAGACAAATTTGCATTTTGGAAAACATTTTTACATTTTATAAAACAAAATTACATCAGAAAACGGTTTTAACAAGGCCATAACTAATTTACATTTAATATATATATATATTTTTTTACAAAAGATAAAACACTTTTACAAAGTTGGAGACAAATTTGCATTTTGGAAAACATTTTTACATTTTATAAAACAAAATTACATCAGAAAACGGTTTTAACAAGGCCATAACTAATTTACATTTAATATATATATATATTTTTTTACAAAAGATTAACCACTTTTACAAAGTTGAAGACAAATTTCGATTTTGGAAATCATTTTTACATTTTATAAAACAAAAATACATCAGCAAAATGGTTTTAACAAGGCCATAACTAATTTACATTTGTTTATTTCTTTTTCTTTTACAAAAGATGAAACACTTTTATAAAGCTGGAGATAAATTTACATTTTGGAAAACATTTTTACATTTTATAAAACAAAATTACATCAGCCAAAACAAATTTACATTTAAGTAAACAAATTTACAAAAGATGAAACACTCTTACAAAGTTGGAGACAAGTTGTATTCTCCCATAAAATTAGGTTCACATTTAGATAGGGCTCTTTCCCTTTTAAAATTTAAATGTTTGTCTCTCTTTTTTTTCTCATACTTTACATTATATCCATCATTATACATCTGTTCAGGTATTCTCTGAAGGACAAAATAAATTTACAAAAGATGAAACACTCTTACAAATTTGAGTCAAATTTACATGTTGGAAAAAAATCTATATTTCTTTAAAACAAAATTACATCAGCAAAACACTTTTACTATGGCCAAAACAAATTTACATTTACGATTTTCTTTTTCATTACAAAAAATGAAACTCAACTCAACTTTATTTATAGATCACCTTTCATACATAAAAACATGCAACCCAAAGTGCTTCACAGAATAACAGAGATAGAAAACAACAGAAATGGTAAAATTACAAAAGGCAGGATTATATATAAAATACTTAAAAATAAAATAAAATCAATACAGTAAAATTAATAAAATGAACAATAGTGGAAAGAAAGGTTGAAAATAATGTAGCGTTATACGTATAACCTTGATTATTTTAATTCATTTTGATAAAACGTTATTCAAACTGCTCAAATATGATCAAAAGTAAGGGGTAAGTGGTAAGAGAATAGATTCTCAAACTTAAAAGTGCACAGTCGATGTGCAGTCATGATGAATCTATAGGCTAAGCACATTTATTTATTTTTCTTTCTTTCAATTTTAACCAATGTCTGTATCTCATTCAAAAACACATTCTAAGTTTATTTGAGGCTATGACAAGGCAACGTATCTTGTTAATATACTCCAAAGTTTACAATTTTTTTGTGGGCTCTGGAATATTTGAGAAGTGGGCTCTGTCCCAGTCACTTAGCTTTAATTAAATTCAATTAGGGACAATTGTCTTCCTTAGGCTAAGTATGGGCTTGATGGATGCTTATAACAAGCAATTATTTACCAGTTTAATATACATGCTTCGGACAGACATCAACCATTGTGTAATAGCCCCAAACTGGCAAGTGGTTTATTATTATTATTATTATTATTATTATTATTATTATTATTATTATTTATTTTACATGTAAATAACAAACAATGGGTACGTTCAGAAGGAGCATCATACATAAACAATCATTAAGGACACAGAAACAATACAGCTTCAGTTGGTAATTTAAGGTAAATGAGTAAATTATACATCCATAGAAAATAAATAATAAAAAAAGTTGAATAAGGAGAGGGAATCATTTTACAATTCAGTGATGAATTATTTTAGGTAATCGCATATTTTAAGTGCTCTTGGTCCTTTCATTATTTTCAATGATTTTATGTATATTTGGAATTCATTTAGAAAAACAACAAATTTAGGGGAAGATTTCATAGTCCTGTTTTTATGAATAAAGAATTTTGAGAGGCACAGGATTATGTTACAGCAGACTTCATCACTTTTATTTTTTAATATCAAACCAAAAGTTATGTCATTTATTGAAAAGGAAATTGGAATGGATTTAATTTTTACTTTTAACCATTCATGGAAATCAATCCAGAAGGTTTTCTCAGTTTGACATGAGAAGAAAACATGGTTCATCGACTCAACTTCATTTTCACAAAGGGGGCATACATTATCTTCAAATTTACAGCGTGCACAGAGTAATTCTTTAACTGGCAAGTGGTTTAACAAGTTCATGTTTTTCTTGGGACCGGAACTGCTCTCTCCCACGTTCTTCTTAAGACTTTGAACGCACCAGCTTAGCTGTCCATCTGTTTGCCTGCAGGAAATGTGCAAATGTCACAAGCCAGCAGCAGCGGCAGCAGTGCGGCTTCTGCTATTTAATGCTGGAGTTGTTCCTCACATGCTAACTTCTAGCGTGTCAGAAGCAGTTAGAATATTTGATGCAGCATTAAGAGTTAAAACGTCTGTTCGGTGTTTTCAAACGCAGTGAGTGTAATCAAGGTAATGGAGTGTCGCGTGCTGTCCATCCAGAGTCATGTTGTCAGGGGATACGTTGGGAACAAGTCTGCAACATTCCCTTTACAGGTAAGAATTGAATTGTAAAATTACTCGTAGAAGGTGGTTAGTCAGGCGAAATATGCTTAATAAGAGAATGAGAGAGATATACAAAATGTGGTTACTATTGAGCTTGACTTGCTAATTTTG